>NC_136488.1:121342631-121405131 GCF_053919585.1 Euprymna scolopes
TACACACCCACACATAAATCAGAACCGACACATTAAAACACACACACGTGCACGCATACAACCACGCACAGACATAACACCACTATCTCTAATACAACACACTGAACAATACCAACCCTACTTAACCTCGAAACCAACAACACTAGGAAACACCTAGAAACATAGTATAATATCTGTTCCAACACCTCGCTCCCTCCGCAGTCAGTGGAGGAGAACCCCCTCATGACTGAAACAACTATCATCCCTTCTATCATCCCCTCCCATACCTATACCCCCTCCAATTGCCCCCTCCCCTCTGGGGAACAAAATCTCCCCCACACTAGGAACCGATCCTGGGTCTGGCCATACCCACATGGGGAGACAAATAAATAGAAAGATTAAAAAATCCCCTATACATATTTTAAATACACCCCTCTTTCTAAACAAACATAATATAAGGAATACCCGAAAAGACTAAAACGAAAAACCACAATACTAAAATCCAAGAATCCAAAAAATAAATATCAAAATAGAATGAAAGCACCCCTACCCTTATTTCAGGAGAGATGCCCCCCTCCTCACACATACACATTAGTAACGAATTCAGGTCACCACAGTCACCTTCCTACGGAAGAAAATAACCTCATAATACTATAAAACAGTATATACATTCTCAAACCAATAAAAGCAAACACACACATGCACACACACGCGCACACACACACAAACACACACACGCACACACACACACACACTACCCAACCCTAAAGGAAAAGAAAAAAATACTAACAGAAAGAGAGAGTGACTACAATCAGGTCAGCGACCTGGACAAGCCCAATAAAAGAGCAATAAAAATTGAACATGCCTCCACCCCTTGGAAACACTTCAAATGAACCACGAAAATTGCCATTTTTACATCTCCAACACATTTGAAAATAATTTCTGACGAGGACGCTTCACAGAACGTCTGAAACGCGCGTAAAAACGATTTCAATGACTTAAAAACATTATCACAATGATCCAAACATAATTCTCAATGAAAAACCAAGACACAGAATAATAAAATAATGTTAAAAAATACACATTGTTAGTGACTGCTCCCTTATTAAAATATACATACATCTTTCTTTCGTTGGAATCTCTTAACCTATTTCATTTAAATATATATATATATATATATATATATATATATATATATATATATATATATATATATATGTGTGTGTGTTTGATCTTAAAATCTATACAATTATTTCCCCTGAACATTTACCAATATTAATTAATTGTTGAGCGTTTGGATTTAAATCTAAATTAAACGGCCATTTTGCAATTTACATCCTAGAGAGAGGATTCATTTCTCTACTGACGATGGGTTATTACCCGAAAGGACCTTTGGAATCAAATACGATCCACAGTTAAAATTCAGGTAGTTAAATGAATAACTATATATTAAAAAGTATATATAATAAATAAAAAAGAAAAAAATTTGAATTATTTATAATTCATTTATTTATTTATCTTCACACAACGACTGTACACTCCTGCATTGTTCTAGCCTTCTAAAAATACATTTTATTCTCTAACAATGCTTCAAGCAAACTATGCCATACTTCTTATATATATATATATATATATATATATATATATATATACATATATATATATCTATATATATATACATATATATATACACACACACACACACATATATATATATATATATCTGACGGGAACCAGTGTGGCAATGTGATTGTGATATATATATATATATATATATATATATATATATATATATATATATATATATATCACAATCACATTGCCACACTGGTTCCCGTCAGATCACCGAAGTTAAGCAACGTTGAGCCTGCCTAGTGCCAGATGGGTGACCATTTAGGAATTCTAGGCGCTGTATGTGCTTTCCGCTTATCTCAGCATTGCTTCCAGTCGTTTTGAACCTCCACTTGCCACTGATATTCAACAATGTCAGGAGAGGTGTGGTTGGATATTGTACAACCGTTGCCACAAAAATTTTACTGTGGGTATCCGTAGTCTGCTAAGACGAAAGGAAGCCTATACTATGTGTGTGTGTGTGTGTGTGTGTGTGTGTGTGTGTGTGTGTTTGTGTGTGTAAGGGAAACCCATCAGAGTTAGAAGCATCCAACTTTAGAGTGTTCTGCCGAATAATAAAAACTTTTTTATAAATTTCTACTTTACAGCTCTGTTTCTTATTTATCGTAAGCTCTACTATCGTCAGTGAATGTATTGAGCCTTTTCATTTGGATGGGATTAAGATATATATTTATATTTAGTTTTGGAATTTGGTTTTTCTTGATTTAGTAATTTCCTCCTCAAAGCTTTTTTGCCTATATATATATATATATATATATATATATGAATTTTAAAATCAATACGAAAAATACAAATGTTTATATCTTTTCTGTATGTATTTCTGATGTGTTGACGTGTATGAATATAAAAAGTCTTTTGAAAAAAACAAGAATGTTTCTTTCAAAAGCACATAATTTTCGATCTTCCTCAGTGTGAATATATATATATATATATATATATATATATATATATATATATACAAAAAAGGTATTACTCGAAAGGACCTTTAGAATTAAATACGACCCACAGTTAAAATTCAGGTAGTTAAATGAATAAATATATATTAAAAAATATATATAATAAATAAAAAAGAAAAAAATTGAATTATTTATTATTCATTTATTTATTTATCTTCACACAACGACTGTACCTTCCTGCATTGTTCTAGTCTTCTAAAAATACATTTTATTCTCTAACAATGCTTCAAGCAAACTATGCCATACTTCTTACAAGCAAACATTTTATTCTCTAACAATGCTTCAAGCAAACTATGCCATACTTCTTATATATATATATGTATATATATATGCATATATGTATATATATGTATATATATATGTATCGTAGCTATATATATATGTATATATATACATATATATATATATATATATATATATATATCATAGTTATATATGTATATACATGATTTATGGCAGAATTATATTTTGTAATGATACTCCGAGGAATTCAAGCCTAACACATATTTATCCTTGTGTACATATGTTTCAAAATTTCAATACAATTTATAAGTATATTTTAATATACTATCTCTAATAATAACAGATCAATTACTACTAGAGTAGTTTTTATCGATGCTTTTGACGCAAGATATAAAATAAATGTGTCTTTATCACTTATTATATGCGTAGGCGCTTAATGTGGATATTCATTGTAATAGCAAAGATTTTTTTTTAATTTGGAAGGGCGGGTCTGCGTTATTGTTTAAGGTATAATCTGATTTGGGCGGATTTCGCTGATATTCATTAGTTACATCTGAATTTTATAACGAGTATTTCTGAAAACTAATGAATTAATAATTGATTTCTTTTTTTTTTTTTTTTTTTTTTTTGAAACCGTAAGTAATAATTATTGAGACGTACCTACGAATGAACTTTTCCATAGCTTATGTATATTTCTACCAACTTGGAGCAAGAGAGTAGTGGCCACAGAATACATGACTCACTGAGTCAGAACGAGTGCGAGAGAGTATTCTCAGCTATCTGCTTATCCATGTACTGCGTTTTACTACAAATATATATTCGACCTGATATCCGCGTTCGTGTTATTTTGCCTTAAAAATCAGCCGTAACGACGGTCGAACAAGATTCGAGAACTCACGACGTAAATCATAATTTTTTTTTATTATTATTATTACATTTTCACCCCAAACAAGGCGCATTCCCACTTTGGTGTAGGGGCTACTATCAGGGGCAGTAACTACTGGGACACTATCTTGGGATTTGGGCAGCAAGATGTCGGTTCACGTTGTACATGAACTTCTGCATGTCAGTACAGTTGGGGAAGCAGAAACTTGGAATGGCATTCCAGAGTCTAGCGGTTCTGTGGAAGAAACTACTGGAGTAGAAAGATATTTTACATCTAGGGATCTCTACTGTGTGGGGGTGGGATTTAGCTGCCTGTCGGGTTTGTCGAGGGTGTCTACGTCGTACAGGCACAAGTGTCTGCAGTTCGTCAGAGCATTGACCATTAAAATACTTGTAGAACAGGCTGAGGGATGCAACGTTTCGTCGATGGGACAGAGGCTTAAGCTTAGATGCCAGTTCAGGGCCTATCAGATTGGCGACTCTTTTTTTAAAAAGAGTCGCCAATCTTGTCTAGGAGCGAGAGACTAGTAGCAGATGCACCAGCCCAAATGTGACAACAATACTCCATACATGGGTGAATGGTGGCCTTATGGAGGTATAGGATACTTTCAGGTGTCAGTAGTTTTCTAGCACGGTAGAGAGAGCCTACCTTTTACGCAGCGGCCCTGGCAATGTTTTCAATATAATTGTTCCAACTCATGTTTCCTGTGAACGTTACGCCAAACAGTTTGAAAGATGTACTCTCAGACAGGGAGACACTGGCCATTGCTATTGGTGGCAGAGAAGGTTTCTTGTAATTATTGAAGGAAACCAGTTTAGTCTTGGCAGCATTGAATGTGACCATCCATTTTTGTCCCCATTCCACTACAGATTGGAGGTCTTCCTCTAGTGTTTTTGCCATTTCTTTTGATATGTGTTCATTTGTTTTCCTGTCATGCGTGTTATAGAGTGTAGTGTCATCAGCATACATACCCATCTCAGAGGCAGTTTTGTCGGGGAGGTCATTAATAAATATTAGGAACAATAGAGGTCCAAGGATAGACCCCTGAGGTACTCTCGCATTTATATCACACTGTTTAGATGTACGACCGTCGAGGACAACCTGGATTTTTCTCTTATCTAAGAAGGATTTAATTATGTTAAGTATTCTACCAGTGATACCGTATGATGTAATTTTCCTGAGGAGACCCTTGTGCCATACCCTGTCAAAAGCCTTAGATATATCTAGAGCTACCGCTCTGCCCTCCCCCGCTTTGTCCAGTGAATGGTAGATACGTTCAGAGATTACAGTGAGGATGTCTGCTGTGGAACAGGTATGTCTAAATCCATATTGTTTGTCAGTCAGAAGTTTAGCATCTGTAAGGTGCCGGACTAAAGCATGGTTAATTATAGTCTCAAATATTTGGGCGAAAAGTAGGAGGAGGCTTATGGGGCGATAATTTAATGGGTCAGTTCTTTCGCCAGAATTCTTGAATATTGGTACCACAGAAGCAGTTTTCCAACAGCCCGGAAAGCATGATTCATTAAGGTATTTGTCGTAGAGTTTGAAGAGAACTGGGGCTACTTCGGCTGAGCACTTTTTTAATAGCACAGCTGGGATGAGATCAGGTCCATATGCTTTTGAAGTGTCAAGGTTTTTTTATGATAGCATGCACCTGAGCAGGGGTAATTTTTAGATCGTCTAGCGTGGCGTCTGTGCGCAAAGGAAAGTTAGGCAGGGGGTGGTTGGTAGGGTCCAGTGTGGAGTTCGAGGCAAACCGACTGGCAAGCATATTAGCCTTGTCGGTTGCTAAGAAAACAACCTCGTGATTGTTGGTTAGCGGGGGAATTGTTTATTGCCCATTATTTACTACACTGTTGTAGATTTTCCAGAAGTCACGAGTTCCTAATTTTTGTGCTTCGATGCGTTTTTTAGTGGTTTCAGTAAAGTCTCTTAATTTAAAATACCACATAGCATTGGCAAAAGAAATTGTACAAAAATATAGATTCCGACGACAGATATATTTGAAAACATGAGATTTTTCAAAATTATAACTAAAAAATACTAAAAAGTTGTAAGAGACTTTTTCCTCGTTGATATAATCAAAACATGTTTTGTTCTTTTACCTTACATAGAAAAGATGCTTCTACACTCTAATGAATACGTTTTTACGGTGAAGGGCGGGAAAATATTCTTTTGGTGTTTTTATGTTTTTCAAGTTTTATCTTTTGAGCGAAAATAAAACATTTGAAGCTTGCTATAGAAGATATAAAGATCTTTTACGGTACACTATAAGGATTCCTTTGACTCTAAAAACATTCGCCTACTTTTAAGACATCTGGAGACAGTAATCGCAGAAAAAAAGTAAGATTGTCAACTATATCTAACCGAAGAATCCAAGTACCTTAGAATTCTCTGAAGCAATAAAACTTTCATCTGAGTTAGCCCTAATACAACATTATTCAACAAGAGATGGAAGTGTTTTAAAATTGAGACTAGATAACGTGGAGTATCTTACATTTACATCCATTGTAAATAAGAATTGTGGCCATTTTAATTGGCAGAATTATCAACCAACGACTTCAAATACTTAATATGCGTCCATGGACTTGTCTCCACAAAGACTTCGGTTGAAAGACGGATAGTTCTGTCATACTTATAAATTGAAGGAAATACCACGCTGAAAAAACTGGTCGAAAATTGTCAGTGGATAATCATTGTTAAAGCGATTTCAGGAATATCGAAGAATCTGGTGAATCATGTTTTGGATGAATTAAGTACATACTAACACATTTCTCCCCTGCGAAATGTAGAAAAGACAATTTTTGCAAAGTCGAACTTGGTTCAATTCGTAGTCTCTATAGAACTTTACCTCTAACCGAGTTAAAGCGGGAACAAGCCCTTCGGCGAATATTAAGCATTTTAGATTGTCGGCTGATAATTATGACAATCGAAAGTTGTCACAATGTTTATTTACAGTTGTAAGTAATGTAAGATAATCCATCTCGTTTTGACAAGTTAAAAGACGTCCGTATCTTGTGGAATAGGGTAGTATTCATGTTAATTAACTCGAACAAAATTTAAATTGTTTTAGAGAATTGTAATTTGTATGTTTTCATCGGTAAGATATTGTCGACAAACTTATTATATTCTGCTATTCCAAACTTTCTTAGGAGTAGGCGAACTTTTTACGTCCGGAAGATAAGTGAATGTCTCAAGTTTATTTCAATTGCGTTGTTGGAAAATGCAGAAGTTTGTTTTCTATTTTATTTCATAAAAAAATATCTTATTGTTTCCGGTATTTAAAGAACAGATGTTGCTGCTCTTTCTGATGATGTTTTGGTTTTCTTCTTGTTCTTGTTCTTGAAATAACATTTTGTCTTCTTGTTCCTTTTGTTGCAGAAACATTATTATTCCAACTTTTGTTGCAGAAACATTTTTATTCCAACTTTTGTTGCAGAAACATTTTTATTCCAACTTTTGTTGAACTGTAGAATATGTTCATGATGTCTTTTCTTTTGAAAAATCATGAGTTCTTCAGTTCTGTTTGTGATCATCGTCTGCTCGAAAACTTTTTTAGCTCTTCCATAATATCTTCAAATAATATTGACTTTCCGAGATAAAGCGGAATTTAAGAAAAAAAAATTCTCTTTTTAAAGGTGGGTACTGGTAAAGATAGAAAGTGTAATACACAAAGAAGTATTCACGTTTTTACGTATATTTTGGTATCTTTATGGAATCACTCCCCTGACGTCATATGACAACAATTACCTCGTAATTAGCGATGGTTTTCGATATTAAAATGATTCTCGGCACACTCAAGAAAAGAAATATTGTCATATCTAGTAAAGAGGGTACGGAGTATAGAGGGAATAAAGATTTTATATCTAAACTCCACCTTACATGTTGAGCTTTTTATTATCTCGATAAATTTCTATTTAAAGAATACTTCTTATTCTTCTTGGTCCTCCACTTTTTATACATGCATAAACTAATGTTTATTAATGTCCGACGCGAACGCGGACCCTGCGATATTACTGCAAAACTATTATTACAAAAGAAATAGTGCCATTTGTCTTCGTAAAATTTCAGTTGCTATATGGATTTTATTATAGATTGATCTGATTTTCTTGGTTTTTTTTCGTTTTCTTTTCATTTTTTTTTTTTTGTCACGAACATCTCAACCAAAATTATTTTAGATGGGATTTTCGTTCAATGAATACACAATAAAAGTTCATTACATTCAGATAGAATAAAGATTTTTAGCATTTTCTTTTATTTTTCAAATTCTCTGAATGCACCGAGGGATTTATACTTGGAATGTCAATTTATTTGCTCGAAACCACTTGACTACTGAAAAGTGGACGACTGGCGGAATTGACATCCGCCATTTATTAATGCATTTTCAAAAGCTTTTTCTTCGTTGGTTATTTAATTCGCTTTGTCATTGTTTTTGTTGATATTCTTTCTTGGTTGAATAAAACATACCTTGTCCAATGAAATCTATTCTTGAAAAGGGAACAACTAGTTTCCAACGATAATAAAATCGCGCATATATGATCAAGTATCCGTTCCCGTAAGGAAAAGAATATTTCTCCTTAATATCGATTTGTTGTTACGGGTTCTTTTTAATTTACGTCAGGGAAACAAGGTGGTTGACGACATTAATGCTTGCCTCGGTATGACAGCTTATACATAGTTGACAATTATGAGAAAAATGTTGAAGAGCGATTTTCTCGGTTTCTGTTAAAGGAAAATAATTAAGCAACATATCAAACGTATGGAGAGATAAGAGTAAAGAGTCAAAGACTTATATATGTAAAAAAAAACATCAAGAAAAATATTCTTCCAAGGACGGGTAAAAAAAGAATTCCCTAAACAAGAGTTTCGTGCCTTTATATATTGCTTAACAATGTTAAATTCAAGGTAAACTGTATATCTAGAATCCTTATTCTAACATTGATTTAAATCTATATCATGATATTTATTCTAGAAATTTGCTTTTCGATTTCAGGGTTGAAGTTGACGTAAAAAATAAATTAGTCAGATGAAATGACACAAAACACAGAGTAAATTATAACAGGTAGTTTTTTTTGTACAAAGCTATAATGTAACAAATAAAAAATTGAATGCCGAAATATCAAGATTAGCTTACTCTCTCCTATTGGGTACCGCTTCATAGTGTCTTTTATAGATGGTATCCATTCCTAGGGGATGTCAGAATATTCCCCTATATCATACCACTTTGTTAGGGGGTTAAACGTAAGGTAAGCAAGGTAAGATAATAATAATAGAAAAAACTGGACTGGATTCTTGGCAGCATTCGAACATTCTTCGCTCTTACCCGTTCAGTCCGGTTCTCCAGAACTCAATTCAACTCAACTTTCAAAAACAAAATAAAATCCGACTTGAATTTTACTTTCATAAAATAACTCTTTCGTTTGAAAACAATTTTTTTCTTTTCAGCACAACATGATTTCAGTTTAAATTCACCATTGAAAAACGACTCACGTTTTAAGTGCTTTTAACAGCGACGATTTTTTCTTCAAAAACAAATCCGGCTCGAATTGTACTTCCATTAAAATAAATATTTCGTTTAAAAACGAACCTTTTTTCCTTCTCAGCACGACAGGGTTTTATTTTAAGTTTCGCATTGAAAAACGACTCGCATTTTAAGTTCTTTTAACAGCGACTTTTTTCTTTTCCGTTTTTCAAAAACAAAATAAAATCCAACTCACTTCATCATATCTTCAACCTTCGCAGTTTAACACGACTCATTTAATTCTCCCTTTGGCAACGCTTTCAATTTTCCAGGTCCGACGCGAATCATTTCAAATTGCCCATATTCATCTCGACCGCATCGACTTTATATTTAAAGCCGAAATAGCTTCTAATAGAAAAAAAAACATGGACTGGATTCTTGGCAGTATTTGAATATTCTTCGCTCTTACCCATTCTGTCCGGTTCTCCAGAACTCAACTCAACTCAACTCAAGGCAACTCAACTGCCGATATCTTCACTGCCGGCCTTATATTCTGTCATTAATATGCAAATTAAGAGGCGATCGAACCTGATGATTTGTCGCTTTATCGGCCGGGTTTCGAGTTCGCACATGCCACGCTTGGCAGTCTGCCTCCGTGACTGCAGTCACACCACCATTTTCCCAATAGTTTTGCATTATAATAGACACTCCAGCACTACAAGTAATGCTTGAGCATTACTGTCGACAGTCCTTGGTAAAAGTGTATAATGGCGATTAGATATAAACTAACCTAATTTCAGAGAGAATGGGAAATATACCACCTAGGATTAAATTGAACCATACCTGACAGGAAGAAATATCAAGTTGATCTGTATCATAAATCTACCATAATATCTAATGTGTATTTGTTAAAAATGTACCAATATCAGAGATACCTGAATTTTCACGAACTCATCTACCTTCCTTTTTATCCCATTTCACAAAACTAAATTAAACTAAATATAGCCAACATTATTTACAATCATTACGCATTGTGGCTATGTTCGAACATTCTTATGATCAGTTTATCAATTTAGGAGTGAATCCTATATCTGTACAATATATGAACGTATGCATATGTTACATAAGAAGGGCTGTCCCCTGCTTATGTAAGTAAGAAGGCAGACTAGATAAGTGAAATGATATTATGAAAAGATTAGGATCGAACCCTGTAATCAAGTGTTAAAAGTGTTAATGGATAATTGAAATCCTAGGAATGCAGTCGATTATCAATTCTTTTAGAAATAACATAATATTAGAAAAAGAGCGATAACAGAACACCTCTGATGTCACGAACAAAGGAGATTCTCAATATACTGAGATGGGGTTCGAGGTTAGAATCAGGATCAGAGAATCACAATCACAGTCACAGACGAGAGTTAGACAGCGACTCAGTTGAGCTGATCCATTTAGAGGCGAAGGGGAGAGAGGAGACCATGTAGTCAAAAGGCTAGAATCTCCGGCATCATTAGTAATGATGTAAAAGAACTGTATTACACATTCCTTCAATAATGAATTCGCATTTCTCTCAGCTTTGTTATAAATGTCTCTTCCAGTATATAAATGCCATTATCATCTCTGTTCTGAGTCCCCTCTTCGGAGTTCCTGTTATATGTTCCCCGATATGTTGTCACCAATATGTACCCCCTATGCAACACATATATTTAACTTCATTTAGAAAATAACTAGAATATCTGCGCCACGTTGATTTACAACCACCATCACCGATTGTTCCACTTTGATTTCATTCGCAAATTCATAAAGTGTGATTTAACTGAAACTATTATAACTCTGCACTAACCATTATCGATGATACAGAAGTAAACCGACTAATTATAGTGCTTATCGTTTGTAGGAACTTACTACGTAAATTTGCTGGAAAGGTAACACTGTTTCTCTAAATGCCCACAGAGACATTAAGAAATATTAGAATGTGATTGAATCAACATAGAGTTCTGATGAGAGAAATACCTATATAGATAAAGGTGATAATTAGATAACTTGTTCAGTTAAGTATAACTTACGACTAATTAAAACAATTTTTAACAACTCAACAGAGATTAGATCATTCCTGTAATGATTACAGTGTGATGGTAATTCTGTGCAGTTCTAAGAGCTCCACTCTTCCGGGTTTTACATCCTATCTTTGAGAAATCGTAAGTTTATTGATAATCGCCTAAGGCGTCCTGCTGAGAATGCCGACGGTACTGAATAGCTATATTTTGCAGATTCAATCGGCTCCTCTGCAGCGCTGATTTTTTTCAGTGTCACCTTCCAACAAAACTGAACTAAATATGTCTCGTTCTCTTTTTTTTAAGTCAATCCCAGATTGAAGGTATAATTTAGTGTGTATTTCATGTTATTTATTTATACAGCAAAAGGACCAAAAATATACGTTGAAGTACTAACATCAATATAGTAATAGCTAGCTATCTAGCTAGCTATCTAGCTAGCTAGCTAGCTAGATAGATAGATAGATAGATAGATAGATAGATTAGTAACAAAGTAGTTATCGAAATGTAGAAGCGTGCCGCCCGTTAGATGAAAGCGCGACTTCCCAGAACGAATGTGTGCCGTAATTTTCTTTTCCGTTATGTCTTCTAATCGTTTCGTCTCTTGTATTGGTGATTACCGGGATTTTGGCTTGGGGAAAAGAGAATATCTCGCAGACAAAACTTTTACTTTGTCACATGAAGTACAAAATCAAAATGATACATTCATATTATATGTAACAACAAATCATATATTAATACTATTTTAATTGTAAAAAAAATCACATTTATATTCAAATCATGCATTTTTTGATAAGAACTCATTAAACTTGTCTCTTCAGTATATCTACTTTAGACTGGGCTAGAAAGGACACCCGACGTTCTCTTGAATCGAATTAAGATCAACAAATGTTCAACCCTATCATACATTTATTGTCATCGAAATCGGTGAAATCGCCTAAATTTTAATCAAATCGATGGGTTGACTGCTCTAGATAGGACCCCCCCTTCACCATCACAGTGTATCAGAAAGAACGTCCACATACCTCTCTGCAGGAACTTAGTCCACAATATACTGGAGTCTACATTACACTGTCAGGAATCTACGTTGATTTTATAAAATTATCTGCCAAAAAATGGCTTTTCTTAAAATTTTCAATGCAAACGTCAAGTATCATGGTTCAATTGTGCTCTAAACAGAAAGAATGCGCCAGTGTCTTATCAAAGAACATACTGTTGATTTTATGTAAATATTTTTACATAATCACTTGAATAAAAGTTAAACGTACAAAACCCAAGTACCATGGTTGAACTATGCTCTAAAGAGAAACATTCATTTCGAACGCGCCCTTGTCTTAAAAAATAATCTACAGTTGATTTTCTAGGTTTGAGTTTTCTGCTTGTGCGGGTCAAAGGCATAATAGGTGCGGAACTGCGAATCAATAGAGTGAAAGTAGCCAGGTTTCTTCTACACTATTCCGTTATGTGTTCTAAGCCACATCTTCCCCGACTTCGCATGCAACATCTGAGTCTTGCTGCTCTTGGTGGAGATAAAAGCTGAAATCCTGTAGATTAATTAACAGCCGCAAGCAATGAGTTTGATTTAATGCCGACAATCTTGAAACACGGTCATCGTGAATTCTCTGTCTTCCGACTATCTTCACAAGCAGCGTCAAAATGAAAAAAATATTATCAGACACGGATAGAAACTTAATGTGCATCCTATGTAGAAGCCTTAATTTACGAACTTCTGAGTGTAGAAGAACGCATTCGTTAGCACGGTTTTCAGCTCCACCCTGTCCCAGTGTTGTAATACTTCCATGATTCTATCAAAGAATGTTAATACAATTATTATTGCATAAGGTTAAGCTGTCTCTAACACCTTTTGACAAAGTGTTAATCTCTATCCACCCCACCACTGCGATTTTTTCTGCCTAACCTATTTCTAAACCCATTCTAAGACTCGTCCAGCTGTACGTAAATCCGACTCTTCCTGGTAGGACGAAAAGCAAGGTCTTGATGTGCATTAGGGTAAATTTGCGGAAGGTGCGATCGCTTCTTAGTTTGTATTACTTACAGATCGACTCTGACATTAACGGTAGCATCTGTATAGACCCTGTATAGAGTTTCAATGGGATATGTCAATTAAAATTTATATCTATAGTTATAAGTTAGATAGATGTACATGTTTCTATATTTCCATGTATATGATTAACTCTAAAACTAGTTAACAGATCGGTCTGAATTTGTAAACAGAACTGCTATGCTTAAGTGGTTTTAAGTTTGGCTCTGTTACGTTCGATTTAGTTTTATGCAAAAACTAAAAATTTAGATATTTCCGATTTTTTTTTTTTTCAAAGAAATTAAAATTCAGACATTTTGGATATTTTACACATGTTTTAGACATAAATGATCAAATAATTAATATCCAAATGTTCCCTAAATTTACATTTTGGGAAGTATCTAAGGAAATTTTAGGGAAGAAAAGATGAGCAAATTCTCCCATTTGAAGAATAAAATAGTTTAAATTGCTTTCAATTTGATCCATTAGAATTAGACACCAATTAAGCAAGATTCTCCGAATTACAGTTTCTTTTTAAGTCTCTTTAAATTGAATTGTATATGTTTTTTATAATCAAAATCATGTAGAGATTTTAATCAAAATTTGAATAAGAATCATAGACGTAAGGTTTAATAGCATAGCTATATATCTTTAGGTGGCATAATAGTTGAGTACAACCGTTTTGTTTGTGAATTAATTCTACCCGTCCAGAGATGGGTACTATTCTATAGTATTATGAATTTAAGAGTTACAAATAATGAATCAAAAGTTAATTACGCCATTTAACTTTGACACTTTCATAAGATGTGAAAGTGATATTAAAAATTATGAATAATCTGCAGTTACTCCATTTTCAGCAGCAATGCAATAAAAGTAAATTATAAATGTGCCAGGGCAACGCCAGGTCTGGCCTGAAAGTAATAAATCAAATGTGTATTGACCTATGTTACATTGCCGCAATAAAGATATACATCAGGTTGCGTCATAATTGTATTAATCTAGAAATGTTCCATTAGTATGTTTGATCTTCTCGCTTTGAAATAGATCGATGACAAGAAACTGAGCCAGACGTAAATCAAAATACTAAGATGATCTCTATTCCCCAGCAGACGAACAGTATCATTAGGCAAACACCTTGCACTGAACACCCTGCTTAATTAGGAGAGTTCTGCAAACAGAGATAAGACACAACGTCTAAAAAGTGAAAAACAAATCAAGCTGAAAAAAAATTAGCGAAGATCGATAACAATGTTCGTGGAGAACAAAAACACGTAAAGAAAAAAAAACATAATAATAATACAAAACAAATTGTAAGAGAAAACTCCAAAAACAATCCAACAATATGGCGCCCAAGTTATTTAAATAACGAAAAAAAATGGCGTCATTGAACTAAGTACATGACTTGCAGATGCTGCAGGTCTGAAGAAGTAATTGTCGTAAAGAAACTGGAAAATAATGCCTGTGATGGTATGTCAGTCACGTAATTTTACAGTGAGAATTGATACTTTTTCTCTCGGTTTATTTTTCGACTGTAGCAAAAAAAAACTGAGAGAAAGAATAAAATAAATCTATTTTTGTCACCATTGAGGGGTGGCTTGGTTTGATTTAATTGCTTTGTTTTACATTAGATCAACACTTTGGGGGTTCTTTAAGGTCGTTTCAAGTTATTTCAGACGCTTATGTGTCTAGTTATTAATAGATTCAAATATTTAATATACACTATTATGTAAATGGATGTGTTGCAAAATATGTATTTTTGGCCCTTCCCCTTATCGGTTGTGAGAATTGTTCGTCATGACTATTGCTACAATTGAATGGAAATCAGTTGTGTAACCTTCTCTTAGCTAGTGTACAAAGTGATATTAAAAACAAAAGTGTGGTGATAGGCTTCCTATAATTGGCTCTTTCTTTTTTTTTTTCTTTTTTTTTTTTTTCTCCGGAGTCTTGCTTGAGGTCGATGTCTATTTCGCCGGTCAGAAGGTTCGACCATTCTCTAGCCCTCAGAGGAAGGAAAATTGAGTAAGTAAATAAGCACGGTTCATTATATTCTTTTCCGTAAATACGAACTACCATGTGAGCCGTACAAAATATGTCATTATTTCCTTAAAAGGATAAGCACCGGATTTTCATTGTTGATTTAGTATGGTTTACGCGACGTTGGCGTAAGTCCATATCTCCGCATACAACCGAGAATACAGACAGAAAGAAATATTTTTAATAGCTTAATATTATAATTTGAAATGAATATTTTTAAATGTTGAACAAAACAAGAAGTAAACTAAATACGACTCTACATATAATCGAACTCACGACTCTTGTGCAGTGGCGTAGCAATGGGAGGCGGTCCGCTTCGGGCGGCACGTTCCAGGGGGCGGCATTTTTGAGAGAGTAAAAAAACAAAAAGTCTGAAATTTCATGCCGAAAAGGTTGTAAAATATCGGGACTTTTACAGATATCGAGATCGAAAAAATGTGTCCCTATTTTATGAGCGGCACGCGTCAGGAGTGGGATTTTGAAAGGTTAATAATAGAAAATTGAAAACATAAATAAAAGCTAACAAAAAAATCGGAATTTTTTCCGAAAATGTTGTAAAAAATCTGAACTTTTAGAGATATCGGAATCAGAAAAATGTGTCCCTATTTTACGAGCGGCCCATGTCAGGGGGGGACGGAATTTTGAGGGAGAAAAATAGAAAATAGAAAAAATTAATAAAAATAAATAAAAGCTAACAAACATTTGAAATTTTTTACCGAAAATTTAAAAATTCGGAACTTTTGGAGGTACTGGAATCGGAAAAATGTGACACTATTTTACGAGCGGCACATATCACGGGGCGGCATTTTGTAAGGATAAAAACAGAAAATAGAAAAAAAAATAAATAAATAAAAGTTAACAAAAAATTTGAAATGTTTCATTGCAAAGATTGTAAAAAAAATCGGAACTTTTGGAGGTATCGGAATCGGAAAAATGTGTCCCTATATTCCGGGCGGCCCATGTAAGAGGCAGCATTTTGAAAGGTTAAAAATAGAAAATAGAAAAAATAAATACAAATAAATAAAAGCTAACAAAATATCTTAAATTTTATCCCGAAAAGTTTTTTTTTAAATCGGAACTTTTGGAGGTATCGGAATCGGAAAATATGTCCCTATTTTACGAGCGGCACATGTCAGGGGCAGCATTTTTTTTTGGGGGGGGGGGAGCAAAAATAGTAAATAGAAAATATAAATAAAAGTTAACAGAAAATATGAAATTTTATACTGAAAATGTTGTAAAAAATCGGAACGTTTGGAGGTATCGGAATCGGAACACTGTGTCCAAAATTTATGATTCCAAAACCGATTGTTTAAAATTTTTAATTTAATTTTTCATTATTTGTACTAATGATAAATATTTTTTGTTTTTAAATTATCACTAAAACTAAAATGATAATAACATCAACATGCGATGTAAATTTATTTTATTTGTAAAACAAAGTTTTAAAAAAGGTTACATCAATTCTCTAGGTAACATTTTATAGAAAACAGTTGATGTACATCTTCCAATAAATGTTGAAAAATTAAACAAAACATTTTTGTCAAGAAAAATTCTTTCAAACATCACTGATAATTAAATGATACAACGGAAACTTAGCAACAGGAAACTACGTAATTTTGGAATTGTAGAAACATTAAGCAAGTACGGAATAAAGATCGCCAGTAAACAGATTTCATATCAGGGGATATAATTTTAAATGAGAACTAAGCACTACACCTCAAATAATATTTAAGTGGCTTTCTATTTGATAGTTTAAATACTGCCGAATTTCTGTCAAGTTTAAAACAATCACGTAGTAATTGATATTTTTTCAAACTATTAACAAAATTTTATAATCACTGACATATTTATGATTAAACCGAAATTTATTATAAATTTTGGTAATAGGATTTTAATTTATTTTAAATTCTGGTAATAACAGTTTAATTATTTGGGGGGGTTGCTTTACAATACAGAGAGATTCGAAACAGTACTAAAAAATCAAATATGCAACAGATAAATGTTCCCATTGGCTGTAAAAGCTACTTTGCAATCTAACTGAATTATTCATTGGTGTTTTAACGTAATTTTAAACACACTTTATTTCACTTTAAATATTAACTTTTTAAGAGTCGTGAGAATTCAAAAAGGCGAAACAATGCCCGCCTCCTCATCTTCGTGAGGTAGGAGCGAAGAGGTTTGTTTTCAGATTTGTTTTCGCGCACATCTTTGAAAACTGAACCTCTCATAACTAGAAAATAAGATACTCAACAGAATGGAAAAGTGGTCAAAACCATATATAACATTTAGTATAGAAAATTATATGAAAGACTCTTTCCCCGTAAGTTTCTTGTTTTAGGGGGGAGTAGTGACGGTCTGTCTATCTCTATCTATCTCTCTCTCTCTCTCTCTCTATATATATATATATATATATATATATATATATATATATATATATATATGTATATATATGTATATATATATGTATATATATGTATATATATGTATATATATATGTATATATATATGTATATATATATATATATATATATATATATATAGGGTAAGGGATCTCAGAAAAATGATTTATGGGGGTGGATATCTCACCTTTTGTGGCACTAGTTTGGGCCAACACACGAAGATGCTTATGCAGAGAAATGCCGTGCTATTATTGAAATGGAATTTTTAATTTTTTTTTCAGAATATTTGCATTAATTTTCAAAGAAGGTTCCGTAATGAAGAGAATGAAAGAGAATGGTGCGGCATTCCGTAAAAAGCGAAAAACAAAAGAAGAGGAAGTAATAAATAAATACACGCTGTTGAAATTCAAGACTTCTGTTGCCAAAATGGCCGAAACAAAAGTCGAAAATCGAAGGTGAAGTTGATATTAGTAACGTTGATACTGTTACTTCGGAAGTCAACATTGAGAGTGTTGATGCATAAAAATCTGTTAATGATGATGATGCGCCTGAAGTTGAAGAATTGGAAAGGCAATAATAGCGCGAAAACATACACTGTAACCGATTTTACAGATAATGACCAGTTGAGATTATAATTCCCACTATGCTTGTTCGGCAGGGATCTGCCGCTGAGCAGCATTTTGATCATGAATTCAAGGAAGTAGTCCGACCAGTAACAAAAACAAAAGGCGACGTTAGAAAGCTAACTAAAAAGTGGTTCTATCGGGAATGGTAAAACGGTGAGAAAATTTTGAGAATATGGATGGAGTATTCTCCTTCAAGAGAAGCCTTATTTTGCTTCCTCTCCAGACTGTTTTCAACTGAACTGTCGAGTTTTTCTGCTGCTATGGGTTTTACGAATTAGTGGAAATTAAACCCAAATGTATATGAACATGAAGCTAGCACATCTCATGCTCAAGCGTTTCTCAACTGGAAGGATCTAGAGATCCGACTTGCTGAAGGAAAGAGAGTTGACAAAGTAGAGCAACATCTTATTGAGAAGGAAACTAAGACGTGGCGGTAAATTCTAGCTAGATTGCTGGACATCATCAGGTTTCTCGCCAAGCAGGACCTGGCACTACGGTTCAAGCGTTCAGAAAAACAAAGGGTATTTTAGAATTGGTAAATTTATTGGCCAAATATGACCCTGTGCTTCATAAACATTTGGTGAAAGTAAACCTGTGAAAGAAAATCGCTACTTCTTATTTGTAACCAGAAATTCAAAATGAATTTGTGAGCATTTTGGCAAAGCAGGTGAGAAATAAAATCATCGATCAGATCAAAGAAAGCAAATATTTTTGCATAATTTTATATAGCACTCCTGGTGTATCTCACAAGGACCAGATGAGTGAAGTGTTGCGCTACGTAAAAATTTGACGAAAATAAAGTAACAGTGGAGGAGTCGTTTCTCTGCTCCATCGAGACAAAAGGTAAAAGCGCGGAGGACATTTCTCAACTTATTTTGAGAGAACTTGGGGACAATGGGATTCAGATTTGTGATTGTATTGGCCAGGCATTTGATAATGCTGCTATTTTGGCAGACCGCCGATCGGGTGTGCAGAAACGAATCACTGAAATCAACCAAAAAGCTCTATTTGTGCAATGCACTAACCATTCATTAAATCTGACTTGTGTACATGCCGCTTCTGTAGCGGTTCACACTGTTACATTTTGTGGCATACTGGACCGGTTATTCTCGTTCTTTTCTGCATCTACATATCGCTGGGATGTCTTGATTCATTTTACCGGTCTAAGTATCAAACAGACTGTGGAAGCTAGATGTAGTAGTCGGGCAGATGCTGTAAATGATGTGGTAAAAAAAAAATGTGGAAGTCATCATTGCCCTGGAACAGCTCAAAGAAGAAGGGGAAAATGCAACCATGAGATCAGATGCATCTTTAATTCTCAACTCGGTATTGTCGTTTCCGTTTCTTTTATTTCTGAGCATTTGGAAAACTATTTTCCAAGAAATCAATGATGTCCAGAAGTATCTTCAAGAAAAGGGGCTGGATCGGCCACAAAGTTCTGTCAGGCTGACGGGGTTGAGAGATTGCCTTCTTTAGAATTGAGAAAAGATGGTGGACACTGCAATAGACGAGTAAAAAAAACTGCTCTGAAATGGAGCATCGTATCTACAAAAAGAAACGAATGGGTGGTGAACAATTGACTGGTGCAGCACCGGGGTTTAATACTGCGCTGAGACGAGAAATGCTATCTGTCATAGGCAGGTTAACTGGAGAAATATCTTGCAGATTTCAACAAGTTTACAATCTTGCAAGTAAATATGCTTTTCTTACACTATCAATCTGCTTGATGATAATTATGATTGTCAGCTTGGTGAAGTTGATGAAGATATAGAAAAGATCAATTATTTGCCGAAAAAAGAGATTACAGTATTTTTGAAGGCTTCAGGAAAAGACAAATCAATGGACCTCTTGAACTTTTGAACATCATACAGAGATCCCGTCTCTAATATTGTGATCTTGCTGCTCATTTTCCTTAGTAGTAGTAGTATTAGTAATAGTAGTAGTCTATTAATCAGGTCATATGTGCAAAATTTAAATGATTTTAGAAGCAACTTAATCTAAAAACAATCTCCTATATTTTAAAATTTTATTTTTATCTTGAAACAATGTCGCGTTGATAATTTTTAGACCCTCGTCAGTCGTTTAAAATAAAATGGAAAAAAAGAAACCGGAACTCTAACTATATGTTTTGAGAAGTGGTGCCGGATTTGTTGAACGATTGATTGTCGCGGTCGTTGACGAATTATGGTTTAATATTAGGTGTTCATATCTGTTTAACTTCTAGTCTCGATTGGCGGTTCGTTGAACATGGTGTAAATGTCAGGGTTTATTTTAAGCAAGAATATTGCCGCTTAAGAAAGATATGTGAGGCAGATTTGGGCCCTACGGTAGCGAGTACATTAAACATATTATATATATTACATACAAAGCTAAGTATGTATACTGCGAGGAATTTGGAATATAAATGTTTCAAACAAATAGGGCATGTCATAAACTAATAAATGAACTGAGTTCTGACATCAGAGAATGACGCGATTGGCTAATTTGAAAAGGGGTCAATTTTAGGGAATAAAATAACAACTGAATATAGAGATAACGTCTGACTTTAGAGAGCTAGAGAGGTTTTGGAAATGAAAACGGCGAATGTTTCAATCATGTAAACAATGAACGTCTTAGAAACAGGGCGGGTCTGTTTACTATTTGAATCCCCGAAAAAGTAAATGACGGCATGCGTGTTGAGTCGACATGCACGCGTTTGAATACCGAAAATAAAGCTATTTTTGAAACTGGAACAAAATTTGTTGACTTATGTGTTAACTAGCATGACATCCGATTGAAAAGACCTTTATTCAAGCGTCCACGAGACGAGTAGAAATTAACAGTAAAAAAGCGGCGGCAAAGGAACCCGTATTAAAGGTATGCCCATGCTACCACAGACACACACACACACACACTCAAACACACATACACACAAACACAAACACAAACACACGCACACACTCATACATAACGCGAAAATAAGGATAACAGTTGAAATGTTTTTAGTTAATAACAGACTTTTGAAAAAAAAAGATACAGAAAAGTGTATATTTTAACAACATACAACGAAATGTGTGCATCCTATTTTTTCGTTATGAATAAAAGTGATTTGTATAGATAACAAATTGTGGAAAAGGTCTTACTTTGTTTTTGCTTGTAACAGGGAAAAATGTACAGCCGTGTAGAGATGTACATATGACTGTTTCGGATTTAAACGAATGAAATAGAAAATATTTCACATGCACACAAAGTCACGCGGAAGCCTTAGCGCACACAGAAACTTTGTTATGTTTTTTTGTGTAAAAGGATTTTGTTTGGAGTTCATAAAGGTGTCATTAAATCAAAAAGAGATATTTTTGTGAAGGTCGTTTTACAAGATGGAATGTTTTTCATCTGTTAAACTTAAAAAACAAAACAAAAAGTGAACAATTTGAATTTATCTTATAATCAATGGTTAAGTTCTGTAAAGTAATGAGTAATTGTTTCTACGTTGCGTGGACGAGACTGTCTCCATCATAATTAATAGTACGGATCGTTTTGAAAATCAGCTCAGCTTGAAGGTTCAAAAACATTTTAATAAGGTACGTAGAATTTCAGTAAGGGAATCATGCAAAAAAAGATTAATAAACAAACACTTATGTTTTCGCTTATTTGAAAACTCTTGCCTAATTGGCCTGATGTAAATTTTCAAAATTTTGTTCTTGTGGCAAGATTTTATTTCTGATTAAATCGCCATAATATGCACTGTCTAAGTAAATCAAAAACATCTCAGACCTAGGTTTGGATATTGAACGTACTGCTTAACGAAGATGTTGATTTAATATATATATATATATATATATATATATATATATATATGCGGGCCCTATGTATTATTCAATGTGCAGATGTATATATGTATTAAAAAGTTTGACTCATGTCCAAGTAATCTACATCTAAAATTTCAAGTGTTCAGAGCAAAATTTACGGAAGAGTGTGGTAGAATCTGCAAAGGTCAACTCTTTTGACTTTGACCTCTTAGCAGCCAAATTTTCGCCCAAAAACTGATTAAAAAGCTTGCTGCATGTCTGATTAAGCTTTATGTAAAATTTCAAATGTTTAGCCCCAAAATTGGCTGAATAGTTTGCTAGATACGACAAACGTCAAATCTTTTGAACTTTGACCCCTTGGCAGCCAAAGTTTCGGCCAAAACCCGATTTAAAATCTTGCGCTATATCTGAATACAATTTATGTAAATTTTCAAATGTTTAGACTAAAAATTGGCTGAGTAAAATTAAGTGAGTTTAAAAGTTTGATCCATGTCCAAGTAACCTACATCTAAAATTCCAAGTGTTTAGAGCCAAAATTGGCGGATGAATTTGCTAGAGCTTTCAAAGGTCAAATCGTTGAACTTTGATCTATAAACAGCCAAATTTCTGTCCGAAAACCGATTAAAAAGGTTTTTTTTTCAAATCTCAATACACCTCATGCCAAATCTCGAGTCTGTAGACTGAAAATTGACAGAGTAGTTTGGTAGAGAAATACACACACACGCACAAACACACGCACACATAAAATTTCACTGTTATAGATATACTAGCATTTCAGCCCGGCGTTGCCTGGGTGTTTGGAGGTGTATGTTAAGCAAAAAAAAGAGCGGTCAATTTTTCTATTGTGACCCCTTAAGATTTATTATTTTGGGCTTGAATCAAGTTATTAAGTTAGACCCATGTCCAAGTAATTTATATCTAAAATTTCAAGTGTTTAGACCTAAAATTGTCGGAGGAAATTAGTAGAGTTCTCAAAGGTTGATTTGAGTCTAAAATATAAATGTTAATCGGTTAAAACCCCTTAACAGCTAAATTTCCTGTATATCAAATTTCAAGTCTGTAGACTAAAAATTGACAGAGTTATTGCGTAGGGAAATGTACAGACAAACAGACAAACAGACAGGTTCACTTTTATAGATATACTAGCATTTCAGCCCGGCGTTCTCGGGTGTTTTGAGGTGTATGTTGAGCAAACAAAAAAAAAAAGCGGTAATTGTTTTTTTTAAATTTGACCCCTCTTATGACCCCCTAACATTGATTGTTTTGGGCTCAAATCAAGTTATTTAGTTAGATCCATGTCCAAGGAACCTATATCTAAAATTTCAAGTGATAAACCCCAAAATTATCGGGGGAGTTTGGTATAGTTCTTAAAGGTGAAATCGTTGAACTTTGACTCCTTAACAGCCAAATTTCTGGCCGAAAACAGATCACATAGATTATCCCAAATCTCAGTACCCTGTATATGAAATTTCGAGCCTGTAGACATTAAACTGACAGAGTTATTGCGTAGGAAAATGTACATAGACAGACAGACAGACACACAGATACACAGAAACGTTCTCTTTTATAGATATACTAGCATGGGTGCCCGGCGTTGCCCGGGTATTTGGAGGTGTATGTTGAGCGAAAAAAAAAGCGGTCAATTCTTTTAAATTTGACTCTTATTATGACCCTTTTACCTTTATTGTTTTGCGCGCATATCATATTATTAAGTTAGATCCATGTCCAACGAACCTATATCTAAAATTTCAAGTGTTTAAACCCCATATTTTCGGAGGAGTTTGGTAGAGTTCTCAAAGGTCAAATCGTTGAACTTTGACCCCTTAATCACCAAATTTCTGGGCAAAAACCTATCACAAAGATCTTCCCAAATCTCAGTACCCTGTAGACTTAAAATTGAGAGAGTTATTGCGTATGGAAATGTACACACACAGACAGACACGCAGATACACAGACAGACACGCAGATACACAGACACGTTCACTTTTATAGATATACTAGCAGTTCCGCCCGGCTCTTCTCGGGGCCTATGTACTGTTTATTACTATGTGCATATGTATATATTTAAAAGTGTGCATATGTACGGTAATGCCTTTCTCTATAATAGGCTTCCTTAACTACCATAGAGAAAACCTAGTAGAGACCGCATACGTCAATTTTTTTTTAATTTGACCCCAATTTTGACCCCTTAACATTTACTGTTTTGGACTCAAATCAAGTTATTAAGTTAGATCCAAGTCCAAGTAACCTATATCTGAAATTTCAAGTGTTTAAAGCCTAAATTGGCGAAGGAGTTTGGTAGAGTCTTCAAAGGTCAACTCGTTGAACTTTGACCCCTTGACAGCAAAATCTCTGGCCGAAACCTAATTAAAAAGGGAAATGTACACACACACACACACAGAGGAATTTTCACTTTTATAGATATAACTAGCATGGACGCCCGGCGTTGCCCGGGTGTTTTGAGGTTTATCCTGACAAGGAAAAAAAAAAAAAAAAACGGTCAATTTTTTTTAATTTGACCCCTATTATGACCCCTTAAAAATTATTGTTTTGGGCTCAAATCACGTTATTAAGTTAGATCCATGTCCAAGGAACGTGTATCTAAACTTTCAAGTTTTAGTGCCAAAATTGTAGGAGTTTGGTAGAGTTCTCAAAGGTCAAATCGCTCAACTTTGACCCCTTACTCGCAAAATTTCTGCCCGAAAACCGATCATATCGATTTTCTCAAATCTCACTATCCTGTATATCAAAGTTCGATTATGTAGACTTAAAATTGACAGAGTTACTGCGTATGGAAATGTACACAGACACACAAACACATACACACACACACACACACACACACATACACACTTTCACTTTTATAGCATTTCAGCCCGGGTGTTTGGATGTGTATGTTGAGCAAAAAAAAAAAAAGTGGTAGTAGGAAGGCAGGCTGGAACCTGTACCGCGAAGAAGGAAAAGAACGGGGGAAAAAACCTTACTCTCTGCTGTTACGATCACCGCCAAACCGGAAGGGACATTTTTTTAAATTAAGGCTAGGCAATCGAAAGGAGAGGATAACTTTCAAAAGTATCGTCGAAAAAAGCGACCCACCCCTGTAGAAAAGTTCCCAGTTTAAGGTGAAGATATTCTTTTTTTTAGCCAATTGTCCGATATTTGTCGTCTGAAAGGTCGGACTTTAAAACGATATTGATCTTGGTAAAATCCGTCGCCTCTGTCAAACATACGTATGTACATACATACATACATACATACATACATTTATATATTGGTAACTAAAAAGTTTCGACCCAATCCGATTAAAAGGCTTGCCCTATCTCTGAATACCCTTTATATCAAATTTCAAATATTTAGACCAGAAATTGTCTGAGTAATTTGGTAATGACCGCAGAGGTCAATTTTTTTTTTAATTTGACCCCTATTATGACCCCTTAACCTTTATTGTTTTTTGCTCAAATCAAGTTATCAAGTTAGATCCATGTCCAACGAACCTATATCTAAAATTTCAAGTGTTTAGACCCAAAATTGTCGGAGGAGTTTGGTAGAGTTCTCAAAAGTCAAATCGTTGAACTTTGACTCCTTAACGGCCAAATTTCTCGTCGAAAACTGATCCCAAAGATTTTCCCAAATCTCAGTACCCTGTATATCAAATTTCGAGTTTGTAGACTTAAAATTGAGTTATTGCGTAGGGAAATGTACACAGACAGACACACACACACAGACACACAGACACATTCACTTTTATCTATATACTAACAGTTCCGCCCGGCTTTGCTCGGGCCCTATGTACTGTTCATAAGGTTATGTGCATATGTATATATTAAAAATTGTGAATATGTAAAGTAAGGCTTTTCTCTATAATAGTCTTCCTTAACTACCATAGAGAGAAGACAGACAGACATTTTCACTTTTATACATATATATATATATATCTATATATATATATATATATATATATATATAGATAGATAGATAGATAGATAAATTGGATGCAATATATAGTAATGATTTAAAAAGTATTTTTTTAAAAAACCGCTCCTGCGATACCACCGAGAATCGAAACCAAAACGTTCAGCTCACGATTTATTTTGCCTTTGCCGTCAGTGTCTGGGCTATGAAAACATGTTTACTGCAACGGTAAAAATTAAAACATGAACCAATAGCTACTACGTTATGCATTCGTAATGCCGGCGTTCGACCTTCACCTGACAAATTTCATTTTTTTTTTAATTTTTACACTTTTGCACCGATTTTTCCGGGCTAAACCCCAAATATAAAGTTTCGCATGGATTCAAATACCTTATATATGAAGCTTCATGTCTGTAGACCAAAAACTCTAGGAGGACTTTGGTAGGCAAAATGTGTTTAACAAAAATATACACCTACTAGCATTTCAGCCCGGCGTTGCCCGTCTATTTGGAGGTATATGTTGAGCAAAAAAAATGGTCAATTTTTTAAAACTTTGACCCCTATTATGCCCCCTTAACATTGATTGTTTGGGGCTCAAATAAAGTTATTAAGTTAGATCCATGTCCAACCTACCTATATCTAAACTTTCACATGTTTAGACCAAAAATTGTCGGAGGTAAAATCGTTGAACTTTGACCCCTTAATCGGCAAATTCTGGCCGAAATCCAGTCATATCGATTTTCCAAAATCTCAGTACCCTGTATATCAAGTTTCGAGTCTGTAGACTTAAAATTGAGAGAGTTATTGCGTATGAAAATGTACACAAACACACACGCTAACAGACAGACACTTTCACTTTTATAGATATATAGACTAGCATTTCAGCCCAGCGTTGCCCGGGTGTTTGGAGGGGTATGCTGAGCAAAAAAAAATTAAATAAATAAAAAACGGTCAGTTTTTTTTAACTTTGACCCCTATTATGCCCCTTAAGATTTATTGTTTTGGGCTCAAATCAAGTTATTAACTTAGATCCATGCCCAAGAAACCTATATCTAAAATTTCAAGTGTTTCGACCCCAAATTGTCGGAGGAGTTTGGTAGAGTTCTCAAACGTCAAATCGTTGAACTTTGACCCCTTAACAGCCACATTTCTTGCCGAAAACCGATCACAAAGATTTTCCCAAATCACAGTACTCTGTATATCAAACTTAGAGACAACCGCTATCCAGTTATAAACTGATTGCTCATAGTATGGCATGTCCGGCGCAGGCTGATACATTAAGACAGTTTTTTTTTTCAGATTGATGGTCAGGCCCAATGCGCTGCAGGCAACCGCAAAAGCGTCCACAAGATGCTGCATATCAGTCAGCGTATGAGCCACCAGATCACAGTCATCCGCATAGAGCAAGTCACGAATCGTGTTGGTGAGTACCTTTGTACTTGCATCGAAGCGTCTAATGTTGAACAGCCCCCCAGTAGTTCGGTAACGAATAGAGACACCATCAGAGCACCCCCCGAATGCCATCCGAAAGACCATGGTGAAATGCAATGCAAAGAGTGTGGGTGCTGGAATGTCTCCCTGCTTAACACCATTTTCTACTGAGATAGGATCAGCCAGCTTTCCCCCAACATTGACCACAACCTTCATATCATCGTGGAAGAGCTTTAAGATGGTTATAAACTTGTTAGGACAGCCAGGCCTTTTCAAAATCTCCCACAAAGCATCCCTATTGACTGTATGAAAAGCCTTAGTTAAATCGATGAACACCTGATACAGTCCCTTTTCTGTTCTATACATTTCTCCTGCAGTTGCTTGGCTGTAAAATTCATATCCACTGTCCCTCGACATCTTCTGAAACCACACTGCGACTCAGGCAAAACATCATCAGCAATATGCTCTAGCATTCTGTCTAGCATGATCCTATAGAGCACCTTACCGACTACTGACAGCAAAGAGATGCCTCGATAGTTTCCACATTCATCTCTGCTACCCTTCCCCTTATATAGCACTACCTCTATATGTATCTATGCTACACTTCCCCTTGTATAGCACTACTACTATATGCATCTCGCCAATCCTGCGGAATACACTCATCCCGCCAAGCAGTCTGCAACAATTTCGCTAAGCGTTGCATCATCTTAGGTCCAGAACATTTAAAGATCTCCGCATGCAAACGATTCGGGTCAGGAGATTTTCCATTGTTCAGCTTATGGACAGCTGTTTCAACCTCCTGGAGAGAAGGAACCTCTGCCAAGATATCCTTGACCGGATTGCTAGGAATTGACCTAACAAACTCCTGATTAACGTAAGGGAACTGGAATTTCCAGGGCCTGGCCCGGCAGGTGTTTCAGGGCTCCACATCCTGGACCCGGTCGTCATCATGCTACTGCGAGGAAATATATGACAATGACCATCGGCTGTTGGAATGTGCGGACGTTGCTTGAATTGCCGTCAGCAATAACGCGTCCAGAGCGTAGATCTGCTCTTGTATCTAAGGAACTTCAACGTTATGACATGGACATAGTTGCTCTGTCTGAGACCAGGCTGGCTGATGAGGGACAGTTTTCTGAGTTGGCTGAGGCCTACTCCATTTTCTGGAGTGGTAGAGCGGATGGATGTAAGAGGGAATCAGGCGTGGCTTTTGCTATAAAAGCATCAATTCTTTCTAGCCTGGAAGAACTTCCCTGTAGTGTGAGTGACCGGATCATGTCTATGAGGTTACCTCTGGTAAATGGTCGTTATACAACTTTTTTGAGTGTCTATGCACCCACTATGGATGCAACAGAAGATGAAAAGGTTGCTTTCTACCTTACTTTGTGCAGTGTAGTTAGACGCATTCCCTCTGCTGATAAGATCTTCATTCCTGGAGAGTTTAATGCTAGGGTGGGAAGAGATTTTGAAACCTAGGACGTGCTGGGTAAACACGGAGTTGACAAGTGTAATAGCAGTGGTTTGATGTTGCAGTTTTGTTCAGAGATGGGTTTTAAAATTGGTAACACCGTATTCCAACAGAAGGACAAATACAAGACGACCTGGATGCATCCTGGTTCCAAAAAATGGCACTTGATAGACTATGTGTTAGTCAGAAAATGTGAGATGAGGGATATCTGCAGTGTTCGTGTCATGCGGAGTGTAGAGTGCTGGACCGACCATCGGTTGGTCCGTGCAAAGTTTAAGTGTGTTGTGAAGCCCAAGATGAGGGGAGCTAGTGTGGCTATCCCAAAGCGACTTAATGTTTCCCGTCTAAGGGACAATATTTTGGGGGATAAACTAGTTAAGGGGATGGAAGAGATTGATTGTGAAAATACTTGGCCTGCTTTTACGGAATCTGTCTATGAGGTGTGTGAGAGAGTATTAGGTTATTGTGAGCGTAAACATCAGGATTGGTTCAATGAGAATGATACTGAAATTCGGGCTCTGCTTGATTCAAAAGCCAGGGAATTGCACGCTTATCTTGGGGGTGGTTTGACGGATGGTGAGCAAGATCGATTGAGGGACAAGTTTAAGGAAATAAAGCACGAGGTGCAGAGGAGGTTGAGTAACATGCAGGATGAATGGTGGAGGCAGAAAGCTGAGGAAATACAGCTCGCCTCGGATTCGAGCAACACCAAGGTCTTATATAGCCTACTGGGCGCGGTTTACGGACCATCCAGATCACCTATCTGCGCTCGAAAGATGGTGGGGAGATCCCCAACATCTTCGAGACCCTACCGACATTCTTCATAGATGGAGGGAGCATTTCGATGACCTCCTAAATAGACCTTCTTACGTATATCAAATTTCGAGTCTGTAGACTAAAAATTGAGAGAGTTATTGCGTAGGAAAATGTACACAGACACACAGATATGCAGACAGACAGACAGATACACAGACACACAGACACGTACATATATATATATATATATATATATATATATATATATATACCATTACTTGTTCGTGATGTCTACCGTGAATTTTTTTATATAGAAAGTAAATGCCGTGTGTCATGTGTAAGCAGTAAAAGCCTTGTCTAAACACGGTTCACAGTTTTCAGTTTAATCGACAAAACGATTCGAAAATAGCTGACATTTAAATAACCGAAATATCCGCGTCAACCAGCCCAAAATCTCTATAAATGCCATTATCCGTTGCCTCTCGTTTCCAAAGAGATTTTCATCTTGTCTCTTTGACTCGGGCTGATAGTAGCTTTTTAGAACAAATAGTTCCTCCGTAGCAAAATCTTTGATTCCTGAGTATATTTATTCTCTTTAAATGACAGTTGTATTGCATTTTTGTTGCCCGTTTTTACTGGAAACACACCGAATCCAAATCTGTTTATCAGAAGCACACGTCGTAATAGAAATTTTAAGATGAAAATTAGAAGTTGATCAAAGTCAAACATCAAAGTCATACATCTGAAAATATTTAATTATACAGACATATAAAACCTTCGTTACAGTTGTTTAACGATGTTTCGATCCGTAGTTATTTATAACTAAGATCTTCTCTAGTGAAGAGTCTGTCTTTTAATTTAGATATTTATGTTGAAAAAGAAAAAGAACAAAAAATGAAATGAAAAATCGTAGTTTTAAAACTAAAGGTCACATGGTTCAATTAAAAATAATATTTAAAAAATCGTTTCTATGTTTTTTAACTAAGGGTTAATATGACCTATTTTTTTGCATTTATTACTTGGGCTAGGACAACAGCATATTCTTTTCATTGTTTTGACTCTCGAGTGTGTATCTGTTGATATTTTGTATGTTTTTATATAGAGTGATGTGGTTCTCCGTTGATTAACTATGTCTGTGTCGGATATATACTCGAGAGTCAAAACAATAAGAATATTCCGTTGTCGTAGCCTTATTTATTACATCTGTGTTCTTGAATTAGGAAGGAATACAAATTGTGTCAGTTGACGGGTAGATATTTGGGAGAAAAGGTAAAGGGAAGAAAAATTTGCATGAAGGTGGGATGCAAGGTTTGTCTTGAGTAAATGTTATTGTATTTAATTTTTACCTTTATTTTATTGCGTATTTTGTATAAAGAGGAATTATTTTTGTATAAAGATAAACTGAGTTTATTAACATTCCCTGTTTTTGTTTCTGATATTTTTTTTGTATGGATAGAAATGTTATCATTTTTTTTTTTTTTTTGTTTAGTTTTAGTATTTCCTGAGAATTTGGCAGAATCAGTGAATGGCGGTAAGCATACTGAGGTTCAGATTTTTGTGTCGTATAGCGGGGTACATATTGAGACAACATATCAGCGAGAATAACGGGGACGTATATATCGGAGAACGAGACATTTATGTGACACTGTTACACAGCGATGACGACGTCGACGACAATTCTTATTTGTTTATTATTATTATTAAAACACTGCTGAGTGATATAATGCAACAGTTCTTGTTGACACATATAGAGAGGAGAGAGTCATTATTGATGATGGCGGTGGGGACTGTAGTGGACTGGTGGATACATTATATATATATATATCCCCCAGTTGTACAAAATAGGAGAAATGATTTGAATTGAGAAAGAAAAAATGAATTGCTTTGAGGAAGGAAAGAACAACGCGTTTACTTGAATTAAACGAACTAGGATTAATTCGTGAAGAAACAGATGAAAGAAAAGGGCACAACACGTGTTCATGTCCGCGTTCGTCTCTCGCTGTTTACTGGTGAGAAAGGAAAGTCTATTGTCATAGAGAGAGAAAGATAGAAAGTCAATCCAGTTTGGTGTGCGTCTCTCGCTGTTAGCTGGTGAGGAGGAAAGTCTATTGTAGTATAGAGAGAGAATGAGAAAAAGTCAATCCAGGCCATGAAGATAGAAAGCGTATAAAGTGTACGTACGGTCTGTTAGCCTTTTGTTCCTCATGGTAGCAAGTGGCGTGAGGCACGCGCATGGGCGTGCCTGCCGAAACGGCGGCGGCTGGTGCGCCGACCACTCACCTCGGAAGCTGGTCCGAAAAAGGGCTGGACACAGCTTGTCTCTTGCTTTTATAATTGTTTCCGGTGGTCTTTTGCGCATGCGTGGATTTCCTTTGAAAGGGAAGTGACGTCGTCCATCTGTGCGTACATGTGCGTACGTTAGAGTGTGTATGTATACACGTGAATGTGAGTGTATGTACGCGAACGTCAATATATGTGTGTGTGTGGACGTGCGCGCGTATGTTTGTGTGCGCGTATGTATGTGACAAGTAATATAGTTTGACATGTGAACGCGGTTTTTGTGTGAGACTAGAAAAGGCTCCCACAGGACACTGTCATATGAGGACATCATTTCCTCTTAAAGTATGCAGAAATCACAATTTTTTACACAAAATAATATAATAAACCAAGCATAATTAATAAATATAATAGATAATGAAAATATTTATGGATATAGTTAAATATTATAATCTTCTCTATATAAATAAAATGAACTCATTTTTCCCGTCTGATTTTGACATTAATAGGATTAAAAATCAAGATATTTCACGCAAATATAATATGCACAAACGGCAGAACAATATCTGAGGTGTGTTATAGGCTTATTATTTCTCAAATTCCTCGATAATCTTAGATTTCTATACTTTTTCTGCTGAGAAGTCACGGCCAAAATCGGTTAGGATCAATGGAAGTGGTAAAATATTTTCTCTCTAATAAATTCCTCCTCCCCCTGCCACCACTTAACACCGTTTGGGGATCGTTCACAAGGAACAGTTGAGAAGAGAACACCGGTTTGGCTTCGTAGTTCTTTCATCTGAAGTTATTTAAAATCACTAAACTAGGCTGCAGTGCTCTGTGGCGTAGTGGTTAGCGTGCTGGACAATTCACATTATATTTTCACGTTCGCGCCGACCTACCGTAGTCGGGTTTTTTTTGTTTTTTTTCCTGAACAACTGGAATGGACTTTTCTTGGTGGCCGAACTGTTAGCGTTGCAGATGTTTTTTTTGTTTTTTTTCACACTTTATTTTCCTACTTTTACTCATGACTCCGGGTTTGATCCTTCCTACTTACCTACCATAACATTTTTTAAAACTCCCCCCCCGTCCCGGAAACAAACACTCGGGCAACGCCGGGTACCCCCGCTAGTAATATAATAATACTTGAAATATTATATAATAAAACGAAATATAAAATATAACACAATATCAATAGTAATAATATATAAATTAAAATAATATATAAAATAATATAAATAAAATTACTTTAATATTAGAAAGTGAAAATATCCTTATCATCGTTTCTAGATATTTTAAAAATATAGCTGACAAAAGTATTCTTTTTCGTATGTTCCAGAAGGTTTCGGAAACCTTCTCCAGTATGTACTATAAATAGAAAGATATACGTTTTTAAAACCAGTAATTGATTCGTACACCAAATGAAAGTCACGCAAAATTGGAGGCGACCTTCTAGTTAAAAATGAATTTATCTCCGGCCATAATCGAGAACTGAAATAATCCCTGGTAGTAAAAATAAGCAAACTGAACATCCAGCCAAACAAACCACTGCAAACAATCCACAACGGACAACATATTGGTAAATATAGATTTCCCCGAATTTTGATATTGACTAAAGTAAAATATATCTGTGAAAGTTATTTTAGTATTTCTAACTTATAGTAATAACTAAAACCTTTTTTATTATCTCCCTTGGATCATTTATTTTAATGTAAAATAGTCTTGTTTCTTTTACTTTTGTTTACAAATATATTTTAAACCACCATTCTCTGGGGGGGGGTTCACTCTTTTTTTATGTAAATAATATATATGTTGCTGTGAATACCTCTAGGAACACAAACACGTAACAACACATCATACTTGAACGGAGTTATACAAAGTTTATTTACAGATGATCCCTGAAGATTGAACATCTACGGACTCATCCGCAAACCCACGGTCAGTTTCTTGCAATGCAGAGCCAACCCCTCTTTTTCTCTGTAGAGAAAAGGAAAACATGTAATGAACACACGAAGAAGGTCGCAGGGTACGGCAACCGAAACGTTGTGTTAATAACACCGAAGACGAGAATAATTATCCGATTAATCAAAATGATATAATTCATACATGTTTAATGTTTGTGTTTCCTTCGTTGTTGACCAGCACCAGGAATTGTATAAAGCTTTAAGTTGACCGTATTCTATACGAATTGACTTTTTTGTGTGTTTCAGATATAAATACATCTGTCATCTTTGCCATAGGGAATCAGCTAAATAAGCGCTCGAATTCTCAAGTTACGAGGTGTGATTTTATCGAGTCATATAAGATTGACAACGAATCGCCGCAAACCCATGGATTCAAATGTTTAGTATTAACCGATTGATTATCCGATTTATCAACGACTAGCAGGCCCACCCGGCGTTTCTCGGGCTCTATGTACTGTTCATAAGGTTATGTGCAAAATTATATATTAAAAGTGTGAATATGTAAAGAATGCCATTCTATATAATAGTATTCCTTAACTACCCTAGAGAAAACTAACTTTTATAGATATACTAGCATTTCAGCCCGGCGTTGCCCGGGTGTTTGGAGGTGTATGTTGAGCAAAAAAAAAAAAGACGCTCAATTTTTTAAACTTAGACCCCTCTTATGACCCCTTTACATTTATTGTTTTGGGCTCAAATAAAGTTATTAAGTTAGATCCATGTCCAACGAACCTATATCTAAACTTTCAACTGTTTAGACCCAAAATTGTCGGAGGAGCTTGGTAGAGTTCTCAAAAGTAAAATCGTTGAAGTTTCACCGCTTAATTGCCAAATTTCTGGCCGAAATCCGGTCATGTCGATTTTCCCAAAGCTCAGTACTCTGTATATCAAATTTCGAGTCTGTAGACTTAAATTGACAGAGTTATTGCGTAGGGAAATGTACACACACAGACACACAGACAGACGGACACATTCACTTTTATAGATATATAGACTAGTATGGGTGGCCAGCGTTGCCTTGGAAGTGTATGTTGAGAAAAAAAGCGGTCAATTTTTTTAAACTTTGACCCCTATTATGACCGCTTAAAATTTATTATTTTGGGCTCAAATAAAGTTATTAAGTTAGATCCATGTGCAAGGAACCTATATCTAAAATTTCAACTGTTTAGAGCCAAAATTGTCGGAGGAGTTTGGTAGAGTTCTCAAATGTTAAATTGTTGAACTTTGACCGCTTAATCGCCAAATTTCTGGCCGAAAACCGATCACATCGATGTTCCGAAATCTCAGTATTCTGTATATCAAATTTCGGGTCGGTAGACTTAAAATTGGCAGAGTTATTGCGTAGGGAAATTCACACACACAGACAAACAGACACACATATACGCAGACAGATACACAGACACGTTCACTTTTATAGATATACTAGTATTTCAGCCTGGCGTTGCCCGGGTATTTGGAGGTGTATGTTGAGCAAAAAAAAAAAAAAAAGACGCTCAATTTTTTTTAAATTTGACCCCCCTTATGACCCCTGAAAATGTATTGTTTTGGGCTCAAATCAAGTTATTAAGTTAGATCCATGTCCAAGGAACCTATATCTAAAATTTCAAGTGATTAAACCCAAAATTGTCGGAGGAGTTTGGCAGAGTTCTCAAAGGTCAAATTGTTGAACGTTTACCCCTTAATCGCCAAATTTCTGGCCGAAAACCATTACATCGATTTTCCCAAATCTCAGTACTCTGTATATCAAATTAGACTTAAAATTAAGAGAGTTATTTCGTAGGGAAATGTACACACACAGACAAACACATACACACAGAGACAGACTGACACGTTCAGTTTTATAGATATATAGACTAGCATGGGTGCCCGGCGTTGCCCGGGTATTTGGAGGTGTATGTTGAGCAAAAAAAAAAAAAAAGCGGTCATTTTTTTTTAATTTGACCCCTATCATGACCCCTTGATTGTTACTGTTTTTGGGTTTTAATAAAGTTATTAAGGTAGATCCATGTCCAATGAACCTATATCTAAAATTTCAAGTGATTAAACCCAAGATTGTCGGAGGAGTTTGGTACAGTTTTCGAATGTCAAATCGTTGAACTTTCTGGCTGAAAACCGATCACATCGATGTTCCGAAATCTCAGTATCCTGTATATCAAAATAGCGAAATGTACATACACAGACACACAGATACACACACAGACAGACAGACACGTTCACTTTTATAGATAGATAGATAGATAGATAGATAGATAGATAGATAGATAGATAGATAGATTGACAACAATCAACGTTATCTTGTTTAGGTATTTCAGGACACTCTTATAATAGTCTTTATCATAAACTAGCTGGGGTACTCGACGTTGCCCGGGTGTGGTGAGGTGTGTGTGTGTGTGGGTGCGAGGGGGGTAAATCAAAACAAAATGGAAACTTAAGAATAAGCGAACGTAATAACCCTGTTAAAATATTATAACTTTTATTTTAAATAGGTAAAACAAAAACAAAAGCAGCAACCGTGATGCAAAATAAAAAATAAGCAAACAGAAAAGGAAATGGCATAAATAACCCTGTTTATATGTTAAAAAACTCTTTTAGAAAATCAGAAAAACAAGATAAAACAGCGAACGTGATGAAAAAATTTAAAAAACAACGAACGAAAAAATGACATAAATAAACCTGTTTCAATATTAAAACTTTAAAAGTCGAAAAAACGAACGTGCAATCTTAAGATAACGACTCTGCTACTATAACGACTGGTCTATGACCGCGTAAGCGAAATTAGGTCATTTTTTTTTTTTAAATATTTAAACTAATTCAAGAAAGAACTTTTTTTTTTTTACAAGGTGGTCACCACTTATTAAGGCCGGAAATCACTCGGAGACAAGGGTTATTGCGTGTACAGTACGTTAATGTTGAGATTTAATAAAGTGTCTTACTTAGGGGGCAGTTCATCAGGAATTTGTTTATGTTGGACTTGAAGACATCCAAGTTGTAGTCAGGTGGGAAACAGGCAAACGGAAAAGAGTTCCACAGGCGTGCACTTCTAAGAAAGGAGCTTTGTTAATGGAAGTTCCATTTTGGTTTTCCCACAGATAAAGAGTGGGGAAAATTTTTAACAGTGGCTTCAGCTAGACGGGTGTTTTTCGGGAAAGATCGGCGAGGGGCGACCAGGGATTGGAGCTCAGCTTTCACGTGCATGTTTGGCTAAATTGTCATGAAGGAATGATTTTTTTGCTACCTCTCCCTGAAGAAAAGAGCCCAGTTGAGGGTGAATAAATTAATGTGTTTAGCCAATTCTTCGATATTCGTCGTCCGAAAGGTCGAGCTTCAAAATGATATCTCTCGCATGAAAATCCATCGCCTCTATCGAAAGTTTTTGCGAGACATACATACATACATACATTTAAACACACAGGTGATATTTATATTATAGAAGATGTCTAGAAGGGAAACCCGACGTTGCCCGGGATTAAATGATGATCAACGAATATTTCTCACTCCCATTTTTCATTGTAATAAAAATCGATAAAATTGACCCTTTTTCAATCAAATCGATTGATTGCCTGCTCTAGTTGGGGACCCATCACGGTGCACCGAGAAGAAGCTTTACATACCTTCCGCAATGACTTTGTGTGCAATACATTGCAATCTACATTGCACTATAAAGAACCTACTGTTGATTTTATAAAATTATGTTTACATATAATGCCTTGAATTTAAGATTAAAATAAAAAAGTTAAGTATCATGGTGCAATTGTGCTTTAAACAGATGCATTCATTTTGAACGCGCGCCTGTCCTATCAAAGAACCTATTGTAGATTTTATATGTCGGGCCTTTTGGCTTGTTTAGTAGGTACAACCTCTTAAATGCACTTGTGATGTTAGGCTGTATACGGCGTTAACATTGGTCAAAATCACCTGCTCCTTCTTTTATCGGATTATTTCGATTATCGATTATCAATACTTATCGAAGACATTCTGAGAAAAAATCTATTTAAAAACACTGTCCGGCACATAATATACCTTCGTGTGAAACTTGATAAAAATCGGCCCAGCTGTTTTCGAGTCCATATGGAACGAACTCACGCACATACACACACACACACACACACACGCAAAAAAAAACTTTTATATAATAGTAAAGATAATAAATGTGTTTCTATTCTGTCATTAACAGGCTTGTATTAGGCTGATTCTGAATCAGAGGATAAGACATTCTTGTAAACTGAGACAATTTTTTTTCTTGTATTACTCCAGTGGAATTGTTTTCTTACACATTCAAACAGATCTTATATTTAACTTTCTCTCGTGAAGAGATAAATAGAAAAGTCTAACGGGCATGTTACTGAAGACTTAAATAATTTTAGTTATTATGATAATATTATGTTAAATAATTAAGTTATTGTAATGATATTATGTTAAATCAATAATAATATTATGTTAATAAATAAATAAATAATAATATTATGTTAATAAATAAATAAATAATAATATTATGTTAAATAAATAATAATATTATGTTAAATAATATTATGTTAAATAAATTTTGTTATTATAATAATATTATGTTAAATAAATAAATAAATAATTTTTAGTAATTATAATAATATTATGTTAAATAATTCAGTTATTATAATAATATTATGTTAAGTAAATAATAATATTATGTTAAGTAAATAATAATATTATGTTAATAAATAAATAATAATATTATGTTAATAAATAAATAATAATATTATTTTAAATAAATGTTGTCATTATAATAATATTATGTTAAATAAATAAATAATTTTTAGTTATTATAATAATAATAATAAATAATTTTAGTTATTACTGACGGGCAGGTTGCTGAAGACTTTAATAATTTTTAGATATTACTGAAAATATATCATTGTGTAAAATACAGGTGAACACACTTTTTCAGCATGCGAGCTACTTATGACATGACTAAGTTAAAATGATCTAACTACTAAAAATGCAAAACACATTATTTATAAATATATTAAAAATTATTTTTATATGTACAGTCATGGCCAAACTTTTGGAGACTATGGTAATTTTCGGGATTTAAAGAAAAATGAGACTTTTCAACTATTTATTTTTATTTCAAAATGCTGCATAAATAATGTAAAGAAAAAATATAAACAAATTTGCTGACCAAATTAATTTATTTAGCAAAATAATGATGAAAGCTAATATTTGGAATGACATCCCTTCTTTTCTAGCACTGTTTAAATACGTATTGGCATGCTTTTCAATAAATTGTCAATCGTCTCTGCACTAATATTTTTTCAATTCTTGAGTAATAAACTTTTAGCTGCTCACAGTTAGATGGCTTTTGCCCGGGTATCACCTGTTTCTTTGGACTGTTTTATTAATATGAACATGGTCTTTCCTGTAACATTGCCAATTTGCATTCCATTCATAGCAATGATAGTTTGGCGCCTTTCTTTTGATAAGACCATTTTTCAACCTGGAAAAAGAATGAAGAAAATTTTGTTAAGCAAAACATTTAAGAATAATGACAAAATGTTGCTAAAATCTCATGGTTGTTCGCTGTGACTGTTCATTATGTTGATATCTCATTATGACTTTATAATAAAGCCAATTTATCGGATCCAACCTTCTGCAAAGCCAAAAACAAAATTTTAATGCAAGAGATAAAATCTCCAGCTATTAGCCAAAGTATTAAATATAAAGACGTTTAGATAATCTGTAGCAAAAAAAAAAAAAAAACATGTTAAGAAAATACACCATGAAACATTTTTCTTAATAACTATTTAGAAGAGAAAATATAAAATATCTAACTGTCTCAAAACATTCGTCCATGACTGTACAGATAAGCATTTGTATCATGCATTACTGTATCAACTCATATTGCAGAGTACAACTGTGTACATTTTTTGTCATTACTTTGATCCGATGACTTGCATTAGATGAAATCAGTTGGGGATGCAAAGTCCGGACAATAGCTGCCAACAGCCTGCATTGAGCAGACTTCCAGATGCTCATCAATCGGCATTTGGACTTCATGATCTTTATGTGGGAAAAGGCTGACTCACATAAATAAGTCCACCTAAATAATGTTGTTAATAAGGTAACACATTTACCGATGTTGGGGTCCTTTGTGAATAAGCTCCCTAAGTGCCCATGAGCTCTGCATCAGCTGAATGTTGGCTTATGGTGTCAGAATCTCATCCCTCATCCCAGAAGTGTTAAAATAAAACAGTATTTCAGTTTTCGATGCAGCGTCTTCTTGAAAAAGATAAAATATTAATGTTTTATATGTGGAAGGGGACAGATCCCAGTAATTAGAGGAACGCCGTAAATAAGTTTGAAAATAATATTTTTAAAGGAAAAGGCTAGAATTGAACCCAGTAATCAAAAGTTAAAAGTGAATATGTTGTCGACCCGTGATCACAAATAAAAGAAACCGCAAGTAGTGCAAAGTGGATAAAATATAATATGTATTCATCATAAAGTATACAGGAGCCACTAAAGTGGTATGAGAGGTACGTGTTCGTAGCATGCGGTTAAATATGGTATGAATGCCACCATCTAGTCTCTGAAACCAGTGGTATTCATAGGACTGGTAGATTCCACTTAGTTCTCAAATAGGGATGATTTGTACCCCACAACAGAATACATATTGCTATTTGGATGCGATCCCAGGAATTTAGTGAATTATAGTGGAAATAATTATAAAACAAAGATAGGTCATTTAGGAATAATAGACAATGGATTGAGGAATTTTCTTCGTGTTGCAAAGGCAATGTGGAGACATGCGTAATATGTTGGAATCCACATGAGGGGCTCTCACATGGTCTGGGCACATTTTGACGTCACAAAGAAAGATAGATTCAATATATTCATTTAAGAGGGTTCGAAATCAATGAGTTCAGTCAAAGACGAGTTCGGGAGTTGAGTTCGGAACAGCCAGAGAAGGAGAGTTAGCCAAGCTCCTTTTGAAAGCGAAAAAATGGAGACAAGACCATGTAATTCTGCAAGGCAATCGAATTCCTGGCCATCATCATAACCGTCTGGAAGAATAAATATCGCCGTGTAATTTATATGCCTTCGTTTGACATCATTCAATCTGAAATGTAATGTGTTTTTGTGACTCGTCTTTGCAAATGACTTTGTGTAACACCTTTCCAAAGTGTTAACTCCCTGTGCCCCTCCTCAAATTTGTTAACGGTATCCCCATCATAAATAATGAATTCAACCACTGTGTTAAAAAGAACTACTTCACATCTCTCTCGCATATATGTCCCTTCTACTATTAATAAGATGAAGCCCCCAAAGAATTGTCAACGTCGTCGCCGTCGCAGTGTATCATCATCTATTATAAATGTTGTCATCCGTCCCCGTTCTATGTACCCCATTATGTGAGAAAATAAAAAATAAAGAAAGAGGATTGCTTACGTGGTGGCGCCGGCCGCGAGGGCGGAATTCCAATCTGAGTGTTTAAGAGGAGGAGTCTTATATATACTTGGAGGAGTAGTGGGAGGCACGAATCTTTTGTTATAAAAGGAACCTATCTCTGACTAGTGGCCAGTTGTGTTTATGAAGTACTGGCGAACGGTTCCACAACCTTTGTTACTCGTTGCTCTCCGTGTTACCTTACTTTGTTACCCGACCCCATTAGGGGGGGGTCGCATAGAGCATCCTTTGCAACCCCTCGGAGCTTACGCAATCAATTGGTCATCTCCTTTTACCTCAGAATAGTTTTTTTTTTCTCACAATTATGTGTCGTCCTCGATATGCACACACTCCGCTATTCAGCAAACGTAGCCAGTAGCTTGATTAAAGTGAAGTCTTTAAAACAAACTCTGACGAACAATTGTATATTTGTTTTATCTAGCATGCATTCTCAAGCTGCGCGCATGAGTGCGCTTGTATTTCCAGCTCTGCTGCCAGGTTTTAGAAGTTGGTCACCGCCAAGGTTTTTTTTGTTTTTTGTTGCTGTCTTTTTAATACCATGCGATCTATCCACAATGTAATTTCGAGCGACCAGTCGATCGCAATCGACGTAATAGACATGCCTGGTGTAACATAACATTATTTTAAAGAAGACGAGCCTGCCTCTGTATAAAAAATAGCAATGCATATGAATAAAACAGTAAGTCACTAGTTTACTTGGAGAAAAAAATTATTTTTCGAATTTCTGATTAAGTTATTTATTAATAAAAATGATATAAAGCATCTTTCCCTATGAATAAATTTGATTGCATTGTTTTCGTGTATCCGCCTTTTGGCCCCTCGACAAAAGGAGGGTGGACCTTTAAATTCAGCCTTGTCTGTTCGCCCGTTCATCCATTTGTCTGTCCGCACTTTTCTCAATAACTACACCTTCGATTTCGACACTTTTGTGCTTACGAAAAAAACTGATGCATTGAATTTTTATAAAACTTTCTGAGAAGTTGTAACTAAATGATTTCTATATCACTTTGTCTATCCTTCGTGATAACTCTTGCGTGTGTCCCAGGGACTCTGTTAGAGCTTATAAAAACACTTCATTTTGGGGACTATTTTAGTCTATTTGTCCACAATTTTATGTTTATGCTTATTTAGCAGTTTTGCATGGTGTTGAATTCTAATTTAAATATCTCATGGGCTTGGTGAATTTGGGGGCAAAATGGTGGTGGGAGGGGGCAAATGATGGACTTAGTCATTACATTTTTGCATGGTGCAGAACTCAGATGTACATATTTCAAGGCTTTAAACTGCATTGCTTCTTCATTTTCCATCGGATTTGATGTCCCCTGTAGTATATGGTCTTCAGATGATGCACTTCAATTTCTTGTTCTCTGTCAGTGGAGGAGAAATCCTTCACGACTGAGACAATTTTTATTTTTGTACCTTTTCTCCACATTAAAAAACGATCCTGGTGTCTAACTCTGTCCCGTGGAGGGGGGGGGGCAATGTAAATAGGGACAATAACTTATTAATTTTCAAAATGCACAGCATAATATATAATTTCTCTTGGTCTGTTGATCTGCCTATCTGTCGGTCTGTTCCACTTTTTCTCAGCAACTACTAAACTGATCTGACTGAAATTTGTACGGATCTTTGTGATGATAAGGTATAGCGAAGTAAGTATTATAGCATGCACAATTAAGAATGTTTGGGGATTAATAAGGATTAGTTACCACAATATTACATTTACTTTAGAAGTTTTCTCGGAAACTGCTGGATTGAAATTCTGTATGAAACATTTCAGGATAAGATGCAGCGAACTAAGTGTTATGGTATCTGTTTGATGCACATAATAATGGATTAATACGAGATTTGTATTTAATGCAAAAACGAGTACAAATTAACCATATTCAACCATCAATTCAGCATAAAACAATGCGCTAAAGATCTAGTTTATTTATAAGCAATATATTTAAAAAGAAAAAAAAAAAAGTAATTATGGATTTTTTTTTCATAAACCAATCAGTAGATTTAATTACGATTAGTTAAAATTAAACAAAACAAAAAAAAGAATTAGGAATTTCGTGAGTCTTTTACTTTTTTTTTTATGAATTTAAAATCATTTAAACTGTGTAATAGAAAATCATTTCGAGATTAATATTTTCAAGTGCGCATTTAATTAATAGATTTAAAAAATTTGGGAGGTTTCAAATCACAATTAAAATCAGAATTAAAATCACAATTAAAATACTTTATAATTGTATAACACGAGACGTAATTGGGTATGAGCGCCGCCGCGCCGCGCCGCGTGCCGCGATGTTTAGAAGTCACTGATAGAATATCCACTCCTAACCAACGTTAAGAGGACTTTTTTAAATCCGTGAAATAATCTGCTTTCTACAATTAAAGAGCATAATATTTTCTGCGAATATTTAGTAAATTTTCCGCAACGTCTGTGAAAAAAGATTGCTTTTAATATCATATGTGGAACGTTTTGATTTTCTTATAGAGTTATCTCCCTTATATGCCAATAACTTTAGCCAAGGGAAATAACTTTTAAAGCATAATCCGTATGATTATCTCCCTTAGAGCAAAGATATTTTTTTAAACAATTCCATAATTAGTTTCTTAGGTGTTACATTGTTTACAAGAAGCTACCCCTATGTTAAACCATTGAATTTCACGAGGTTGTTGATAGTGCTACAGAATAATAATAAAAAAAAGCAAGGTATTATTTTATTCCATTTAGGTAAAGACTATGACCATTAGTCGCGAAAATAAATTCACTATCATCAGTCTAAAAAGACTTTATCAGGCAACTAATATCGTCTCTGGTCTTAGTCAAGGCATAATCTTTTGTTTACCTAAAGTAAATAATTTTGTTTACCTAAACTAAATAAAATAATATATATACTAGCATTTCAGCCCGGCGTTGCCCATGTGTTTGGATCTGTATTTTGAGCAAAAAAAAAAAAAGTGGTAGTAGGAAGGCAAGTTCGAACTCGTACAGCAAAGGAGGAAAAGAATGGTGTAAAACCTAACGTTTATGCTGTTACGACCACCGCCAAACCGGAAGCGACATTTTTTTTAATTAAGGCTAGACAATCTAAAGGAAAGGATAACTTTAAAAAATATCGGCGAAAAAAGTGCCCCCCCCTGTAGAAAAGTGCCTAGTTGAAGGGGAAGATATTAATGTTTTTAGCCAATTTTTCGATATTTGTCGTATGTAAGGTTGAACTTGAAAACGATACTGACCTTGGTAAAATCTGTCGCCTCTATTAAAAGTTTAAGGCAGACATGCAAACAGACAGACATACATACATTTATATATTGGTTTCTAAAAATTTTCGATCCAAACTGATAAAAAAGCTTGCCCTATCTTTGACTACCCTTTATATAAAATTTCAAATATTTAGACCAGAAATTGTCTGAGTAATTTGGTAAAGACCGCAGAGGTCAATTTTTTTTAACTTTGACCCCTATTATGACCTTTTAAAAGTTATTGTTTTGGACTCAAATCAAGTTAATAAGTTAGATCCATGTCCAAGGAACCTATATCTAAAATGTCAATTGCGTAGACTGAAAATTGTTGGAGGAGTTTGGTAGAGTTCTCAAAGGTCAAATCGCCAAATTTCTGGCCGAAACTGATCACATCGATTTTCCCAAATCTCAGTACCCTGTATATCAAATTTCGAGTCTGTAGACTAAAAATTGACAGAGTTATTGCGTAGGGAAATGTACACAGACACAGGCACACAGACACACACACACACACACACACACATACACACACACATTTCACTTTTATATATAGAGAGATATACACAATTAAATCAACGCATCTATAACAGAAACCACACCCTTGACGTAAATCTCGTGTAGCAAACGGACCGTTCCCGACATTTCAAAGTACAACCACTGAGAGACAACGCGTGGATCTTTACTACTGACTTTTCTTTCTCCAACTTTACAAGATGGCAAGAAAGAAGAAGAATTTAAACGAAATAAATAAAATACTGAGGATTGTGTTTTACTCCAGAATATACTTAAATTATGAATTTCAAACAAGTAAAATATTTGTTTATTTTCGTAATATTGCGTTGTAATTTGGCTTTCAGGCGCACTTGATGCGTATTTTATCTCATATATATATATATATATATATATATATATATATATATATATATATATATATATATATATATATATTTGAAGTAGTGTTAAATACCTGAGCACGTCTAGGTATTTACTCATGCAAAATATGGTAATTGAGTTACACATAATCTCTAGCGTTTCATTCCCATAATGAATTATCAAGGTAAAATGTATGGAATCTCTGTTGCATGTTGATTTATGCACACGCACATAAATATGTTTTCGTATGTGTGTGTGTGTGCGTGTGTGTGTGTGTGTGTGTGTGTGTGTGTGTGTGTGTGTGTGTGTGTGTGTGTGTGTGTGTGTGGTGATTGATCAAGATTAGTCAAGTATTAGAAAAAGGTAGAATAACTGTTTTAAAGAGTTCAAGTTTTATGAAGAGTTATCTTTATGGCAACCCAGGATGTATGGTTTCCTTTATAATTTTTCATTAAATTAAAAAATGATACATTCTCCTTGACTTCTTTCTTTGTTTTTAATGGTTATGAGCCTCTTCCATTTTCCACACGAATGATGGCCGGTGGCCTGTGATTATTAGCAATACATTATTTCTCTTTTATTCGAATGTTTCGGCGTTTGATTTCACCAGATTATCATTTAATTCAATGTTACCAAACTGCGATCCGCGTGGTAAATAACACACCACGATTTTAAATCAATAACTTTAACATCTTATAGAGATAGAAAGTTATTATCCAGTTTATTTCACATTCTGAACAACATTAACTGAGATTTGTACTATATGAACACACGTCTGAAATCACGAATGTAAGATGATTAATGGCTTAATGGTTTACATAACCATGAAAACTTGATTGATAATTTCGCAATTGTTAATCTTTCGCCTTTTCTATTAATATAGCTCAAGGTAATTGCACCTATTGGCATCATATATATGCAGTACTCGGAGTACAACACCTTTGAATATATTTAATTTAACTGGATAATGCGAGGATGATGATCATCACCATGACCATCATCATCATCATCATCATGATCGTGATGATCATTAGCAGGTATGTATATATATATAAGTGGGTGTGGGGGTTATATGACAGATCTCAAATAGTTACTGTATTATTCACTCTGTTAAAAAGTGCAATTGCACGCGCATTTTGCCGCATATTCAAATTTCGGTCAAGTGCACAATTTCCATTACGCCTACTCACGCTCTGTGAAGAACAAAAACAAAACTGTGTTCTCCACGCGGACGTGATCAGAAAACGCGACTTGCTGGCCAATCAGAGTCACAATAAATGAAATATTTTTTGGATCTGATTTGAGCCAAAAACCTACTATAAAAGGAGCCCCTCCTTCGACCACGAAGCAATCTTACCATTTAGGGGGATCTTCTCGTCGTCGCCATCACCAACTTACTGCAAATATCTCATCATCGTCACTGCGGCCAACTTATTGCAAATATCTTGCCGTCATCATCATCACCAACTTACTGCGAAGATCTCGCCGTCGTCGCCGTCGCCATCACCAACTGATCGCGAGTAACTCGCCGACATCAACAAGACCTGTTGCTACTGATGATGACGTCTCTACCACTATAATCTTTTGATTTGGTGAGAATAAAATATATATATTTAATTTTATTCGGTTGCCTGTATTTTTCTTGCAACCATACGCTTGTTTATTACACTGGTGTCAGAAGCGTACAGCAAGTTAAAGATGGAGAATTACATGAGCTAGGCACAGGCCGAACTTTTCACCCTCATCAGGAAGTAGAAAATACTCCTGTTCAATTTGAAGACAGGGGCAACTCAGCCATTCGAACATGCGGTTCGACGAGTCCAAACCGACATAGACGAAATTCTGACGGCTTTAAAGCTGACTACTTCAACGGCACCCCATACGAATCAAAAGAAAAATTATTACTATTTGGTTATCCGTCAACAAGCCATGCGAGACGTCATGAAACAGCAAAAATTATTCCGCCCAGGAAAAGATATAAACCAGTTCCTCACGGTGCTGAACAAAGCTTATACCATCCACTTTGCGCCAGAACTGGACAGATGTCCCAGCCTAAATAGCAAGTTCATCAAATCTGCGAAAGGTTTACTTGAGCCAGGTATTTTTCAGCAGATGGTTGATTCGAAAACAGACTCATCCCCTTTCGAAGCACTGAAAGAATATTAGCAAGCAGCCAATAGCAGCCAGATTACGAACTTCCAGCACCTTAGTTGAGCCTGGGACCTAGAACGACAAGACAGGGAAAAATTGGCGATTTCGCGGGTCATCTGGAAAGTACCCTGAGAGAAGCAGTTGTCCATATAAAAACCAAATACAGAAAGGACAAAAACACGGAGTTGACCGTAGACAGACTTATATCAATCATAGGCGCGATGCTAGTGAGTGAAAAGGTGAAGGTTTGGAATCTAACCTCTACTCCCACCTTGGCAAGATAATGGACAACCACTACAGTGCAATCGGCATAGACTTTGAAGCCCAAATGTACCTCGATCATGGCGTAAGATTCGACATCACTGCTGCTCGTGAAATTCCATACTATACACAAAAACCACAGCATTCACGTCAAAGAGACACGCCACTCAGGACAGACCTACCACCCCGATCCAATGGACGGCCCCACCAACACCAGACAAGCCCCAGCAACCAACCAGGACATGACCATCTTAAGATACACAAGGACACCCAGCACACACCATGTACTCCATTGTGCAAGATCTACCCCAGGAGACGACCGTGTTTACATGGATGCAACTGTTTGTATCGTCACCCACCTCACACTCAAACACAGGCCCACATCGCAACAACAGATGACGACCTACCATCCACAAAAGAGAATTTTTCCTATGGGAAGTACGAGATGTGATGCCCCATTCACCCTGTCCCTACATCAGCCATCACGTCTTCAACCTCCAAGGACTCGCGCACCAATCACCACTCGTACAATCCACCTTCAACATAAACGACATACACTTCTGTGAGATCGCGATGCTAGATCCGGGATGCTCCACATGCATCATACCTATATCGCAGTTACCCGGAGTAGTTAAAAAATATATGATCTACACCGAAATCCGGGTGAAAGGTATGAACGGCAGCATCGCCGCTCTTAGTAAACTAACCTGTAACGTCACCATCGGTAATCAGAACTCCCGCACTTTCGAAAAGGTGAACGTGCTGATGACCATCCAAGCCACACCAATCTTGATCGGCCAAAATGCCTTGCGTCACAACACGCTCAGCTCATGTCTGACTGACATCCAGGATTCTACTGTAGAACACACACAGCCACTATCACACCATCGATATCAGTCCATGATCCTATGTATGACCTCGAATCCGCTCTAATCAAGAATCACTTCGCGATGGAACCTCAGCCCAACGCCCAGACGCTAGATGAAAGACCAACTTACTGAAAATATCTCGCCGTCGTCGTTGATACCAACATACTGCGAATATCTCGCCGTCGTCGCCGTCGTCGCCGTCGTCGCCGTCGTCGTCACCAATTTATCGCGAGTAACTCGCCGACATTAACCAAACTCATTGCTACTGACGATGCCGCCTCTACTGCTATGAATCTTTTTGGTTTGGTGAGAATAATATATATATATATATATATATATATATATATATATATATATATATATATATATATATATATTAAATTTTATTCAATTTCTTGCAACTATACGCTTGTCTATTACACACACAAACACACACAAACACACATATATATATATATATATATATATATATATATATATATATATATATATATAATATAGGAAGTAATAGGCCAGAGTCTAAAAGAGCAAAGCCTCAGTTACATATATTTAAAGGTGTTGTACTCGGAGTATTGCAAATATATGATAAACTCAATAGGTGTAATTACTTAAAGCTATATTAATAGAAAGGGTTAAAGATAAATGTGAAATTAATTATCAATTTCCATAGGAGGAAACATCACAAAATCAATTTAATATGTACGATCGTTTCGAAAACGATATCCCTTTATACATTCAATATTTATAAATAAAAATATCGAGAAATAACAAAAATATTTCTAAATTTTCTCTCCTCGTCAGCATAAATGTGGGGGGTGGAATTGGGAAAGACACCAAATTTTACTAGTCTATTGAAGTAAATATTAGTTGGTGAACCTTTTTGAGGGAGTGGATCTATATTGTTTTTTATTATTTTTTTTAACCTGTAAGGTGGCCTCTCGGTCCGCTGAAACTTTGTGGGTTTTTTTTTTTTTTTGCGTGTGTGGCCTGCTCCCTACGATCTCGAAAACGGCTTGGTTCATTTTTACGAAATTTCACACGAAGAGACTTTATGTGCCTGGCAGTGTTCTTAGACTGGGATTGTATCGGAATATGTTCGATAAGAATCTATGATTTATAATAGAAATAATCCGATAAAAAGAAGGAGCATTCGATTTAGACCAAAGTTAATACCTGACAGAGCCTAACATTACAATTACATTTGAGAAGTTTTATTTCTACACAAGTCGAAACGCTCGACATGTAATATCAATAGGGACGTAATAGAGTTGCTTGTTCCTCTTTAAATCTCAATGTATTTTGAACATGCGAGAGGCATATTATAGCTTTATCCTGGTGCACCGCGATCTAACTTGAGCAGACAATCAGTCCTCTTGGTTGAAAACTGGGTTATTTCACCGATATCGATGACAATAAAAATATGGGGGTGTGAAAAATTTGTTGATCATCATTCAATCTCCGACAACATCGAGTCAGCCTGCTAGTATATATATATATATATATATATATATATATATATATATATATATTACATGATAAGGGCTGTTCCCTTTTCATGTAAGTAGAAAAATAGGGACTTAGTTAAATGTAAATATGATATAAGATAGTCAAGGATTCGAACTTACGAAGCTAGACTTGGAATTGAGAATTCCAATCATAAGTTAAAATAAATACAGAACGTTATTGAAAATAAGGAATGTGGAATTGCCATTGTTTAGTTCACACAAAATAGTTAGATATATGTTTATTAAAAAAGGAATGCAATGATGAATTTTGTTTCTGTTATAAAAATGAAAATTAAAATAAGGAATTTAAAAACGGACAATGGAAAATGTTATTTGTAAAGTGGGTTACGAAAATTAGGTGTAAGAAGAAATAAACGTATCACCATGAAGAAATAAACGTATCATCATGTGTTTTTATAACTGCCGTCTTGTGTTGTGTCATTCTACCAAAACGAAGGTAAAGTGAAATTGTATTAATATGAACTTTGTGTTTATAAAAATGTACAACTGCCAAAACGTAAATGTTAAACGCACTATCACGATATTCATAAATCTCCTCTCATTGAATTACAGGCTTGGTTCTCTTGTAGTAACATGTACACTTTCTATTATATATATATATATATATATGTATATATATATATATATAATTATATATATATATACAGAACTATCTCTCTCTTTATATATATACCCTGTTTATGTCTCCAATATGCTATCTCCACAAACATGAACATCCTAAGACAATATGAACACTCGCAATGAATATATATAATATCCAGCATTTCACAACACTCAACAACATGAACACCCCTAAGACTGTCTCTATCACTCTAAGACTCTTACTAACATGAACAACAACAAATATATAAGTCGTCATCTAAACAAGAACACAAAATAAGAACAATGTAACATACTTGCATATTTGGTATCTTCTAAAATAACACCCATTAAATAACACACACACACACACACACACACATATATATATATATATATATATATATATATATATATATAAGTTTTATAGTAACAAATAAAAACTGTTATATATATTCAATAAAGTTGTTGTTTTTTTTAATTACTACTTTTATTTAAACTCAATTAAAACGGATTTGCATTTTCATGGTAAATAATTCCAATATCACAAGTATTTTTTTTACATAGGAATCACCACTTGTCAAGGCCCGGAGGTCACTCGAGGATAAGGGTTAATGGGTATACATTAGTCAATGTGATTATAGCGTAGTAAACATATGTCGTGGGAATTTTGTAAATTGGATTACTTGGGGGACAGTTCATTAAGAACTTGTTTGCATTGGACTTGAAGAGAATAAGATTGTAGTCAGCTGGAAAGCAGGCAATCGGAAGAGAGTTCTATAGGCGCCCAGTTCTGAGAAAGAAGCTTTATTCATGGAATCTACATTTAGGTTTAGGCACAGATAAAGAGTGGGAAAAAGTATTAATAGTGTTTTTTTTATTATATAACATTAATATTATTTTATTAGTTTTATGGTACATCTTACACGTGTTTTGTTGAATAGTATAGATTGGGAAAACAACTAATCGGGGATACATATAAATCTATAAGAAAAATAGTAGTTTTATTATTATTGAAAAGACCAAAAGGTGAAGAGAAAAAGTTTCTTTGAAAATCACAAATGTACAAAAAAAACAAAACAATAAAAACATTCTTACTAGAGATTATTTTAAGATATTTTCAGAAAAAATACTTTAAACTAGGATATTTAGAGGAAAAATATTAATGTGTTTATATTGCCACATTTTTTTTAATATCCTATGTATATTTCTAAAATTTTACGAATTTAATTTTTAAGAAAGTGGGCAAGAATTCAGTTACTGAACTATAGGTAACCTTTTTCTTAAAATATTGATGATAAAAAATTTGAATCATATCAGTATATCACAATTAAAAGAGAAATTCCAGAACTAAATAAGCCAGAACCAATTACCATGTGACGTACAAACCTAATGTAAATAAACTTTAAAATCTTGACAATTATCGTTAAATAAGATATAAATAAAAAATATTCATTTTTTTTTATTATAAAAATAGGATATTCTCAAATATGTATCGAATATTCTTTTAGTTAACTGACTATTACTAAAATAACATAAACCTTAAAACTTCTTGTGATCGTGCTAATTTTAATCATATTTAGTCTGATTTCGAACAAGAGAATCAACGGACCTAATATTTCGAAGTTGAAACCCATAATTATTTTCTTTATTCAAGGCTATGAATTAAATACCTTTTCTCCACGTTAAAAACGATCCTGATGTCTAACTCAGTCCCGTAGGGAGGCATTATAAATAGGTGCTATGTATTAAGTACCTTTATTTATTTATAAACTAAAATAGGAGTAGGTTTATTATATGGAGATAACTAAATGTATACAGTCTAAATTATAAGATACATACATACATATATATATACATATATATATATATATATATGTGTGTGTGTGTGTGTATGTGTGTGTGTGTGTGTGTGTGTGTGTGTGTGTGTGTGTGTGGCTACATGCATGTATATATGAATAGCATTGTGATTTTAATTGAATCCTATAAATTTTACGGATTATTAATTTCTATAGATTAAGTAAATTATACTTTACTAAACTTAGTAAAATGTAGATTGCTATAGATTTTAAAGATTATTTTGTATTCTTCAGGATAATTTTTATCTCTTTTTTAGTTGAATAAATTATATATTTAGAAAAAAATAAACAATAGCAAATTACTAAAATAATTTAAAATAAAATGAATTTGTAAAATAATAGTAACTAGCAGAACTGTGGAAATTTCACGATAATTGAAAATAAAATAAAAAATACACATCAGTAAGATACTACTTATCACACAAGCAAATAATTACAATGATTAGACGATGTACTGTTAAGTATTTAACTAAATCACGAAGCTCCGGATCTTCAGGTCCTGGTATCTCTGCTGACACAATTTCATCAAATTTGTGAACTCTTCTGATCTTATTCTGATCTCACAACATATTGATCATGTGGAAGTGTGATAGCCCTCTTTTGTTGAAACTCAATAAAATAGACATTTGCAAATAGAAATCCCAGTACATGTCTGTCTTTAATGTCTTTCAAAAGTTCAGCTAGATGTGCTTGATACACACATGATATTAAGTCAGGTTGACTTTATGTAAGTTCTGGTGGCCCCAAGTTGTTTTTTATTCAAGAGCATCTCGCATTAAACGTGTGTGTAAGGAATATGTCTGGAGCAATGCACTTACCTTAGGTTGCGAAAGAATTACCCCCTTCCGCGACGTAACCGTCTTGTAGTATCTTCGCCAGACGAAAGTGGAAAAGATTTACTTTCAACCGCCGGCAAACGAATCAACTTGTGGTGAAAGAAAGAGAAAAGAAAAAAAAGACAAGGGAATCTCCCCTCTTATATAATGGAATGATCAGATGATTAACTATCACGTGATCCGGAGCACTAAAAAAAACTTTAAAAGGGTGAATAACAACAACAATTCTTCTTGGTTAGTATTCAAGGTAATTGCACGCCGATCCTTCTCTTCTCGAACAATCATTAATCCTTTTTTCACAGAACGTAGGTAATAATTTTGTCATCTGAAATACACAAATTTCCATTATTTATTTGCTTTTCTCTACTGATTTTTTTATAAACATTTTTAAATATGTATTACATGTCTAACTTTATTGTATGCATTACTTGAAGTTTTAAATGCAGTTATTTTGACGTTAACTTGTCTAGTTTGGTTGTAAGACACCTGACATACCGATTCATACTCTTTTACTGATACCAAATCGACGGATAAGCGTCCTAACTCTGCTAAAGGTAAGAGGTGCCTCAAATAACTTTCTAAATTTTTTTTTCGCATGGGCATTTTATTGATATTGTCCACATGACAATCTAGTTCGCTATGACGTAATCTACTTCCGCTGCAATACATTTGTACCGTTCTAATAACTTCCGGACGGCCCCTTGGAAGTCCTCTTAGTCGAGAATGCCAATGACCCTAGTCACATTCTCTTTCAACTTCTCAATTGTCTAGTAACGACGGCCTCTAAGATTTTCCTTGATCTCATGGTATAACAAAGCGTCACAGAGAGCAAGGTCTGGTTTATAGGAAGGATGATGAACTGTCTTGATGCTCATCTTGGTCAAATAGTTGGTGAGAAGGATTGAGCACCCTAGCGACAAACTTTGCGCAAATCTTTCGCATCTTCAGTGTTAACTATGTGTACAGCTTTCACACTGATATCAAACTGTGCACTTATTGTCTCTCTAGACACACGACGGTCCTTATCCATGTTATTCTTTATTTGGCTAATCAATTCTAGTATTCTCACTTCCTTACTCCTCCCACACCTCTGATCATCTGTCACAGATGCCGGCCTTCCTTGATTCTTTTATGCGACTCGAAAACGAATGCTCAATTCATGCAAGATAGTCCAAAAGCAGTCTGAATCATTCCACACATTTCTGTGGCATTTTTCCAAGTTTAAAATATAATTTGTTGCAAATCGTTTTTTTAAAGTGCCTTTACGTCAGAATTGAGATCTTGAGATTCACCAGCTGTGACAATCAGGCTTTAGTAGGGTGTATTCCAATTACTGGTGTAACTGTTCCTTTGAAATTGAAATGATAAAAACTGGTCAGTCATCACATAAGACGTATAGAAATAATCTACTGAATTTTCAAGAGTCTACGACAATTTTAAACGCTTGTATAAAAACGTATGGAAACTTATTGAAGGCACCTCGTATTTCACAATTCCGCTGGTCACAACAGTTTTCTCTCGTCGGCGAAGGGCAGTTAATTACATCACATACCAATAATGCCCAGTTTGGAGAGATATTTTCTTTATCTCTCTTGTTATACCGTCTTGAGGTAGAACAGGTCATAAACTGTCTTTTCTGAACATCTTAATCTCCACTGGTCAAATTTGGGTAGTTAATTGACATCTGCATTAGAATATAACAACATCTACAGAAACATCAACGTGAATGAGCCCCCCCCCCGTCGAATTTCCATAGGCCCTGTTAGTAATAATAAATACGAAATTTTCATAAATTAAAATATCATATTTAAGTATATTTTACGACCGGGCAACGTCGGTAGACCTGCTAACATATATATAAATGTGACCTTGTCTCTCTGTGTATCTATCACTGTTTAGTCTACAGACTTGAAATTTGAAACATAGGGGATTTGGATATGTGAAACCAATTCGATTCGTTCTTAAAACGGTAAAAACTTAAACCATTTCATAGTTATTTTAACATTGTGCTTGGGATCATTGTTTTACTGAATGTAAAATCAAGGTCCAATCCTAAATCTTGCGCCACTCTTGAACAGATGTGCTGGTAAAATTTTCGTGTATTTTGCTGCATTCATTTTTCTCTTCTGTGCTTTCCATTCTTCCAACTCCATTTGCAGAAAAGCAGCCTCGAGTCATCACACTTTCACCCCCAAATTTTACAGTGGGAATGGTATTAGATAATTTAAATTCGGTGTCCTTTTTCCCCCATACACGGTTGCGCATTTTTCTTCCAACAAGCTCGCATTTTGTTTCATTTGACCAAATAACTTTGTTCCAGAAGTCATCCGATTCACATTGATATTTATAAACAATTTCAAACGATCTTTCACATGTCTACGACTCAACAATGGAGTTTCTCGTTGATCTAGAATACAGGCCTGTTCAATTCAATGATCTCTTGATTATGTCCTTGCTTGCTTCAATACCTACTTTCAGCAAATCCTTCTGAATTTCTGAACGAATCAGAAATGTACTTTCTTCGCGTTACGACTAGTAAGATCATTTGGTTTACATGGCCGACCACTTCTTAGAAGATTTTTAGCATTACCACCCGTTGGTTTCCACTTTCTCACGACAGCCCCAATTGTACTCACCACCAAATTTAGTTCTAAAGCTATTTTCCTATACCCCTTTCCATCTTTATGCCTTGCTACGATTTTCTGGCGTATATCATTAGTCAATTTCTTTGTTTAAACACTTTTAAAACAGTAATTAAAGAGGAAACCTATGCTGTTATCAACTGACATGTAAGGAGCCGGAACCATGCGATGCTTTTTAATCGGTTGAAATATTGTAAGAAGATTAAATGACTGCTTAAGAATGCAATTTAACAATGTGTTAAATCCTTTTGAATGTTTGTAATTTGATTGTTTCTTAATAAATATTTATCAACTAAGTACATCTTCATTTCCGTTTTATTTTTTAGATGATATCTGTTCAAAGATTGAGTGCAAATTTCGTTCTGATTAACTTGATATTTCTTTAGAAATACAACAAAAAACAATGTACTAAATACTTTTGCTACGCACTGTATAACTATATAAAGGCATATATTTATATATATGTATATATATTTATATATGCATATATATGTGTATATATATATGTGCATATATACACAGATATATATGCATATATACATCTATATGTATACATGTATATATATTTATATATGTATATATATGCGTATATATATGTATATACATGTAAATATATGATTATATATATTTGTATATATATATTTGTATATATATATATATATATATATTTATATATATATATTTGTATATATATATTTGTATATACATATATATTTGTAGATATATATACATATATATTTGTATATATATATATATTTGTATATATATATTTATATATATATATATTTGTATATATGTGTATATATATATATTTGTATATATATATATTTGTATATATATATTTGTATATATATATATTTGTATATATATATGCGCGTGTGTGTGTGTGTGTGTGTGTGTGTGTGTGTGTGTGTGTGTGTGTGTGTGTGTGTGTGTGTGGACTAGCGACCGATCACCTCTGGTCGGGTCATGCGTGGGGAGGTATGTCTAATGTTGAAAGACCCGAAACATTCCCATGATCCGCGCCGAAACATCACTGACGACACACTCTAGCGGTCCATTATGGAACGTATAATTGAACATAACTGAACTTATGTACGCATATATATGGATGCATATATATATATATATATATATATATATATATATATATATATATATATATATGCATATATATATATATGCATATATATATACATATACATATATATATACATATATATATATACATATATATATACATATATATATACATACATATATATACATATATATACATATACATATACATACATATACATACATATATATATATATATATATATATATATATATATATATATATATATATATATATACATATACATATTTATGTCTCGGCAGTAGAGTGAAACGGCAACGCATATCTTATTTTTCTTTTATTGATATTACTGAAATTTTTCCTTTTTTCCCTTGTACACATTTTTGTAAATTATTCCATGGATTTCTGCCTTTGGATTATTATGGACCATCTTCTTCCAATTACGGGATTTCCTTGGATTTTACTTGTGCAAATGGAAATTCAATTAACTTTCTTGAAGTCATATATTTGGATTTTACCGTCACTAGATTATTTATCTTCCACCAGACTATCCATTCATGTGTAATCACCTTTTCCTTAATCATATTCCCTATGCTTCACTTTTTTTGTTATCAAATAAGATCTTTGACTTACTTGTTGTTTTATCAAATACTTTTGCATGCAAAATCCGATCCCGCATTTTGCTAATTCCTACCCTCTGATGAGAAGGAAAGTATTTCTTCGAAACTCCGCGGATTAAGGACTACCCACTTATCTTGTGTTTCCTTTTCAGATTAAATATGTTTTTAGCTCATTTCAAAGTGTTTTTTACTATGGTTTATTAACTGTTTGCTCGTATATACATATATATATATATATATATATATATATATATATATATATATATATATATATATATACATGTATATACATAGACATATATATACATATGTATATACATATATATATAAATATACATATATATACATATATATACATATACACATATATATACATATACATATATATACATATATACATATATATATACATTAGTGCATTTAGGCATCATTCCTTCATTCAGGCAAACATTATTAAAAACAACAGAGATACTTTTCGATCTTTCGTAAGATTTTTTTAACTTCAAGATGGAAAGTATTTACAAATGTTCCATGCTTCACACGAGCGCTTTCGATTCTTTCTTGAATCATCATCAGGTGGAGATAAATTAAAAATAGAAGTGAAATATATAGTTACGAATGATAAAAAGAGTCAATGAAAAGTCGATTAAAATATACATTTACGAGTGATAAAAAAAAACTCGATTAAAAATTAGGATGATAAAGGGCAATGTTAGTAAAACCTGTCGTATACTGGTTATGCTAAACATTTCAGCACATTATTGCTACTTTCAAAATTAATGCTATTTATAGATAGGTGCTGGGTTTTTATATATAGTGCTTCAAGTATTTTTAATTTTTTACAATTACTTTCTCGTTGCAAAACCCTTGTGTTGTCCACGAGGACCTTTCTAAGATTATAGGGGGACAGCTATGTTGATTTGCTAAATGCTGGTATATTGAGCTAGTACTGTTGAAATGCATCGTTAATCGACGGGACAATGTTGATTTTGTATGTCCAATATATGCGTTTTTATTTTCGGAGTACACACTCTCCTAAGGGGCATTGAAATTTGTACACAATATTGGTTTGCTCCAACATTTTTGTCGCCGGCGAGGAGTTATTTTTAACAATGAGGTTCTGGGTTCGATACTTCTTATAGTATATAATAAATATATATATGCATACACACATAACTACAAGGCAAATAGAAAAATCATCTGGGATAATTAGCTGCCGATCTATGCGCATAAAATAACACTGATCATGGAAAGCAATTTTCTGAGACAAACGTAACTCTTGGAACGTCTCACGCCATGTAGTCATCTCCATTCGTTCGTTGTTTTGATACCTCATTGTAATGCAACTTTATATTCCAATGGCTTTTTTCCAAGAACTGCAGGCTTGTAAAACTGTCTTCTTGTTGACCGCTTTCTTTCTTTACCTTTTCAAGAGTAAGGCTAATATACATCTTCTGTCTTTGTGAATAGTAATACTCGTATTTCGTACTTGTAAGCTTCTTATATAGAGTTGATCCCCGCTTTGTTTGGAGCTATTTCCATGTAAAAAAAAAAAAATGGTCATAATCATAGTATAGTACTTCGTATCTTAATGAACATTAATTTTTCAGGGGTTTTATCTTTTAGCTAGAACCACCGTTAAAGTGGCACCAACTTTGCTAAGGAAGGATCACTCATTACTACTACATCAAAGCGGCAGCTCAAACATATTTCCAACTTGTTGTGTTGCTTCTCTTTCCTTAATTAAATACGGTTACTTGCATTACGCCCGTCATTCGCATGCAATAATGGAACCCACTAATCATGTCACCTCTTGCATGTTGACAGATACTATTCCCATGATCCGCGCCGAAACGACAGCCCCAACTGTACTCACCACAAAATTTAGTTCTGAAGCTATTTTCCTATACTCCTTTAGCGAGGGGTACCCGGCGTTGCCCATGTGTTTTTCGGGATACGTGAAAAAAAAAAACCCGAAGCGTTGACGACGCGCAGTTGGAAAATAGTAAAGTGTTTAAAAAAAAAACAGGTGCGCGTTTTTGATTCACGTGACGGCGATAGGTATTCAGCAGTTATTTTGTGCGGGACAGTTTTGAATACATCGGTTTGCTTGTTTTTAAAAATCCGCTCCCTGTTTATTAGGAGGAGCGAAATGAAAGCTACAGTCTGATATGACGAAGTCGACACTGAACAAACGTTAATTAGCTCTCTTGAGACAACTGGCTTTCGGCCTGTTGGATTTATTTGCTTCCCTACTGAGCAAATTAGGCACAAGGCTGTTTTTTAATGTGGAGAGAGAGGAAGGGGGAGGGAAAGGGGTATCCAGCTCCTGAGAGGTGGGAAATGGGAGCTGGATAGTAACTGTGGTCTGTAGGGTGATCCCTACCTTGACCAAGTTCAGATATGTGGGGCTACCCCCACATATGGTCTTTGCTAGTCATAGCTAGTCTTTGCTTACAGCATCTGCCGGACCAGATACTACACTTTGATCTTGTCACCTGGGCCCCGAAGGGCGCGCAGGCAAGTGGCCTTTCGGCCTGTTGTATTTATTTGCTCCCCCACCGAGCAAATTAGGCACAAGGCCAATTTTTAATGTGAGGAGTCAAGGGAGGGGGAAGGGGAAAAGGAGACCAGCTCCCGAGAGGCGGGAAATGGGAGCTGGTTAAAGGTCAAGCATGTGGGGTTGCCCCCACATCTGGTCTTTGCTAGTCATAGCTAGTCCTAGCTTGCAGCATCTGTCGGAACAGATGGTGTTTATTTGCTCCCCCACTGAGCAAATTAGGCACAAGGCCGATTTTTAATGTGAGGAGTGAAGGGGAAATGGGGACCAACTCCCCGGGGAGTAGGGGAGTTGGATAGTGACAATTGGTATGAAGGGTCGCCCCTACATTGACCAAGGTCTTATACGTGGGGTCGCCCCCACATATGGTCTTTGCTTGCAGTATCTGCCGGAACAGATGGTATTTATTTGCTCCCCCACCGAGCAAATTAGGCACAAGGCCGATTTTTAATGTGAGGAGTGAAGGGAGGGGGAAGGGAAAGGGGGGACCAGCTCCCGAGAGGTGGGAAATGGGAGCTGGTTAAAGGTCAGGCACGTGGGGCCGCCCCCACATCTGGTCCTTGCTAGTCATAGCTAGTCCTAGCTAGTCATAGCTTGCAGTATCTGCCGGAACAGATACTACACTTTGATGGTATTTATTTGCTCCCCCACTGAGCAAATTAGGCACAAGACCATTTTTAATGTGAGGTAAAAACCAGCACCCCTAAAAGTAGGCAAAAAGGGGGGCACTCTGGTTACCAAAAATAATAATTGTCCCAGTATAGAGGGTTTCCCCTCCATTGACTGCCGGAACAGATACTACACTTTGATCATGTCACCCGGGCCCCGGAGGGCGCGCAGGCAAGCGGCCTGTCGGCCTGTTGTATTTATTTGCTCCCCCACCGAGCAAATTAGGCACAAGGCCAATTTTTATTGTGAGGAGTCAAGGTAGGGGGAAGGGAAAAAGGGGACCAGCTCCCGAGAGGAGGGAAATGGGAGCTGGTTAAAGGTCAAGCATGTGGCGTTGCCCCCACATCTGGTCTTTGCTAGTCATAGCTAGTCATAGCTAGTCATAGCTTGCAGTATCTGTCGAAACAGAGACTACACTTTGATCATGTCACCCGGGCCCCGGAGGGCGCGCGGGCAAGCGGCCTGTCGGCCTGTGATTAGAGTCGAGTTTCGCTTTTTTTTATACCGAAAACCGAATGTAACGCGTGCCGATGCGGGAAATGTGGAATAATTAACGTTTGAAAGTCAATAAAATTAAATAGACAGGCGAGCTCCGTGGATAACTCTTTATGCCTTGCTATTCGACACAAGTTGACAGTCGGTCTAGAAAAAAAGTTTAAAAGGCATCGCATCATGAGTTCCTTTCCCGATCAAGGGAGATAACTTCTGAATTAGTTATTTCTTTTAGTTTCTTTTAAGTTTCACGTTCTCAAGAGAGATAAATCCCCAAATAGTGATGACTTATCCCATTTTAAAATGCGTTATAATTTCCCAGATTATCTCCTCTTGAAAGAAAATGGGATGGAACTTTTCTGAACTCTCGTGTCATTAAATAAAAGATTATTAGTAAATTTCTCTTTAAGAACTGTGCAAACCTCTCACTAATTTCTTGTTTTAAGAAACTGAATTCACCAAATTAATTCAAGATTGATTAACTGAACGAATAAGAACTAACAATAGAATATAAGTCAACCAATCATTTCCAACTTATTGAAACTCTAAAAATCGAAATGAGAAGTAAAAATGTCAGTCACCTCGCACCGATTATAATAAAATGCCATAAAAGTTCTACGAAAGGGAGATAATTCAAATATGTTGTATAAAAGGCCTGAACCCAATTATCAATTTTTTAGTCTTTAACATCTATATTTTTCAATTCTTAAGTTATGAAAAATAAAGTGGTGGTTCCATCAAAATAACTGGGAGATAGTTTTTTTCTTCCAGAAATGTCAAACGAATATGAAAATAAATTTTAAAATAGGCAACGCGTTTTTCTTTTTTTTTTGGTCACATTCTAACAATACATTATTTACATCACGTAATTCTTTCAGGTTCAAGGGAGGTAACTTTTGAATGC
>NC_136488.1:121417631-121435131 GCF_053919585.1 Euprymna scolopes
CATTTTTATGTTTATTTTTATAACACATTTTAACGCGCCTTGGTCGCGTCTTGCTCGTAACATTTTTATTCATTTCCAAGCTTTTTTTTTTGTTGTTTTTTTTTTTTTTTTACATGCCAGAAATGAATAAAAGAATTTCGGCCAGCCATCCGTACAATATGAAATGCCGGCTTGCAAAATCTCAAGCCCCTAAAGCAGCTCACTTTCTCCAAAACTGTGTGGACAAGAAGAGGTCGGTAAGGGGCATGTCCTCTCAACTTCTGAGTTGACGTCATGACAAGTGTCCGTTAAGGTTATGCCAAAAGTCACTCATTCACAAATTTCAGAGGCTTAAGTTTTTTTTGTTTTTTTTTACAAATTATTTAAATTTCAAATCAGTGATTTTTCTTCTTTATTTTCTTTATAGATGTATACCACCTCTTTTCTTAAAAATTCGGCTGATTCGGGTTAATGTATTTCAAACCAAAACTGATTCTTGCTCCAGACTAGGGTTTGCATAAGCTGATGGTTCTGCAGGCTTGGTCGAGCCCGCAGTTGACGAACCTGTCGCTGTAGCAGTAGTCTGTGTCGGCATGGCGGTCATCTCGATCTCTCTGTTCTCTCCTTCACTCTTCCCATCCTCAATCGAATCGTCTCCGATGTCCATTTCTGTCACGGTGCATTCTGGGAGTTGCGGGGCTACAAATGTGCTGCAAATGTCCTCATGACTCCTACGATCGGTGTCTGTGTTCAAAGCAAAACCAGTCGTTGTTGTTGTTGTTGTTGACGTGGGTAGATTGAAGAAGTTTTTTGGGCGCGGCCCATGGCATTGGTAAGGCGCTTTAGCGTCCCTTCTGGCTTGTCGTCTCATTCTCTTTTCCTCCATTTTCATTTGAAGGTCTTTGATTTTTCCTCGGAGAGCGTTATCTTGCTCACTCAAGCCGACAAGTTGCGCTGATTGCTCGCCTATTAAACAAAGAGAAAGCAGGAATTAATTTTTTCTTTTTTTTTTTTTTTTTTTGAAAATGAGGGAATATTTTGAATAGAAATATCAATTAATCAAAGGCAGTCGAGCTCCCACCCCACTATTACATTTACAATACAATGATATTGCAATTAGCCATTAATGCCTTTAGCTTCAAGATGTAATCTTATCCGTTGAGATGAACAATACTGTGTGGGCGTTTTTCATCCGCCAGAGCTTAATTCATCTCATTTAAATTCAAATCATACTTTTCGATAAGTAATACAGGGTGACCTAAGAAAAACAAAAGCTAAATGGAGGCCATCTAGAACATATGCTGTAGAACGGAGAAAAAAAGGCCAAAGACCCTTGGGCTTTGATGTGATGTTTTGAATATAATAAACTAGTTATGACCAAAGTTTCATCGCATTGGGACAAAACACTAAGAAACGGGGCTTAATTAGATTTGGGGCCCGTTTTTTGGGGAGTCACCCTGTATGTACTGATAACTTTTTCGTAAAACTTTATTATTTAGAAGATGTACCCTTGCTAACTCGCACATTCCCTATTCTTTTAATAACGACGAATTTAATAGAAAAAGTGTTTTACATCAAATTTGGAGTCATATCAAATGATACATTTTTTAAAAGATAGGTGCAATTGCACATGAGTTAGTTATATGTATGCACATCGTAAACTCCTAACCTATTGAACTTATCATTATGAATTATGGAATATATATTCTAGTCAACAGTGTGATTTACGTGGGTATATTATTTTTTCTTAGAAACTTTACCATTTTGGGATGAGTAGGGGGTGAAGTGCAAGTAAAACCGAATCATACAAGACAGTTGTTGTTTCACCATGTTTTGGCCAACTAAATCCTCTGTCCTTCTTCAGGTGAATAACCGCAACAGGATAAGAACGTTGAGTCTTGTAACTTTACCCCAGTAATTACTTCCTTCAGAGCCAGTGGTGCATTGAATAGAGGTGTTGAATCTTTAGGGTTCCAGGTGAGCATTGTCTGGAGATAGCGGTTTCAATCCTACCCAAAAGCAGGCCAGGAGATTAGTTGGTCAAAAACGTGGTGCGACAACTATGGAAATAAGTCATTTCAGGGGATACAATGTTAAGACTCAGCTTTCCTTTCCCATCGTGGTTAGTCACTTGAAGACGGTCAGAGCATGAGGTAGCTGAAAGTTGGTGCAATAACAGCAACTAAGATGAGGATAACAGTCCGCAAACAAAAAAAACATGAATGCACAAATTATAAAGCCTCATCTCAAAGGATTCCAAAACTTGTAAAAAAAAAATGCATACTTGACATGAAAAAAAAAAGACACATTAATATTTAAAACTAATGCTATATTTATTGTTCATATATATTCTGAGACAGATATTCTACTAGTTCAAGTAGAACATGTATTTATCTTATTTTATTTGGACTTACTGCATCATTAGTTTATCGGAATATCTCATGTTTTCAAACGAATCTACTGTCGATATATAATGGTTGGTTGGTTGGTTGGTTGGTTTTGTTTTACAGCATATCAACGCTTTTCAGGTTATTTAATGCTGAATTCAGTGATTTTGAGGAAAAGTTTTTTATTAGAATATATTTGTTTTTTTTTTGTTGTGTTTTTTTTTGTTTTTTTTTGTTGTTTTGTTTTTCTCAAGTCGGTTTCGATTTTACCCATAGTTGGGACCTTAACAGGTACTACCACTCTGGATCAGAGTGGACCTGGGAGCAATGGTAATTAACGGGTGGCTCCACACTCCCCAAAGCCAGCAAGCGGGGTCCTCACCATCGGATATAGTTTAAGGTCATATCCAGGACCGGTCGATATATAAGTTGTTGTTGTTTTTTTTTTATTATTCAATATACTAGGGTATATAGTTACCTTTATTCGTTTTCTATTGAAGCTAAGTTAGACATGAAATCAGATTAACACAGGGCGGGGGGGGGGGAGTCAGCTCACTTGTAGGAGGCATTTTAAAAAGGGTACAAAAACGAGCCTGTCGACACTCCTAGAGATGTATGACTAAAGCAACCGGCACTTAACCAGCCACCCTTCCCCGGAAGGGGGCAGTAATAATTTGGAGGATGGATCTTCTAAGAGGGAGTACCGCTACATCTCATCCTAGAAGAACAAAACTCAACTAGTACGAATCCTGGTTGAAATCTGTTTAAATTGTTACTAATTGTGTTAAGGAAAACTTGGTCTAATTTCTATTTCTAAAATTGTCAAACATAAGTAGCTTTCAAAATTATGTGAAAAAAAAATGAGATTTGTTCTTATTTTGGTGCAGTACTTATGTTGAAGTTAGGCGACGTTGAGCCTGGTCAGTACAAAAATGGGTGACCATTTGGGAATATTAGGTGTTATATGTGCTCCTCGCTTATCTCAGTATTGCTTCTAATCGTCCTGGAGTTCTCCTTACCATTGGAATCAGGCAGTACCAACTCAAGGGAAGTGTGATTAGAAATTTTGCAACTCTTGCTTCGCAATTACACTCGTAGTATTTTTTACGATGGGGTGTCTATTGTCTCTTGAGACTGAATGGAGACGACAAAGATACGAGCTAGGTTGCTGGCTCTGATTTTTAGATGGGGGTTCAAAAGCTTCGGCATATAACCTTTCCACTGGCTTGTTATGTTGTACTCCTCTGGCCAGTCTTAGGCTGGTATGATAAATGGTGTTTTAAATTTTTCAATAGGATTTTCTAGTAGACTGATTAAATAAATGAGTAATTTAGTCCGCGGGGATGGGAATAAACAAGAAACATATACACAGGATATTTTCTTTTAATTTAATTTAATTTTTCTTAACTATGATAATAATTATTATGTTTGATCCAGAGTTTTTATATTTTTATTTGTTAAAAAAAAAACAAAAAAAAACTATATGAGCTGATTTTCGTCTGATCTCTACCCTTTGACCTGTTCGGTTCGGGAGGCCCCACCAGGAGAAATTGCTTTCTCCCACCGACATAGCTCTCTGGGTCATTGAGATGCACAAGCTGTCCCACCACGGCAAGGTATCAGCTCTAGGGAAAGAAGAATTTCTTTCATTCGCTTTACCATCTATCGGATATCGTACAAACATTTGCTTATTAAAACAAATGCGTGTGCTTTAAGAGTTATTAATAGCCCTAATAACCAATGGCACTTCTGTGTCTCTACTAAACACTAACTTAGTCTAATATGACTAAACTAGCGGTGACAATGGTATACACGTCTAGAATATAAAATATAGATTTATATAAATAACGCAACGCCAGGCGTTCAAAAAATGCAGTACAAAAAAAGAACGTTCGGTATAAATAAAGATAACAAATTGGTTGTTCGTTTCTACTCTATTGTCACTGCCGATTTAAATATAATTAGACTGGGTTAATGTTTATGAGAGCTGGAACAAGTTCATAATTTAGGTTATTATGGTCTTCCGTAACTAAAAACAAACGTACGTTCTTATGGATAAATATCAGGTTTGTGCAAAAAATTTTAACGGTTTGTAGAAGGGATATTTTAAATCACTGTCATTTATTTTATGCATATTGTTATAACTTGAACACGTCACTATGATAAATTTATAACTTTTTCTTTCAGATTATTAAAGCATCATTCGTATTTTTCTGTAATATTCTCACCCATGTTGACCTAAAAGCGACCTTCTTTTGTCAAGAGAACGGGACTTCCTCACTGTAACGCTTGTCCTCAGATAGCACTACTGGCTAAAGATCTCCTAGCGAGGATTTCCCATTGTCTTGGACATTGTTTAGGTTCATTTTTAACATCAAAACCTAACGAATCTTACAAGCAAACCATTTATAAGCTCGTTGATAGTTGAATGAAGGTATAAATAGCAAAGGTCGTTATTTATTTTTTTTTGTGGGCGGATGTTTTACTATACGCATAGATTTGAAAAAGTTGTCAAAAAAAAAACAAATATAAAACAAATAAATGTTAATCAAAGGCAAGATAAGTTACTCTTCTACCTATCTGGAAAAGTTTTTTGTGGTTTTACTGACTTTGAAAAGTTATACAAAATGCTGTTAGAAACTCACTCAATATATGTTACCGTGACATAGGCTGACATATATTCGGTGAGGTCTAACGGTATTTTGTATAACTTTTTAGTTTGAACTCATTTTCCTAAACTTAACGTATTCAACAAAGAGCTCGCCGCCATTTGTCTTTTTCAAATGTATCGATAAACACTGTATGATTTTCGAATCGATTACACGTTTTAAAGTGAGTAAAACCACTCAAAACTTTTCCAGGTAGGTAGAAGAGTAAGTTATATTTCCTTTACTAACATTTATTTGTTTTATATTTGTTTTTTGACAACTTTTTCGGATCTATGAATATAGTAAAACAAACCCAGATTTTTTTTTACACCGTATTTGATTTCAAAAATGAAATTTTAAACTGATTGAAACGTTCGCACCGATCTAATACTTGTTTGAAGTCGGTGTGGTAATATGCGGATGCTTCCGTGTGTATGTACGTTATAAGCTTTCACACCTATTTTAACAAATGAGATCGCCCAAGATAAAATGCAAAAAAAAAAAAAAAAAAAAAAAAAAACTCTGCTTATTTTCTGTATTTGTTTCCAAAGATTAGAGTGCATGTATTTTTAAATATTTTTTTCCAAAATAGAATAAGATGTCACAAATAAAAGTTTGTTGTCGTCATCGATTTAGGTGATATTTGTTTTATTTGTTCAAAAGATATTTAGCTGACAATTTTTACGGGGAAAAAAGGAACTATTTATTTTAAAAATTATTACAGTAAATAAATAATTTAAAATGTTCTTTTTTGAAAATGTGAACTTGGTAAGTATGCTTACACTAAGAAGTAAGATAGTAAGTAAAACACCATGGAATTTCCACGAGTCTTACTTTTGAATAAATAATGCTAAAAAAAATATGATGTTCCAAGTTTAAGGTATTCCAGAGAGAAAACTCTGGAATTTAACGAGGTTATTAAGAGTGCTCAATAAAAAAAAACACACACAGCAAAATATAATATTTTAATTGATATAGACAGATTTACATGGTCGCGACACTTGACATGCTAATGTTTCGGACGGGTGGTCGATCAAGACTACAAGTACTCGCCAGGCGGCTTAATAAAATTTGTCTTCCACTGAAAAAGTCCGGCTTTAGAGGACTTGTGGTCTTGACCGACCACCTGTCCGAAACATTAGCATGTCAAGTGTCGCTACCATGTAAATTTGTCTATGTCAATAAAAAAAAATATGATGACATTTTTTAAAATTAACAGAAGGCAATTTTAATCGATTTAAGTATTAGCTTTATACTTACTATTCTTATGCGTGAAGCTGTCCACAGGTATTTTTTCCACCGTGTGGGATGCACTTGGTGCTCTATATTGTGGAGTGGCTCCAAGGAGATCATTCAGAATGTGGATGATGGTGCTAATATTTCGCTTAGGTTTACCGTCCATGTCTTGAAGAGATGGATCCAGAGTTCCTGGGTAAAAAAAACACACACACATTTATGTCATTAGGTAATCTTACATGAAATATATTGAAAAAGAAATGATAGCGATGTAAACGATATATACTATAAATAACCGACGTAAGTAGTCAAGGGCGATAACTTAGAATTAAGACGGCAGCATTTATTTCCCCTTTTGCTCTGTTAAAATCGTTAAAATCGATAGAAACTAAAAAGATTTTCGAAGAGAGAAGTTTAGAGAGAGGGGGTGAGATATAGAGAAATAAAACGTCAATATCACCGGGACTGAAGAAAGAGAAATAAAAGCGGAAGAATTATTGTTGGCTTTTTGAAATAAAAATAGAAACATTGATATCAAAATACAAATATTGAAATACAAATATCAGAAATAACAAAAATTTAAAAATATTCAAATATCCACTTTGGTCACTATTTTAATACTGTAAATCAAAATTGCTCTGTATTTCTAACCGTTAAGTCATTTATAAATTAAATTTCAATTACAATGAGAATACGAGTCGAGAATAATCGTTTTCTTTTTGTTTTCTTACATATTTCATATCAAACGTAAATCTTTATCAATGATCCACAAAAATAAAAACGAAAAATACAAAGATGATTCAAGTAAAATAAAATAAATATCTTCAGAAAAATAAGACAATGTCTGGTCTCTTTACAACCATTGCTATTTAAAAGAAAACATTTTGCAATTTTAGCCCCCCCCTGGTATGGGGGGAGGGTGACAAATTTAAAATTTCTAGAAAAATCTGGTTCAGTCAGTCCTCTGCATTTTGTGAACAACTAATGAAATAATTTGCAGAGAGTCGGAAGGTTAGCGTTAATCTTAAAACGGATTAACGGGCAATAAAATGTTATCCCGTTCTGAATAACATTGGGGAATAAGTAGCATTCTTGTATGCTGTCGAATCCGGATTAAAATTCCGCAAAATGCGTATCTGTGAATAAGAATTTTAAACCATTCGGATGCTGACCAATGGCCTCTTGTGTTCATTACATTTGTTCATTTCAATTGAGACGCAACTTGCAGTCATAGCAATAAAAACGACAACCAAGTCAATTCAGCAAAAGATGATAGGACTTCTGAACCTAAAAAGAATACATATCATTGAACGATACAAGTCCTCTATTTCCCAGTGCGTAATGATATAACACAGGGGTCAGAAAGTGGGATTGAAGAGCCAGCACCCTAAAAAAAAAAAAAAAAAAAAAGGAGCACTCTAACTAGCATTCCCCTTGGGCGATTAACAATAAACTTACTCTTTCGAAGCTAAAACATGTGAGGTGGACCTCCTAGAACTGCACAGGACCAGCAAAATACAGCAGTCAATAGAGAAAAGGTTATTTCAGAAATGGCATAGACTTTGATTTTCGTTCCGTGTCAATCTAGCGGTAAGTTGACGTCGAATGTTACATCTAGTATGCAGCACAGCAAAGATGTCGTAGATGTTTTAATGATTTTTCTGTGCGCCAATCTGTGCTTCAATTTTTTAAGGCTTTCAGCTAGGAGCGATGTGTAGTGTCTACGTTGGCGCTGCCCTTGCTCAGAGAAGGAAACCTTCTTCCAAACTGAAACAATTTTTATTCGTGTCCTAGTGCAGAAGATCTTTTTTTGGTGGGAGCTGGGTTTTTTTATATTAAAAACTGACATTGTATCACACTCTGCCCTCGTTAGGAGACAAACATAAGGACTAGATAAAGTGCAAAAACCGTTAAAGGTTCAATTTGTATTCCATATATCAACAGTGCTTAAAAAAAACAAACAAACTGAATCTCTATATTATATGACACACGCGTTGACCAACGTTCACAGTGGAACGAACGTTCAAGACTTCAACAACATCTGAATACGTCCCAAGGATTATCACCACCGCCACGCGACATAAAAAAAATTAAATTAAATCTGGATTTTCCTGATGAAGAATTTGCTCTAATTCGAAACATTGAACTTATTAAAAAACAAATGAAGCATGTATGGCCCCCGTGAGTGCACAGTGAACGAGACATAAACAAATGATTAAGTCCAGCATTTGCCCCCCCCCCCATTTAGCCCCAAAAGTCGTCAAGGGACATCAAATCCTGATGAAAATGAACAGACGGTTAATATATGTAAATTTGAGTTCTGCACCATGCAAAAAAAAAAAAAAAAAAAAAGAAATGACTGGGTCCACTATTTGCCCACCCCATTTGGCCCCAAAAGTTCCCAAGACCTTAATATATTGAAATTTGAGGTCAGTACGATGCAAAACTGCTAATAAATAGACCTACACATAAAATAAAGCACAAATATGGTAACATAGTCCCCAAAATAATGTTTTTAGCCCTGAAAAGCCACTGGGGCTCACCCAAGAGTTATGGCGAAGTATAGATAGACAAAATTATAACTACTTAATTTACTCACATAAAATTAATATACGAAAGTATAGATTTATGCGTAAACTTTAAGTATTTACTTCAAAAGTGCTCACTACGTAGGTAGAGCTAGTTAGTAATTTATAAAATATATATGGCGATTAAGCTACACTGAATATTCGGCGTTTCATCCACTCTAGGACTCCTCAGGCTTATGCGCCTCTCACTCAGGCGCATAAGCCTGAGGAGTCCTAGAGTGGATGAAACGCCGAATATTCAGTGTAGCTTAATCGCCATATATATTTTATAAATTACTAGACAAAATTATATAGAAATCAGTTAGTTACAACTTTTCAGAAAGTTTTATAAAAATTCAAGGCATCATTTTTTTTTCTTTTAATAAGCACAAAAGTGTCAATTTTAGCCATTTTAATCCGAAAGGCACAACTAGGGGGTAACCGGCATTTTCCCGGAAAATTCGTTCTGCTACTTTTTATTCATATCATGTTTAATGTTCGTGCAAATTTTTTTTAAATTCAAAGGCGTAGTTAATGAGAAAAGTGCGGACAGGCAGATAGACAAACGGACAAACGGACAAGGGTGAATTTACAGGTCCATCCTCCTTTTGTCGGGGGACCAAAAATGTCTGCACTTGTTTTTGTTTTAAAATCGTTCAAGCTTTAATTTGAACATCATATTTTCTTTACTACTTTTCATCCTTGGCATATTGCCACTTGGACATAAATAACAAATATTTGGAATCGTGTCTAACAGGGGACTAGGGGAAGTTGAGCAGCGAGATGTCTACTTACAGTACATTAAACCACTACACGTTAGTGTAATCGAGGAAGCAGGAACCAGAAAGGGAATTCTAAAGTCTAGCAGTTTGAAGACAGAAACTATTAGAGTAGAAATATTTCCGGCATCCAGGAAACTCAATAATGAAGGGGTGGGATTTTGCAGCTTATCGTGATTAGTCTGAAATAGGTACGATAAGGAGCCACACATGCTATGAGTTCATCAGATCACTTGCTATTAAAGTACTTGTAAAACAATCACATGGGTGCAACATTGTGGTTTGGCTTACTTTGATTTGATTTGGTTGTTTTTGTTTTACGGCATATCAACCCTTTTCAGGTTATTTAATGCCGAATCTACTGATTTAAAAAAAAAGTTTTTTAATAGAATATATTTGGGGGGGGGGGTTCAAGTCGGTTTCTATTTAACCCATAGTTGAGGCCTTAACAAGTACTACCACTCTGGGTCAGAGTGAACCTGGGAGCAATGGCAATTAAGGGGTGGCTCCACACTCCCCAAAGCCCACAAGCTGGGGCCTCACCATCGGATAAAGTTTAAGCCAAGCTCCAACCTTTGTTCCATCGTCACAATATTGCAGTCCTGGATATTAACTTATCTAATAGATCTCGCACTATAGTGCAAGATCTATTAGATTTAAGATTTTTCTTTTAGACCGTGTCTAAGAGTGAGAGACTAGTGATAGATGTATCAGTCAAGGTGTAGCAACAGTACTCTATATATGGACTCATTTTCATTTTTTAAAATAAAAATACTGTTTGTTTTTTTTTTTAATTTTTAATTTTGTTTAGTTTACAAATATAAAAAAAATAAACAAATTGATAATAACAATTAAGTTTCTTGTTATATTTTCAACGTCAGGCGTTAATAGCAATGTATCTGCCGTATCAATAGTTGATTATTACTAGCCAATCTGAAAAAAAAAAACAAATGGTCTTTGGCTTGAAGAAAAATATAATTTTTCATGTATTTAATATCTATTAATGATTAATATCTATTAATGACTAACTGGTAGTATCACTTTTTGTGCTGTTCACCTAACGTCAAGCATTCTGCTTCTACTAAAAGTGAAAGTTTATGGAAAATAAAAATTCACATTCAATCGTCACTCAGCATGCACATATATCTTAAGTTTAATGATCTGATAATTTCCGAGGTGTCAATGTGATTATGTAGAATATTACACTAATTATAATTGTGTGTGTGTGTGTGTGTGTGTGTGTGTGTGTGTGTGTGTGTGTGTGTGTGTGTGTGTGTGCGTGTGTGTGATTAGTCCTCTTTAACGATTAGGAATATTTGCCGAGTAAAACAAATATTTTCGAAATAAAAACTAAAACAAAGTAAAACATATTCGCTGACATAACACGATCGACGGAAAAAAACCCAAAAAATATAGGCTAGTCCGAATCAAGTAGCGAAACCTGTTTTCAATGAGCTTCACTAAGTCTCGGTTTTCACAGCGGGAACTTTTGATTGAACTCGTTATTACTTATAATGGTTCATTTCTGTATTTCACTAAAAATGTCGATACTTAAAAAATATGAATATGACTTGGAATTTGAACAAAAAAATGCCCTTAATTCTTTAATCAAACGACGATGAGAACAACAACGATGAAAGTAAAAAATATGGAAATACTCACCAGAAAATGTCCCTGAATATACACCTTGTCCAATGTGATGCATACTTTCTATAATGGCCCCTTGAAGTGGTTCTCCAGTAGTGGGACAGTTTCGTGAAACGGGAGCTGGACCAGCGGTTGTTGTGGCGCAAGGAATGCTGGGATTGCACGGATTGGATTGGGTCAAACTTGTGTTATTGGGATTATGAGAGTGGATACTGTTACTGTTATTGTTGTTGTTACTGTTGCTATTACTGTTAGTACTGTTGTTGTTGTTGTTGTTGTTGTTCATGATTGCTGGAGTTTGGGATTGTGTGTGTGAGGCGTGTCCATTAACCGTGCCATTTTTTGTGACGGAATAGGTTGATGGCGTAATGCTAGGCGGATTGGAGTGGCTCGGAACAGGACTACCACTGATACAATGCTCTGGAACCTATTTTAGAAATCAAAAAAAAAAAAAGAAAAAAAAACCTGTTAATGATTATTTTTTTTATTTATTACAATTTGTTCCTATTTAGTGTTATCCGGAATGCATTCAGATAATTTTAGTTTTCACTTTTTAATTGCATGCATATTTTATAAAGTTATAGAAAAAAAGAAATTAAATTTTAGTTGTAAGGTTAGCAACTCATATTCTTCAATTCTTCAATATAAGTTCAGTTATTTTTCTTGCTTCTTTTATTTTTTCCGTCATGAGTTAAAAAAGTTATTCATATCACCAGATATCTGGTTGGGACTAGATGAAGGTTTTTTTTTTGTTTTACATAGGGGATCACCAATTATCAAGTCCCGGAAGCCACTCGGGGATAAGGGCTATTGTGTGTACAATAATCAATGGGATAATATCGTAGTAATAGTTGGTATTGGAGATTTGATAAAGTGTCAAGAATTTGTTTATGTTGGACTTGAAGACATCCAAGTTGTAGTCAGGTGAGAAACAGGCAAACGGAAGAGAATTCCACAGGCGTGCACTTTTCAGAAAGAAGCTTTGTTTACGGAATCTACGTTTTGATTTAGGCACAGATAAAAAGTGGGGAAAATTACTGACAGCGGTTTTGGATTAGAGCTCGGACGAGCACTTACCATGGAAATAACGATAAAACAAAGACAGGCTCGCAACGTCTCTTCTGTGGGAGACAGGTTGTAGAGAAGAGAAAAGGGCATCCCCCACTAAGCACCGAAGTCTATTTTGTACTTTGTCAAGGCAGGATAGGCTGTTTTTAGAAACTCTAGCTCAGATGTGGCAGCAGTAATCCATCTTTGGACGCACTTGACTTTTATACAGATAGAGAATTGCATCAGTAGTGAAATATCTTCTGGAGCGGTAGAAGCATCCCACCATTTTCCCAGCGGCCCGGGCAACAGACTTGATATACGTGTTCCATTTCAGATCAGGAGTAAAGGTCAAACCCAGGAGCTTGTCAAAACATGAAGCCTTCCCAAGACGAGAGCCATCCATTTCAATTGATGCTAGATGAGGAACAGAGCGATGATTATGTAAAGATAGGAGCTTTATTTTAGATGAATTAAAAGTAACCAGCCACCTCTTCCCCACTGTACCACGCGCTCAAGAGAATCAGAGAGAGCTTTGTCATTTACGGGCTTTGATGTGTTGTCATAGATAATCGTATCATCAGCATAGATGTCAACAAATGATTTAAGTGTGTGTTTTTGGAGATCATTAATGTAGATCAGGAAGAGAGTTGGGCCCAGGATGGCCCCCTGGGGGACTCCAGCATTAATACAGTGGGCCTCTGATTGCTGCCCATCAGCCACTACTCTTATGAGCCTATCATAGAGAAATGATTTAATTATTGAGAAAACATACCCAGTTATACCGTAAACAAACTCTACAGAAATTTGTTATTGTAGTGTTAATAACATGGTATGACAATAGGAAACGAAAATTTGCGAATCAAAATCAAGATTTGAAATGTCAGTTTATATATTTACGTCTTTAAGCTCATAAAAGATGACATTATATATTATAAAATGGAGATGTAACTACATTTGTGACTAAAAACTAAGAACCTATAATATAAATCTCACCTGTTTGTTTAAATGTATGTATGTATGTATGTATGTATGTATGTATGTATGTATGTATGTATGCCTAAAACTTTTGACAGAGGCAACGGATTTTCGCGAGATCGGTGTTATTTTGAAGCACAACCCTTTTGGGCGACAAATGTCGAAACACTGGCTAAAAACATTAATTCCTTCACCTTCAACTGGGCACATTTCTACAGGGAGGGGTTGCTTTTTTTCGCCGATATTTTCGAAATTCATCCCCTATTTTGGATTGACTAGCCTTAATTTAAAACTTCGCCACTTTTGGTTTTGCGATGGGCGCAACAGCAAAGAATAATGTTCTTTTTTTCACATTCTTTTCCGCCTTCGCATTACAAATTCGAGCCTGCCTACGTACTACCACTTTTGTTTTTTGCTCAATACACCAGCATAACCTTGCAAGGTTAATAAAAAAATATACCAACTTTGTGGGTGTTCGTTTTGTAGTTTTAAACTTTCAGCTGGACATAAAAACATACACACATGGACAACTGCCCTTTATATAATTTATGATCTGTGTTATTTAAAATAATATAACCCCAGCTCTTTCTTTTTACAAAAAAAAAAAAAAAATAGAAACACAAACTCCTCATTTAATGAAATCGTAGTTTTATAACATTAATTGTACATTTTCTTTTAACTTTTCGTCTGGCTCCCACTTTTCTTTTAACTTTTCGTCTGGCTCTCACTTTTCTTTTAACTTTTCGTCTGGCATTACAAAAAATTAAATAATAAATGCATAAAATAAAAGAAGTACCCTTTGATGTGTAGATAACTGAGAAAATTCCCTTAATTTCTGTGAAAGATTGTGTCCGAGTTCAGCGAGTGCCGCTGAATTCAGCATAGGGCCACCGGAAGCAACTTTTTCTTTGCCATCGACTGTGCATTGGGAACGGTTAGTCTGCGAGCTCTGAGCACATGACGCCGTGGACAGCTGTAACTGTACAAACATCATGTGGTCGCCGAGTTTTATGACCAGTAAAAGAGGTGCACGTCCGGAGAGGAAATCGTTCACCTAGAAAGAAAGAATAAAAAATATATATATTTTAAATAAAAGAAGAAAGTGTATACGCAGAACTTAGAAATGTGCATATTTGTATTTAAAAAAAATAATTTTCTTTTCGGTTTATTTTTTTTGTTGTTTTTTTTTTCTGGCTGGGTATCGCCAAAAGAAAAAAAAAGAGCTATGCTATGATTTTAAATAGAAAGCGAAAATGCATTTATGGATGTATACTTAGAGGAATATATGTGTTTTCATTCTTTGCCACATATTCTAGATTAATATAACTAACAGGAAAAAAGAAAACATTCAGACAAGGAGAAATGCTATTAAGGGACTAAAGAAATGTGTTTATTTAAAACTGATTTTGGAACACGTTTAACAAAGCAATACGATTCAGCTGAGCGTGAATAATATGAGATAAACACCACCTTAATGCTTTCCCACATACTCTTTAAACGCAAGTGTTTGATTATAGTGGATGGCGACCGAAAGGCTCCCTTTGCATTAACTATCGCAGCGATGTGTAGGGTGGACGTCATTTCATCTCTAAGATGTTTTCATTTACATGTTATCCTCATCTTATAATGTTAGGTATTTAAAAAAAGAAAAAAAAGATACACCAAGCAGCATTTCAAAAGTTTGGGTATGACTCGAGCGAGGATCTGACCCGAGTTTCTCAGCCCATTTACGAAATGGCCGGTCAAATACTCTGACTGATGGATAATTAGTTTATTCTCAATCAATATTTCAAACGCTAAGATAAGTCATGACAGTTTCGTTAATCAGGATTGCGTGTTTAATTTCCATAAATAGAAATGCACGAAAAAAAAAAAAAGGATACAACTCAGTATTCAATTATGTGTAGAATCTCTTTTGAACGCTAGCAAGTCTATTAATACTAAACCATTAATGATAATATTATATATGTATACATTCAATGACCTATTTTAATATTTTTCACTCGTTTCTTTCCGTTCCTACATCGGTTCCTAGTCTTTTCTCGACACTCGGTTTCGTAATTTTAGACTGTACTAGTGTTTAGAAGAGATGGAATGATCTTATAGGATATTCGGACAATCCGTCAGTATAAAAATATGGCTTTCATAATTAAATATTTGTAGAATGAAAAGGGCGATGTGGTGAAATTCAAAAGATATCTTCTCTCGGTCATATTACTAGTACATATACTGTTGCTATTATTGCTACTAGTACTATTTTAATGATTTCTTTCAATAATCATTAGCAAGTCGAGGGAGGGTATGAAGTGCATTATAGTGTCCGTAGTAAGTACAATAAGTGGATATCCTTGACCCAAAGTATAAACTGCGTGGGTGACTACCTTTCTTTCTCTCTTTCAATGAATGTTATCTTTATGCATCATAAATATACACACACGCTCTCTCTACCTCCCTCTTCCCCCTCTCTCTCTCTCTCTCTATCTCTCTCTCTCTCTCTATATATATATATATATATATATATATAACTACTTCATTTACTCACATAAAATTAATATACGAAAGTATAGATTTATGCGTAAACTTTAAGTATTTACTTTTTAAAACAGATCCTTTGTTCGATAAAATGCATGCCCATTGGCTGATAGGAAGGAGCGCGGTGGATACTAGAAAGCTGATTGGCTAACTAAAACCCTCAACAGAAGAGGACCATATAAAAACAATAAACAACCACAGAATTCGCGCATAAGCCTGACGAATCCTAGAGTGGATGAAACGCCGAATGTTTAGTGTAGCTTAATCGCCATATATATTTTATAAATTACTATATATATATATATATATATATATATATATATATATATATATATATATGTTTTATTTTACTTCAGTAGAACTTCTCAAAAATCAAGGGTCCACTACCTGGGGCTAACACTTGAACTCTATATCAGAAACATAGATATTCGAATGTTCTGTTAAAGTTCTTTGTCTCTCAAACACTGAATTAGTAAAGAAATTGAGAACATAATTTTTCCTCTCCCCAATTAACCATTTTCATAAGTTTTAGTAGATATTTCGTTTTGGTCTCTTGGTCTTACTGGATTCCAGGACAAGAATTTATCTAGTCTGGTGGAGTATTCAGCTTCGTGCTATTACTTGAGGTTACATCACTTGGAGAAGGTGCACCATTCCTCTCTCTCTCTCTCTCTCTCTCTATATATATATATATATATATATATGTGTGTGTGTGTGTGTGTGTGTGTGTGTGTGTGTGTGTGTGTGTGTGTGTGTGTAAACTAGAATATTACCCATCCCAAGAGGGATAAAATTAATTTACTGAGCAATATAATTTGCACTAATTTTACGTCCTTTCATGAAGATTAAAATTAAAATATAATGCGACTAAACAGTATCTCAAGAATCCTTATTCCCATTTTGATCAAAATCTATGGTTCTAGAAAATGTATACAAGTAAATCCTGATAATCAGCGTTCCGGAACAGAATATAAACAGAGAAATTATTCCCCCAGTTTACAAACCTTAATGTTCACTGAACACATTCTGTTCTATGATTCTCATAATAAGGATGCGGTTCATCCTAAATTACCTGAGCTTACTCTTTATCATACAGGGTTTTTAAAGGCAATTTTAAGTCAGATGTCTTCCTGCAGATATAAATTACTATAAAATTATATTATAATGAATCATGCAATATATCTGTGCTTGTACATTATATATGACAGTACAAAACCACTCTGTGCAATACAGAATATTAATTTATTCGGAACTGTTTATTAAATAAAATTCAAATTAAGAAGAGTAAATATGTTTATGTTAAGGGTGTTTGCAGCGTATTATACATATAGTATTACAAAATAACGTATTTTAACATAGGATTTAATAACACAGTCTGTTTTAGGGTTTATATAGGTAAGATGGATTGAAAAACTTTCATATATATATATATATATATATATATATATATATATATATATATATATATATATATATAATGCCGGTTTTTGCTTCTCTTCTGACGAAACGGATTTAGCTACAAAATGCCATGACCTAAAGAGGTTTATCTCTTATTACTTTTTATTTACCCTTTATTGACTTGATAATGTAATAAAGTTCATATGTACCTTTATTTTTATCTTCTTAACTTTTTTTACTGCTTAACCGGGTAGAGATTTTTTTAATATCCAAATAGGTTTATCTTAACAGTGAAAATATAT
>NC_136488.1:121440131-121455131 GCF_053919585.1 Euprymna scolopes
TATATATATATATATTAGTTAGTTATAAAATATATATGGCGATAAAGCTACACTGAATATTCCGCGTTTCATTCACTCTAGGATCCTTCAGGCTTATGCGCGAATTCAGTGGTTGTTTGTCGTTTTTATATACGCACCTTCTATTGAGATTTTAGATAGCCAATCAGCTTTCTAGTATCCACCGCGCCCTTCCTATCAGCCAATGAACATGCACTTATTGGACAAAGGCCTATTTGACCTCTGGCTGACCTATTCCTTTTTGTGTGCTCTATTTTGCCTGGATATCTAATTTATTGACCTGTATTATATATTCAGTGTAGCTTAATCGCCATATATATTTTATAACTAACTAACTAGCTCTACATACGTATTGAGCACTTTTGAAGCAAATACTTAAAGTTTACGCATAAATTTATATTTTCGTATATTAATTTTATGTGAGTAAATGAAGTAGTTATATATATATATATATATATATATATATATATATATATATATATATATAGTTTAAGTTTATTTATGTGTGTAGGCATTGAAACCGTAGTGCCACCATAATTCTTCAGACGATACCGATGCAGCAAGACTAGTTATATATGATTGTAACAATATATTTTTTTTTTATATATCAAATATTTTTCATCGGTAATGCTTAAGAGGGAACAGTGCCCATTTCGATAATATCGTTAACAGATATACTGTAGACGCATTAACATAAACGTGAACGTGCGAGAGGGTCCAAAAATGTACTAAACAGGGACTGTTTTCAGAATTTACATAATTTTCAAATAATTTGCTTTTTATTTCGTTTTTTTTTATGATCCGTGAGATGTATGCATTATTATGAAAAGATTAAGAAACAAAGGAAGATAACTCACCGTCATTCCACTTTCCATATTTGGTAATAGGAGTATCTTGCTATTATCTGTGACAAGGTTATCTTGTAGACTTCCTTCTTTTAAAGGTCTGCAAATAAAAGAAAAAGAATGAAAATAAATTTTGGTCAGTTTGTTTTATAATTTTTAGCGTCATAGTCTGCTTTAAGATTCTGTTATGTCGCAAAACAATTCATATTTTGTTTAATAAATCTTAACAAGCCATGTATTTTACTGGACGTATATTTACTAGTAGCCGAGTGTATAGGTCACGTATGATATTTTCAAAGTTTCATAGTAAAGTAAAACAATGAAAGTCTAGCAGAGTGGGAATGGCATCACGCACGCACACACACATACATATATGTATACATATACATACACATACATATATGTGCACCTATACAGACACATACATATATGTACACATATACACACATATATGTACATATATGTACACATATATATACATATATTTACACATATACACACATATATATACATATATGTACACATATACGTACATATATGTACACATATACACACATATATATACACTTATGCATACATATATGTACACATATACACACATATATATATATACACATATACATACATATATGTACACATACACACACATATGTACACATAAAAATATGCACACACAAATGCTTTTAATGAAAATTCTCGCTTATATGGGGAATTTTGTTTTACGCTCGAACAGAACGTTCGAACATTGTCCCGCCAAATGGAAAGACATATTGCAAGAGAAACAAACAAAAACTATCCCTGCTCTTCAACGAAACATATATCGGTTAAGATAATAAAGATATGCAAACACTTCCCCACGATACGTCTCGCTGTAGCACATTTTCCTAAAGTATAGTACCTTGTTATTCCCATACGGTCACCGGAACAAGTAAAAACTCGCTTAACTTCTATAATGTCACGCATGTCAGTTTAATTGCACCGAAAATGCATTCTGACCATAATCTAAAAGATTGTTTGGTTTTATTTTTAGCAAATGATGTTTTAAGATTTTGGACGTTAAATGTGCTTATTCGTGTGTCGTTTTATGACAACATAAAGCCATAACTAATTTTCTGAAGGCAATTTGCTAAAAATTTAAAAACTGCAAATCGCCAGTTTAAACAATATGAAAATTAATTTCACATTTCAAAGACTATATATATATAAAGAAGTAGAGAGAGATAAAAAAAAACCCAAAAAACACCGATTTAATTAATGTTTCGTCTTTATTGCGAGACTTTCTCTGGATGACAAAATAAAAATGAAACGTTGATGAACACGCAACTCGGTTTGTTCTTTTTTTTATTTCTCTATTTCATCGGATACTATTTCCACTATTCTCATCACACACACACACACACACACACACACACACACACACACACACACACACACACAATTCTTTTATCAACCACAAATTGCATGTTACAAAAAAAAAACACGTCCAATTTATGCAAATATTTAACAACTTATTAAAGTAACTTTGGTCGAAGATAAAAAGTATCCTCACACTGTTTATTATTTTTATTATTTTAACCTTTCAGTAATAGATTAATCGTTTTGTATTTGAAGTTTTTGATGACTACACTCAACATCGTTATCATATTACTACAGAGTGATAGCTAACACAGTGACTGTAAACATTTTCAAGTTGAACGCAAAACACGGATCTAACTGAAGAGTTCAAACCTGTTAGCCAAGCCTCAATCTGGAGGTCATACAATCACTGACGTCAAACAATGGGAATGGCGAATCTGAGCCTAACGAAGTGGAAAGCGGATAACCCCATTACAGCCTTGAAATTTCCTGACCTTTTCCGTTTCTTATTTGTTTTTTGTTTTTCATTTTAATGTTTTTCTCCCGTGTTTGGCTTCGTTCTGTTTTAGATGCGACTTAGCACTATAAAACGTTTTGTCAGTTGATATCCCACACTTCATTTAATAGAATTTTTTTGTCCAATTTTTTACAAGTTAGTAGAAAAGTCATTTTTTTTTTATGTTTACCTCGCTTAATTTTGAAATAGCATTTTCGGTGGTTGGAAACGTTTAATTTCGAAATATATTTTTGGAATAGGAATTAGTAGTTTCGTCAGACTGTCATAATTTAGTTTGAAATAGTAGTTTTGTTGGTTTGTCATTCTTTTATTTCAAATAGGATCTTCTCTAGTCGTGCTTAATTTTGAAATCGTGTTTTCCTTGGGATGCCATGCCTAAGTTTAAACAAGCATTTCCATGATTAAATGCCGAGATCGAATGTCCGCATCTTTTGCATATCCGTTATTGTATGAACCTCGAGAGGTTAGTAAATTGTTTGAAGTAATAATGGACGCACCAAAAGTTGACATGGAATTTGCAATAAACAACGCACAATATTTTTACGGAATGTCACATCAAAACAATACACACACAGACACACACACAGACACACACACACACTAATTATATATATATATATATATATATATATATATATATATATAGAGAGAGAGAGAGAGAGAGATAGATAGATAGATAGATATATATATATATATATATATATATATATATATATATATATATATTAGTGATGTGATGATTCCAATATTTTCCCGATTCCGATACAATTACAGATTACAATTCCGATTCTTTATAATTCTCTAATTATTTAACTATAAGATTGTTATTTACCCCAGATTTTCATAAAAACACATGTTACATATGCAGATATTTTCATAAACGTCAAAATACATTTGTGGAGGATGATATATCGATTTTAGTTTCACTGATATTATGAAATCAATAAATATTTATCAATTTATCATTATTACCAGCAATGGAAGATTTTACTTAAACGTTAGAGTGTGGTCTTTTCTATAAGATAGCAACGTTAGAGTGTGGTCTTTTCTATAAGATAGCGACGTTAGAGTGTGATCTTTTCTATAAGATAGCAACGTTAGAGTGTGATCTTTTCTATAAGATAGTAACGTTAGAGTGTGGTCTTTTCTATAAGATAACAACGTTAGAGTGTGGTCTTTTCCATAAGATAACAAGGTTATAGTGTGGTCTTTTCTATAAGATAGTAACGTTAGGCTGGGGTCTTTTCTATAAAGTAACAACGTTAGACTGTGGTCATTTACTTTAAGATAGCAGCATTAGAGTGTGGTATTTTCTGTAAGATAGCAACGTTAGGTGTGGTATTTTATGTAAGATAGCAACGTTAGAGTGTGGTCTTTTCTATGAGATAGCGACGTTAGAGTGTGGTCTTTTCTATAAGATAGCAACGTTAGAGTGGGATCTTTTCTATAAGATAGTAACGTTAGAGTGCGGTCTTTTCTATAAAGTAACAACGTTAGACTGTGGTCATTTATTTTAAGATAGCAGCGTTAGAGTGTGGTATTTTATGTAAGATAGCAACGTTAGAGTGTGGTCTTTTATGTAAGATAGCAATGGGCTTTTCTTTAAGATCGCTGCATTAGAGTGTTTTTTTTTCTTTAAAATAACAACATCAGAATGGGGTATATTTTCTATAAGATAGAAACATTAGAATGCAGCGGGTTTTTTTCTGTAAGATAGCAACGTTACCAGGTGCTGTAGGGTACCTACTTTATATATTATGTGTGCAGATGTAAAAGGTTTAAGACATGATTACTTCCCCTTTAACCTAATACTTTTGCCGTGGCTGCATGTAGAGAGTTAAACAGAAGTATAGGCAGCAGACACCCTTCAAACTGAGATAGAGTAACAATTCTATTATCGAACTATTACACATAAATGCGACTCAAAAGTGACAGATGATTATCTTAACAATTCGATATGAAGAGTATATGGATCGTTTTAAAGTGCGTGGTTGTGTTGGGGGCGATGTATAAAGTGGGCTTTTTGTTCGTGCGCATTCATTTCATGAGTCACATGGGAAAGGGATCTATTATTTCGTCGAATAAATGCGAATAGAAATGATATGCGAAGGACAAAGACAGGGAAGCGGAAGAAAAGAAATGGCTAAGTGAACAATGCTTATATATATATATATATATATATATATATATATATATATATATATATATATATATATATATATATATATATATATATATATAAACACGAGACAAATCGAGAGAGAAAGAGACATTAATAGGCTAATGGAGATTATGGATCCGTCACATAAACTTTTTCACAAGTCTCCCTATGCTTTGTATATTAAATCTGAAGATTTCCTACGGGAACAAAACATGGACACCTCTGTGTAGGTTATTTGCCATAGGTTTATTTTCATACCATTACTAAGCTCTAATTGCGTATTGAGCACTGTTCAAATAAACAATTATTAAAAATATGGAGAGAGAGAGCAAGTATATTATATGACCTTATAATATACGTGCATATATATATATATATATATATATATATATATATATATATATACTAATCCACATACAGTACTGTTTCGCAGTTTCACAGCTCATCAGTGCAGCTAGACAGGCAACTAGCTCAAGCCAGGATTGAAATGCGACCGTCTGTACGACAGTCAATCATCCTAACCCTTACGCTAATCGGCGGCTGCTGTGCGAGTCGTGAATTAGTGATGTTTTGACATCGTCTGAAATACCTAAGCTTGATTTGTTTACACAAAGAGCATCGCTTTATACGCTAATGGTAATTCGTGTATCACTTCTCAATATGCTCAACTCATGAGGAGCATTATAGTCTCTCTCTCTCTCTCTCTCTCTCTCTCTCTCTCTCTCTCTCTCATATATCTATTATATCTATAAAAGTGAAAGTGTTTGTGTCTATGTGTGTCTGTGTACATTTCCATACACAATAACTCTGTCAATTTTAAGTCTACAGACTCGAAATTTGATATACAGGGTACTGAGATTTGGGAAAATCGAGGGGACCGGATTTCGGCCAGGAATTTGGCGATTAAGTGGTCAAAGTTCAACGATTTGACTTTTGAGAACTCTACCGAACTCCTCCGACGATTTTTGGTCTAAACACTTGAAATTTTAGATATAGGTTCCTTGGACGTGAATCTAACTTAATAACTTGATTTGAGCCCAAAACAATAAATTTTAAGGGGTCATAATAGGGGTCAAATTTTAAAAAAATTGACCGCTTTTTTTTTTGTTCAACATACACCTCCAAATACCCGCGTAACGCCGGGCTGAAATGCTAGTATATATATATATATATATATATATATATATATATATATATATATATATATATATATATATATATATTATTTACTATGAAATAATATATTACATGAATATTTTTGTTTCGGTATTTAGCTCAATGACGCTATAGACATCTGTAGAGTTTATTTGTAGTACAGGAATAACTTATGGCATGTGAGCTACACCGACACTTTTGTTTTGGTTTTCCTCCCGAAGGAACTCGTTAGTCTGTACGCAGTTAATAGCTCACTAATTGCACACACACATTATGTATACGTGTGTATAGAATGGAAATAAATATACATTATGTACATATGTGTGCGCACGCACGTAGAGAGAGAGAGAGAGAGAGAGAGAGACAGAGAGAGAAAGAGAGAGAGAGAGAAAGAGAGAGCGATGGATGATAGAGACAACGTGTCGCACGTGCTCCATTGCGACATTCGAGGTTACATACGAGAACAATGTAGTAATCTGTGTGCAGCGGTCGACTGTCGTTCTGATGTCCATATATGGAGATAATAGGTGACCTAGTTCGTTGGCATTTTCTATTTCTTTACTTTTCATTTTTGTTTCCTTTTTTTTTTATTTATTTATTCTTTTTTAGGATGGGGTGGGGAACAGAACAGCTGGAGAGCAGATCAGCTGTTCGCTATCACAGACATACCAGTCGAGAATAAACACGATGTTTGCCATTCCTTTTTATATAACCGATCTGCAACTACATCTCTTTTTGTTTTTTTATTTGTCACGAGAGAGAGAGAGAGAGAGAGAGAGAGACATGATATCCTGACGAATTCTTACGAGAATGAAACGAGGAATATTCTGTGTAGCTTGATTGCCATATATGTTTTCATAACTTACTACCTAACTCTACCTATGTATTAAGCACTTTTGAAGTAAATACTGAAATTTTCCGTATAAAATTATATGTTCGTATATTACTTTATGTGATTAGATGAAGTAGTCATATATATATGTGTGTGTGTGTGTGTGTGTGTGTGTGTGTGTGTGTGTGTGTGTGTGTGATGTGCATATATATACGTATGGATATGCATGTATATATATGCATTTATATATATATATATGTGTGTGTGTGTATATATGTACATATGAGATATACATGTATCACACACACACACATATATATATGCATCTATTATATATACATATATATATTATATTACATATATATATGTGCGTGTATTTATATATATATATATTCATATGCATATATTTATATATAGATGCATATGTACACACAGATATATATATGTGTGTGTGTGTGTGTGTGTGTGTGTGTGTGTGTGTGTGTGTGTGTGTGTGTGTGTGAATATCATACTCGCGTTGACACACCGGTTCTTGTCAGACCACCGAAGTTAAGCAACGTTGAGCCTGTTTTGTACCAGGTGAGTGGCCATTTGGGAATTCTAGGCGCTGTATGTAATCTCCGCTCATATCGGCATTTGTTTCCAGCTGTCCTGAACACACACTTCACTTGCCACTGGTATTTAACAATGTAGTTGGAGATTGCGCACCTCCTGTCATGCGCAGGCACCCCCTCTTGGGTATCCATAGTCTGTCAAAGACTGAAGGAGCATGTTGTGTGCGTGTGCGTGTGCTTGTGCATATATATATATATATATATATATATATATATATATATATATATATATATATATATATATACATACGCATGCACTTATATGGAATGCATGTAATTAACCCGTTCGATCAAAGCAACTACCACTATTTATTCCTCTTTAGTTTAGTTCGAAAATCCATATTCATGTGCCGCGTGTGTTAAGATATTCCTGTGTAACAAAATGCTATTTCATATGTACCCGGAAAAAAATCACACTTTCTGTAAATGCTCATGAAGATAGAAAAAAAAAACTTTGTACATTGTTCAAATAACAGAACGAAAGAGGACGAGAGAAATATGTTGCAAGTGATAGATAGGTGGTTTGCACTGTTAGCTATAGATTATGATTAATCAAGCAAATTAAAATTAAATGGTTTTCAAACATAACTCAATCCTAAACTAATGCGTATTCTGGCATGCGTTACTTTTCTTTACAATATATATATATATATATATATATATATATATATATATATATATATATATATATATATAGAGTGACCCCCCCCCCCAAAAAAAAAACACAGAGGACATTCAATTGTTTTTCTGAGCCTTTTACAGTCAACGGAGAAAAGACCCTTTGAATATAATAAACTAGTTATGACCAAAGTTTCATATCATTCGGACAAAACATTAAGAAACAGGGCCTAATTAGAGTTGGGGTCCGTTATTTTTTGTCGTTCTCTCTCTCTCTCTCTCTCTCTCTCTCTCTCTCTATATATATATATATATATATATATATATATATATATATATATATATATATATAAAAGCTTTAGAGAAATAAACGATGATTCACTCAGTTTCAGACAGAAAGGAAGAAAGAAAGAGCCACACGAAAAAAGGAACGCGAAAGAATAAAATACAGGGTCACCCTGACATAGAACTCTGGATAACGTTAGATCGGAATGAGATCAATCGGTTTAAGATAGTCAAGTTACGCGTGTTTTTTTTTTCCAGTGCGTTCACTTGGAGTTGTGGAGAGGTTGGCGTTTGTCTCTTTTCAAAATCGGATTTCTATTTTCAAGGTCGATTGTACTCCACGTAATGCAATGAGTAGATTTAACACATGGAAATTGATATGGTTGATACGGAAGAAGGAAAGCCGAAGAATGAAATGATAGAAAAGGGTATAAAAAGAAAAAGGAATTTCACCAAACACACTAAAAAGGAAGATGGGGGAGTAGAAGGAACAGGTTTGAAAGAGTGAAGCAAACAAGGGTTAAAACGAACGTAGTTTAGAACGTATTTAGAAAGCGAGAAAGCAAGAGAAAGTGGTGATTGAAAAAAAAAAAGACAGCTAAAACGATCAGACAAAAAGAAATGATTTTAAAAAAAGAAGATAGAAAAGAAGATTTGAAAAAAACCATTAATGGAGTTAAAAAAAGTAAGAGACTTCGAAAAAAAGTAAAAATATATAAAGAGGGCCCTTAAAATAAAAGTAGAAGTGCGTAAATAAAGAGAGAAGATAATTGAAAATAGAAAGAAAGTAAGAAAGATCAAAAGAGAAACAGAATGAAAGAAAAGGGCATTAGAAAGAGAAACTAGAAAAAAAAGGAAAAAGAAAAGGAAAACACAGAAATAGAAAAATAGTAAGAAAGGAACTGTATAAAAGAAAGAAGGTCGGAAGAAAGAAATCAAGAAAAAAATAAAGAAACTTGAAGAAAAAAAAAGAAAAAGAGGAAGGAGGAAAAGCGTAAAAGAATAATGTACAAAAAGAAATGGGTTAGAACGATAGAATGAACAAAACAAAAAACAAGGGGGATAAAATAGAAGCGAGAGAATAAAGGGTAGAATTGGAAGAAATAAAAATGAAAGGCTTAAAGATGTAGAGTAAATTATGCAGAAACAAATAAGTTTCAGATTTAAATATCCAAAAGTAAAAACCACTAAGGCATAATACTCAATAAAGACAGCAGAATATTTGTTCAATTTAGGCTAATAAAATTGCCATAAGTCGCAACAATAAATCTACTGTTTCAGTCAAAAAAGACAAAGCCGGGAGACAATAAACCTCCAGTCTTATTCGAGGCCATTTTTTCTTTTTTTACTTAAGGACTGATCTCAAATAAGACTGGCGGTTTATTGTCGCCTAACGATCTCTGTTTAGAATGAAACGGTAGATTAATTGTAGCGATTTCTGGTAATTTTGTTTACTTAAATTAAATACACACACACACACGAAGCTCGAATTGTGAGTTGGATTTGAACCTTTAACGCTTATCTCTGCATCGATAATTCGTATGAAATGTATATAAATGTCGATAACAATCCACTGTTTATCATTAAATTACATTTTACATGTGTTACATAAGGTCACAACAAAATGGGGCCGTCGGTCTTGAATTTGGCTAAAGAGAACAGCACGTAAATATTTTGGTGGATTCTTCAGTCTCTATTGTAGCATCTTCCTTAAAAGCAGACCACAATGGAGGCTGAAAAGAGTCCACCAAAAACGGTCCTGTACGGTTCGTCTTTGTCGAATTCAAAACCGTCGGTAATCGAGTATTCTGCTGAGTTCCTTACCACTGCAATATATATAAAGGTTTGAAAATATATGGCATATCTTTACATAACTTAGTACCTAACTCTATACCTAAACATTACCTCAAACCCGATACTTAATTAATTCAAATGGATTATATGTGTGTTGTGTATTTATTTTACTTCACCGTTTTTCTTGAATGATTCGCCTTTTATAAATTTTAATCAATTCCCTCTCTTATTGCTAGCAATAGTTTAATGTTAGCATAAAGTTTTTCTTAATTTAACGTATTTAGATGCATTTCAATTCTATTCTTCCTACAATATGAATCCTTACTATGGTATATTTCTTACACTATATTTATATAGAAAATTATAGTTGAAAGGATTGCGCTACGATTTCTATTGATTTGAAATAGGTTAGAATACATCTCATTCTATGCATCCGACTTTAAAGAATTTCCATTTTTTTTTATTTAGAAAATTATCGTTGTATTTCACTATGTGGAAGGATTTCAGGTATACAGATTACATCTTTTTTTCTTATTAGGTTTATAGTTATTTGCCTTTCCTAAAATCGACCATTTTAATTCATAATTAATTTTTCTTTTGAGTAACTCCCTACTCTATCTAGCTAAAGAAGTGGGAGGCTTATCAGGTTCTACATTTGCTTCAATTTAAAAAGCGTACACTGAACATATACATTATAAGTATATATTTTTACAATTATATATATATATATATATATATATATATATATATATATATATATATATATATATATATATATATATATAGGCTTTTTCAGTCTTTAACAGGTTATGGATACCCACGTAGAGGTGCCTGCGCGTAAAATTTTTGTGCCAGGACGTGCGCAATCTCCAATTACACCTCTTCTGAGTCGACATTGTAAAATACCCGTGGCAAGTGAAGTGTATGCACAAGACTGGAGACAATGCCGAGATAAGCGGAGAGCACATACAGCGCCTAGAATTCCCAAATCGTCACCCACCTGGTACTAATCATGCTCAACGTTGCTTAACTTCGGTGATCTGATGAGAATCGGTGTGTCAACGCGATTTTCAATATGACAATTTATACACGCAAATCTATATTTATTTATGTGTGTGTGTGTGTCTGAGTATGTGTGTGTGGTGGGTGTAAATTGTCATATTGAAAAGAAAAATTGAAGTGACACTTTTAAGGGTCAGAGGTTATCAATGACAGTCCTTGCGAAACACAGGCACTTTCCAGCGAATATTTTCTGTCTCTTAACTCGCGAGATTTCAAAAAGGACAAATGCCTGCGGGATGCTATCTGCAAGGGAGGTGGGTGCGCACAATGTGATTTATGTAGCAGGACCCGTTATCCGTCTTTCTCTCTCTCTCTCTCTCTCTCTCTCTCTCTCTCTCTCTCTCTCGCTGTATCCCCTTCTCCCACGAATACGAAATTAGCCTGTTTCTGATGTCTTCTGTGATTCTTCTTCTCTTTGTGATATACCTTTGTGAAAAACTAAACATCGGCGTCCGAGTGATTTTTTTATCTGTAGCCAAGTAAGAACCTGGAATCACGATGACAACGGCACTGGAATATAGTGAATAAGGCAAATATAACAGAATAAAGAGATATGTGAGATCATTCTGAACTCGAAATCTGTTCATCAAGCGCAGAATCCGCGCTTGTAACAACTAAACTGAAGTCGCTTGTAATCCGATTGTAATTGAATAGAATTTAAAGAGCAATTTTTCTTCTACTTCTGCTTGATGCGAAATTTAACATTTTTGCTTTGTTATTTTATCAAATTTTATATAATTGCTTTGTAGTATGAGTGGCGTGTTTTTAGTCGCCTTCGGTTCCATTTGTAGAAAATATCGTCGGTTTTCATTTTTTGGTCGCAAACACAATGCCATTAAGTCAACTGGGTGCATCTTTGCATCACTTTGAAAATTGGCAGTGAGTTGACACACAGGCTAAAAACACGCGAAGAGAGGGACGAAAACCAATAAGAAAATGAGTAAAGAAAAGATGAGAAGTATAGGGAGCGTATTCTTCTTATTATTATTATTATCATTATCATTATCATTATCATTATTATTATCATCATCATCATCATCATCATCATCATCATCATTATCATCATCATTATTATCATCATCATCATTATTATCATCATTATTATCATCATCATCATTATTATTATTATTATTATCATTATCATTATCATTATTATTATCATCATCATCATTATTATTATTATCATTATTATTATTATTATCATTATCATTATTATTATTATTATCATTATTATTATTATCATTATTATTATTATCATCATTATTATTATTATTAACATTATTATTATTATTATTATTGTCATTATCATTATTATTAAGGTTATTATTAGTAATATTATTATTATCATCATTATTATTATTATTATCATTATTATTATTATCATTATTATTATCATTATTATTATTATCATTATTATCATTATCATTATCATCATTATTATTATCATTATCATTATTATTAAAGTTATTATTATTAATATTATTGTTATTATTATTAATATTATCAATATTATTATTATTGTTATTATTAACATTATTATTATTAACATTATTAATATTATTCTTATCTTTTGTTATTATTACTAATGTTATCATTTTATTATTATTATCTTTTGTTATTATTATTAATGTTATCATTTATTATTATTATCTTTTGTTATTATTATTATTATTAATGTAATCATTTATAATAATAATAATAATGATTCTTCTTCTTCTTATTATTATTATTATTATTATTATTATTATTATTATTATTATTATAGCAAAATATATGATATAGAAGTAAAAAATGACTCATGCAAACAATGAATACGATTCAAAGTGAAGCAAATCAAAAACGGTAAAATTGTACATTTCGCCGTCCAATCGAATCATAAAATAGAGATCAAAGAGGCAAAAACGCGTAGTAAATGCATGAAAAATTGTTATGGAACTGAATAAAAATATTAAGAAAATCACTGCAATACCAATAATTTTAAGGGCTTAAGAAACATCCTAACTTGACAGAAACTGTCTTCCGTTCAAGACCATGAAAAATAGGAACAAAAGCTAAGATTAAACAACTAAAATCTGAAGCAAAATCTTCGAATACAAATACCAACTCACATAACCAACTAACGCTGACCCGCCACAAGCAATGATACATAGGAAAAGAAGAAATCATAAAAGACATCACGATTGAAAAAGAAGTGAAAATTGTAAAAAAAAAAAAAAAAAATAAAAAATACCCCTCCCAAATTTCTGTCATACATGTACATGATGACAACAGCCTCAACGGGTCTCATACAAAACTTCTGTGAAGAGTCAAAAAGAGTAGAAACGCCGAAGAGCAGCATCCAGACAGTCATGGAAAGAACGCGGGAAATACTGAAACGTTGCCACTTAAATTCCACAGACACAACCATTATTAAAAGAGGCTCAGAGAGTCAGGAATCTGCGAATATTTGTTGTCACTCAGACTCCAAGGAAGCCAATCTTTTGCCTGTAAGCGACCACTGGCAATAACTCGCGAGAAAATTTGGTATAATTAAAAATGTAACTAAAATAATAATTTTAGGTTTAAACAATTTTTCCTGGACATTTTTAATCAAGAACCTTCTTAGCTAAAAGTCGAAATTTAATTAATTTAGCAAAAATTAATTGTCGTAATATTCTGTTTCGAAATCTTTGATGTAAGAATTGATTTTTTTCGATGATTAGGACTATTGTTCTCCTCTTGAATATTATTCCCAAAGGCTCATAGTACAAAAGATAAAAGTGCTAAGTGATAATCAGCTATATGCGACAGTCTTCTAATAATAAGTTCGATCCTCATTAGGGCGATACTGAGAACAAGGTTACGAACTGATTAAGACTTCTATCCAGTTATGGCTGACACAACGAGAACAGGCTACCTTGGCGATTAAACAGAGTGTTCAGATCGAAATTCTGTACAGATTACGAAGTTGGACACAACAAATCTGAAGACGGTCATAGGTTGCAATAGTATTCCACGTAGTCCAAATAATACAAACCATTTGATTTTTGTTTGCGACGTGTTTAGATGAACTATGCTTGTTGGGTTTCGAAGAAATGTTCGTTGGTTGTTTTTATTTTACGGCATATCAACCCTTTCAGGTTATTTAATGCCGAATCCAGTTATTTTGAATATTTTTTTTAATAGAATATATTTGTTTCAAGTATGTTTCTATTTAACCCATAGTTGAGACCCTAACAGGTACGAATCCAATTATTTTGAAGAAAATTTTTTTAACAGAATATATATATATATATAACAGAATATATATATATATATATAACAGAATATATATATACATACATACATACATATATATATATATATATATATTATATATATATATATATATATATATTATATATATATATATATACTCGGGTTTTTTTATATTCAAAAGTAATGGACTAATGAATTCAACGAGGTTGTTAGATAGTGCTCAATAAAAAGAGCTAAAAATACTTGTTTATTGTTATATAAACATGCTCACATCCCGCTGCTACAAATAGCCACTTGTTTCAATCAAACAACTAATATCATCAGGCAGCGAATTGACTATTCAAAAGTTCAATGAATAATTATTCATTGAACTTTTGAATAGTCAAGTCGCTGCCTGATGATATCTGTTGTTTGATTGAAACAAGTGGCTATTTGTAGCAGCGGGATGTGAGCATGTTTATATAACAATAAACAAGTATATATATATATATATATATATATATATA
>NC_136488.1:121460131-121462631 GCF_053919585.1 Euprymna scolopes
CGGTACTTTTTAAAAAAAATTATAATTTTATTATAGTTCGTGTGAGGCATCCTACTGGATTCCATATATTAACCCACTATCTCATTCATTTCAACCGAGGCATAATTTTAAACGTGTAAACGTCCATTCAAGTGTAATTGTTTTTGTCTCTCTTGTACTTAGGAAACCAGGCATATTTTCCAAGTAGTTTATAATTGCCCCCCCCCCGGGCAAAAAGAGGGTGAACCTGTAAATTCACCCTTGCCCGTTCGTCCGTTCGTCTGTCCGCACTTTTCTCAATAACTAAGCCTTAGAATTTTTTGAAATTTTGCACAAACATTAAGCATGATATGAGTAAAAAAGTAACAGAACAGATTTTCCGGGAAAACTCCGGTTGCCCCCCCCCCCAGGAGTGCTTTCGAGTTAAAATGGCTAAAATTGACACTTTTCTGCTTATTAAAATAAATTGATGCCTTGGATTTTTATAAAACTTTCTGAAAAGTTGTAACTAACTGCTTTCTATATAATATTGTTTGTCTATACTTGGCGATAACTCTTGGGTGTGCCCCAGGGGCTCTTTTAGGGCTAATAAAAGCACTCCATTTTTGGGACTATTTTAGCATATTTGCCCAGAATTTTCTGTGTATGTCTATTTAGCAGTTTTGCATGGTGCTGAACTCAAATTTAAATATGTTAAGACCTTGAGAACATTTGGGGCTAAATGGGCGGAGGCAGTGGTTGACATAATCATTTTTTTTTTTTTTGTATGGTGCAGAACTAAAATTTACATATGTTAAGGTCTAAAACTGCACCGTTTGTTCATTTTCACCAGGATTTGACGTTCCCTTGGTGACATTTGAGGCTAAATGACGGGCTGGAGCAAATGTTGAATTTAGTCATTTTCATTGTGCACTCACGGGGGACCATGCATGCTTCATTTATTTATTTTTTTTTTTTTTTGCTTTTTTTTTTTTTTTGTTTTTTGTTGCTTTTTCTTGCATCAAAATATATGTACACTTAGGACAAAAACATTCCTATCAAGTGATATGCAATTACGAGTTTATATGTTGGGTAATTAACACGTGATACAGAAATGCGAAAAATAAAAGCTACATATAAAAACATTTAAGCACTCTTAGAGAATAATATATATATATATATATATATATATATATATATATATATATATATATATATATATATATATATATAATTTGATTCTCTAAGACTAGTATCATATGGGTGACCATTTGGGAATTCTAGACGCTGTATGTGTTCTCCGCTTATCTCGGCATTTGTTTCGCGTCGCCTTGTATATACACTTCACTTACCACTAGTATTTAACAATATCAACTCGGGAGAGGTGTGGTTGGAGATTGCGCACCACCTGCCACAAACATTTCATGCGCATGCGCAGGCACCCCTACGTAGGTATCCATAATCTGTCAAAGACTGAAGGAGCATGTGCGTATATATATATATATATATATATATATATATATATATATATATATATATATATATATATATATATATATATAAAGAGAGAGAGAGAGAGAGAGAATTAGCGATATAGTTATATATTCACAAAAACAAACAATATACACACACACATATACACACACACACACACATATATATATAAATATATATATATATATATATATATATATATATATATTTAAGGGGGGCATGTAGATATTTTTCAACAAAGAAATAAATAGAACGATATAGACAGTAACATATATATATATATATATATATATATATATATATATATATATATATATATATATATATAAGAAGGGAAAAAGAAATCACAAGGAATATAGTCAGCGTGAATAATTGGTATAGAGCAAATCAATTTGTCAATACAGATAGATAGATAGATAGATAGATAGATAGATAGATAGATAGATAGATAGATTACCATTAACCTTCAAAAAAGAATTACCCCCTCTCTCAGAAACACACACACACACACACACACACACACACACACACACACACACACACACATTTGTGGGTTGATGAATGAGTGGGGTAGTGCAAAAGAATTTTCAAAATACAAAAACATAAAAACTCTTCGAGGTTGCCATCCCCCTCCCTCCGTTAGAAAAAAACTAGTAAAGTGTATCGAAAAGTAGAGTCTGCCGGCAGTCGCCTACTCGCCCGCCCTCTCCGCCAGCGCCACCCGCATATGACGTCATCCAGCCCACGGAAGACGGCGCGCACAAAATAGACATAAAATATGCGAGAATATTTCACCCGTTACCAACAAAGCGAAATAAATAGACAAATAAATCATATTACAAAATAAATAAATAAATAAATAAAAACATAAGCTGTGAGCTGGGGGTGGGGGTATAATATTTCATCTAAAAACAAAAAAGAAAAAAAAAGCATCATTATGAAAAAGGTGCCGACACACGTGCGAACGCAAGTAAATATTATGCATGGATGATTAGCTCCGAGAGTGTTTACTTTCATGACTTAGCCACAAAGACATCGCCGAACACAT
>NC_136488.1:121467631-121485131 GCF_053919585.1 Euprymna scolopes
TCGTCAGATCACCGAAGTTAAGCAACGTTGAGCCTGGCTAATACCAGATGGGTGACCATTTGGGAATTCTAGGCGCTGTATGTGCTCTCCGCTTATCTCGGCATTGTTTCCAGTCGTCTTGTACCTCAACTTGCCACTGGTATGCAACAATGTTGACTCAGGAGGGGCGTGGTTGTAGATTGTGCAACTCTTGCCGCACAAATTTCACGCGCAGGCACCCTTACAGTGGGTATCCATAGTCTGTCAAGACTGAAGGAAGCCTTTATATATATATATATATATATATATATATATATATATATATATATATACACCCACACATACATATATTTATGTGTGAGTATATAAGTGTGCGACGGATAGATATCATGAATAATTTGCAATAAATAGGTATCTATTGACACCGGAACGATGTGATACAGAGAGAAACATCAGCATTTTATAAGGGAGAGAGAGAGAGAGAGAGAGAGAGAGAGAGAGAGAGAGAGGGGGGCGTTGATGATAAATTTATAGATCAATAAGAATATGCGGACAGTGTGAGCCGTCTTGATAACTAGATAGAAAAGAAAACAGTTATTTATAGGTCAAAATATATAAACGGTCCGTGATATATGGTTATTTAGAAAGAAAAATAGCTGCATGGAGATAGATGTTGAGATGAAAACAAAAAAAAATATCTCAGATAAATAGAAGCATAGAGAGAAAGAGAGGCGAGGGAAAACGAGGGGGGATGAGAACGAGATAAGATATGGAGTGAGTTACAAAAATGTGTAAGATAGAACTAGAGAGTGAAACAGGATATATATATATATATATATGCGTGCGTGTGTGTGAGAGAGAGGGGGAGAGGGAGAAAGAGAGATAGAGAGAGAGTAGAAGCGTGTGAGAGAGAGAAAGAAATGGCGTGCGCGGCAAAAATAATAAGATAGAAGTGAAGAGTGAAATAGAAATGAGTTATGTAGATATATATATATATATATATATATATATATATATATATATATATATATAAGGGAGGGAGGGAGGGAGAGCCAAAATGCTATGAATAATAGATCTAAATGGACTCAATAAGTTTGAATCGATCATTCATACGTTTAGTACATGTGCGTCATCATTGCATTTTTCTATCCCAACAGATCGCGCGCAAAAGTGCATTTTTTGCCGCCTTCTAATAACTAACTTACTCATCGTTGCGGTATTCGTTACTCGTAGAGTATATTTTCGTGCTTCATTTTTTTCTTGCTATAATTAGTATATAAAGAGCTCAGCTGTAAGGAGTCGATTAATCTAACCATACGGTGGTGCCCTCTGAAATCGGGCTCAAATCAGAATATATGATCAGTTACACTAATAATTGTTGCAAAAGTACGAAATGGAAATTGAAACCCACTTCTGTAAAACAATAAAACCGTGGGCTTAAGTTTAAGTGTATGTTCAGATCATATCAAAATTACCAGTTTTGGAATGAACATATTTTTGGATTTACAGTTTTGTATTAAATGCACAGGCCATAATCATCGGAACAAATGATAAACGCAACTAAAATCAATAAGAATTTCATTATAATTGACATTTATAAAGAACAGCAACGTAACACCATCTAAAGTATAAGATACATTAGTTTTAAAGCCAGATATTCTTCATTCTGCCTAAACCTTATTAAAATCATTCAGCGATGAAGAAATCTCAATCGCTCTGATCCATGTTTCAGAACCTGTGCTCAAAAACGGTGTAGCTCAAAATCGTATTAAACTAATTGTTTACAATAGGTATTGTGTTTGGTATTACACAATATAAAAGGGTTGATATGCTGTAATATATGTTTACAAAACCGATTAATGATTTTTATATAAAAGCTATTGTAGTTTGGCATTAAATAGCTCAAGTTCAATTCAAGTGGTGTCCTGGCTGGTACAGGCATTGATGGCTATGACTCTCCATCTAGCTCTTTCCGACGAAGCATTCATAAATTCATTGTTGCTCATAATTCACGCTGTTTCTCATACAGAATTCAGCCTTGCCAAAAGTACAGATTTCAACCTTGCCAAACGTACAGATTTCAGCCTTGCCAAACGTACAGATTTCAGCCTTGCCAACATACAGATTTCAGCCTTGCCAAACGTACAGATTTCAGCCTTGCCAAACGTACAGATTTCAGCCTTGCCAAACGTACAGATTTCAGCCTTGCCAACATACAGATTTCAGCCTTGCCAACATACAGATTTCAGCCTTGCCAAACGTACATATTTCAACCTTGCCAAACGTACAGATTTCAGCCTTGCCAAACGTACAGATTTCAACCCGTGAATTACAGACATGAACACCTACTAGGTTTTGCAACGGTAAGGCCCTTCAATAACTACTCGTAGTGCCCATATTGCTATTGCTAATAACGTTACAGGCCCTTGTTGAATATGTTCGTATTTTAGGCTGAGACCACCCATTGTGCCATTAAGATAATTCTGGTTTTCAATCGCAGAGAGTTTTCAAAGTGATGTAAGGTATTGCGATGCAATGCTACTGTTCACTCAGTACACTATGGTTTGTCATAGCTTTCTTTTCAGTTGTACAAACAATAGGTTGCAGTTTCTTTTTGTCCAAGTAGTGCGATTCTCCTGGGCTATTTTCCTGACCATTTTACCCAAAGAGATCGTCTGCCGAGCGCAACGAGATACTAAACTATTAACAGAAATGTTCCTGCTTGCTTCAGTATTAAATCAGTCGCCTGCTTTCCATGACCTCACGTTACCCTGTTCGAGAGAGCTAAAGTTGGTACTCAACCTTGCCTAGGGGTATCCCACAGACTAGCAGAGGGTAGGATACCCCTAGTTTTTTCCTTTGACAGTAGTGCTGTCTCACTACCCTATACAGCGGTAAGTATTCCCAAATGATCACCCATCTGGTATTAGCCAGACAGATCGTTGCTTAACTTCGGTGATCTAGCGAGAACTGGTGTGTCAGCGTCATTATGCCGTACCAAGATTAAGGAATACACATCACAAATATTTCGATGACTGCCTTTTAGATGGTCGCCGATGCATTTTCATAATATAAATGTGTGTTCTACAAAGAATCAACAATCTAATTTCCATGTATTTCAATAAATGCCTTACAAATTGTTAAGGGGTGTTTTGTAAGTATTTAATTAATTTTTTTTTATAAATCATTGAGTCGTTTCCAAGTATTTCAATGAGTACCTTAAAAATTGTTGATAAGGAAAAGAGGGTTGGCTCTGCATTACAAGAATTGGAACCGTGGGTTTGAGGATGGGTCCGTAGATCATAAGGAAGGTTCCATCATAAAGACGGTTCAATTTATGATCTACGGACCCACCCTCAAACCCACGGTTCAAATTCTTGTAATGCAGAGCCAGTCCTCTTTTCCTTAGAGAAAAAGAAGCATATTTTCAACACCCGAAGAAGGTCGCAGGTTGCAGCGACCGAAATGTTGTGTTAATAACACCCAAGATGAGAATAATAGTTTGATTAATCAACATAGCACAAGCATTCACGTCTCATCTCAAAAATTCAGAATGACGTTTATATCTGTTTGTTCATCATTTCAACATATCAAAAGATGTTTTATCTCTTATATATATATATATATATATATATATATATATATATATATATATATATATATATATATATATATATATACTCTCTCTCTATCTCTTTACCTATCTATCAACATATTTATCTCTCTATCCATGCATCTTTCTATTTGTGAAGTTAAATATATAAAAATGTCTACAAGTTAGAATGACGCAATTGGCATGTCTTAATTTCTGCATAGGTTCACTGGCACTTTAAAAATTCCTACCGACACAGATACGATAAATAGTTGAAAGGCATATCTATTTTCATATCTTGTGAGACAGTCTCGTTTTGTTTATTTATTTATTTTTTTAACCGCCTGGTTGCAAAACTTTTTTTTTCCTTTTTTAGGGGGGCGAGGAGACAGGATCTTTCTCATTCAACATTTGGCATTCTATTTAGTGCCGCCTCAAGAAATGAACAAAACAATCGACAAAGGCCTTAAAGGAATAATAAAAAAAATAATGAACAGATTGTATTCGAAAGACATTTTTTCCGTCTTGTAACAGTTGAAAAAAAGAATGTAATAACATAAAGCAAAGCAAACTGGGTTTTAAATAAGGTGGAGAAGGAAGGGCTACTTCCGGTGCATTGGAAAGAAAAGCGCGTCAGATAAGAGCCAGAAAGAAAAAAGAAAAAACGAAGAAATTATATATATATATATATATATATATATATATATATATATATATATATATATATATATATATATATAAGTAAACGTGTCTGTGTATCTGTGTGTGTCTGTCTGTGTACATTTCCCTACACAATAACTCTGTCAATTTTAAGTCTACAGCCTTGAAATTTGATATATAAAGGGTACTGAGATTTTGGAAAATCGATGTGATCCATTTCCGGCCAGAAATTTAGCTATTTAAGGGGTCATAGTTCAACAATTTGACCTTCGAGAACTCTACCAAACTCCTCCGATAATTTAGGGTCTAAACACTCGAAACTTTAGATATAGGTTCCTTGGACTTGGATCTAACTTAATAACTTGATTTGAGTCCAAAACAATAAATGTTAAGGGGTCATAATAGGGGTCAAATAAAAGAAAAATTGACCTTTTTTTTTTTGTTTTCCTCAACATACATCACCAAACACACGGGCAACACCGGGCTGAAATGCTAGTATATATGTATAATGAGAAACATTCAGGAATTAAAAAGTATGTAGAAAAAGAAGGAACCAGAGAAAAAAAAATAGAAAAAAAAAATAGAAAAAAAAAGGAATAAAAGAATATGAAGAAAGGCAGTCAGAAAGAAAGAATGATAGATAATCGAAAATAACAATAAATACACAAGTAGAAAAAAAAAAAGATGCAGATATAAAAAAATGGGAACTGAAAGAGGAGAGATCAAGAGAAAGAAAGACAAAATTAATGCGAACGAGAAAAAAGAGAACGAAGATAAAGAAGAGAGAAAGAATAGAAACAGTGAAAAAATAGAAAAAAAGAAAGAAAAGAAGAAGGTAAGAAAGAAAAAAAAAGAAAGAGAAATAAAGACAGGAAGTGAAAAAGAGACAAAATTAATGTGAGTGAATGAGAAAGATAAAAAGGAGAGAGGGGGAGAGGATAAGATAGATAGATAGATAGATAGATAGATAGATAGATAGAGATACATACATACATACATACATACATACATATACAGATAGATACATATATATAGAGAGGAACAGAGAGGGGGCGGAGGAAAGAACGAGAATAGATGCTATACTATGGTTTTCAGCAAAGCCAATGTTAACAAATACTTGCTTTACAGCTCCTAGGGAATAAAAAGAAACAAGAACAGAGTAAAATAGAAACGGAAAAACCCCAGAAAATAACAAAAGAATGAGAATGAAAGTAATAGAAAAAAAAATTGAACGATTAAAACAAAAAGACAAAAAATAAAAGAGAAAGAAAATAAATAATTGAAAATAAAATACGAAAAAGAACAACGAAAGGCATACAGTGTAAGGAAAAGACAAATAAGGAAAAGAAAAAGGAAGAAAAAGTCAAATGGAGAAAGTATAAAAAGATAGAAATGAAAAAAAAAAGGACAAAAGAAATGATTGTCCCACATGTGACGTAATCGACTGCCAACTCGGACGAAAAAAAAAAAACTACTGAAAGTATATCGATGTTTTGCAGTACAGCAAACCTTAATTGTACTTGAGGTTTCGTTGACCTCACCTAATCGGCGACTAGTTATATCAACCGAGTCATGCCTATACATAAAATCATGATATCATAGCATAGTTTAAAAATAAATCAGTTCATCGATCAGTCGGTAAGGGTTTTTTTACATATAACCAACAATATAAATTACAAACGCACACAAATACACACACACACACAGTTAAAAAATAAAATACTTTAACAAGTTTTATATACACACAAACATTGCCTATGCATATATATATATACATATATATATATATATATATATATATATATACAGACATATATATATATAAATATATATACATATAACTACTTAATTTACTCACATAAAATTAATATACGAAAGTATAGATTTATGCGTAAACTTTAAGTATTTACTTCAAAAGTGCTCAATACGTAGGTAGAGTTAGATAGTAATTTATAAAATATATATGGCGATTAAGCCACACTGAATATTCCGCGTTTCATCTACTCTAGGACTCTTCAGTCTTATGCGCATAAGCCTGAAGAGTCCTAGAGTAGATGAAACGCGGAATATTCAGTGTAGCTTAATCGCCATATATATTTTATAAATGTGTGTGTGTGTGTGTGTGTATATATATATACGTATACATTTGCATACCCACACATACGCATATATATATATAAATATAAAAACACATACATACAATCATATGCGTATATACAAACATATGCACACATACATACATATACACATACATCTCTTATCTTGCTATCTATCTATCTATCTACAGAGATACATACATACATACATACATACATACATACATACATACATACATACATATATATAGAGAGAGAGAGAGAGGGAGAAAGATATATGCATATACACAAACATATATAATCACATGCATACATGTGTATATGCACAGATAGACATGTTCACATGTACACAGACCTAAGTCTACGCAAGCATATGTCTACGTATGCATCTATATACGTACATAAACATACATCTATATACACACATACATATTGACGTCTACAAATAAAGAGACACATATACATACAAACATAATACGAATTTACATATGCACACATATAAACAGACACAGTTAAAACACACACATGAGAAATTAGGAGGGTTATCTAAAACTGGAAAGTGCATGTCAGTGCTTCATCCCCCTTTCTGAGACATTTTTCAAGAATAACAAGTCGAAAAGAAAGAAGTCATTTTACTTTTGCCAATTTGTCGACGTTGAGATACATCTTTGTTTTAGATCATACCTTATTTACCTTTGTCCAATACGTCCGATCTATTTTCTTTTAAATTTGCCACACACACACACACACACACACACACACACACACACACACACACACACAAACACACACACACACACATAAACATACAGAAATTCATATGCATTCATATGATCGTATTTAAACATTGTCGAATGTACAGATCTCAGCCTTTGCAAACCTACAGATCTCAACCTTTGCAAACATACAGATCTCAGCCTTTGCAAACATACAGATCTCAGCCTTTGCAAACATACAGATCTCAGCCTTTGCAAACATACAGATATCAGCCTTGACAAACGTACAGATTTCAGCCTTGCCAAGCGTACAGATTTCAGCCTTGCCAAGTGTACAGATTTCAGCCTTGCCAAGCGTACAGATTTCAGCCTTGCCAAGTGTACAGATTTCAGCCTTGCCAAGCGTACAGATTTCAGCCCGTGCATTAGAGACATGAACACCTTCTACTAGGTTTTGCAACGGTAAGGGCATGTATTTTCCAGGCCGAACAACTACTCGTAGAACCCATATCGTCATTGCTAATAAGTTTACAGGCCCTTGTTGTATATGTTCGCATTTTAGGCTGAGACCAGCCATTGTGCCATGAAGACAGAATAATTCTAGTTTGCAAGTGCATAGAGAGTTTTTAAAGTTATATAAAATATTGCTATTCGATGACTCTGATGTTCACTCAATACACATTGGATACTTCCTGTAAGGGTACCTGAACGATTATTTGTGAGGCAAGAGTTGAGCAATCCTCAACTACACCTCTCCTGAATCGTCACTGCTCGGATCCAGTATCAAGGAGAGACACAAGATAGACTGGAGAGAATGACAGGATAAGCGGAGAGCACATCCAGCAATTGGAATTCACAAATAACCACCTATTTTAGTACTGACAAGTCTCAACTTTGCTTAATTTGAGTGATCTAACAGGAACCGGTGTGTCAACGTGATTATGCCGTATTGCAGGAAAACCAATACTCTATTTACTCTATCCATTTATTCAAAAGCGTGTGACCTCGTCTATCCCATATGTGGCTCTCACTGTTGGCTTCTTCACACGATAAAAATCTTCTTATATTGAAAAACAAGTTGACAATATTTACATGTTTTTTTATGACAGCAGATGCCGTCATTCTTTGGTGGCTCCTGTCAATATTTTCTCTCCATCACTACTACATTCCCAGGAAGAAGTCATTGACCGACACTTTGTTTGTATAAGCTATTAAATAACTGTTAGCATTTTAAATATTTATGTCTTTATATTTAATCGTGTTCATATATCAGGTTGTTGTATAAGTTCCCGCAGTTTCATAAAAAAATTATTCTAAAACACGTTGCAAAGTGTTATATATCATTAGAAAGCACCTATTCAGTTTTACAAAATAATGGTCATCGTTTTTTTGTTTTTTTTGCGGATATAATTTTTCTCGTTTTTCAGAACCATCAAAAGGATTGTCAAGTAGATAAAAATCACATTTTCGACACCTCCTTCTTTTCCTCTTTAATCGAGGTCAAAAAAGCGAGTGAAGTGACCAAGGATATTTGTGCCGAATATGGAGAAAACGCTATAGCTGAAAGAACTGTTCAAGGTTGGTTTACCAGATTCAAACACCGTAATTTTAACCTCAATGACGTTCCGAAAACATAATCAAGATAGACGAAGACCAACTCAGCGTTCTTTTCAAGGAAGATGGCCATCAGGCGTGTAGAGAATTGGGTGAAAAGATGAAGTATAATTTTGCGACAATTTCACGTCACCTTCAGTCGATGGGATACATACAAAAACTTGGAGCTTAGGCCCAACACGAACTTACTTTCGCTGTTAAAATTCTCTATTTTCTAAAAAAAAAAAAAAAACAAAGCGGCTGGAACTTATGCAACAACCTAAAATTATATATATATATATATATATATATATATATATATATATATATATACAGTAAGTGTGAATTAACTGTATCTTCTTTGTTTTGTAGAATGATTACACATTCCATGTAGTAAATTCATATTTATATATTTTTACTAGTTTGTTTTTTACAAACATCCTACACGTTTTTCGTTGAGTATCAGAAAACCCTGAAACAACTTCTGAGAAACGACTAGATGTACGTAAAACACTGCTATAAAATATATTATAAGGAATGAAGAAAACATTCAACAAAGAAGAAAATTAAAAGAAATAAGAAATGATACGTGTAAAGTAAACAAAAAAAAATAAATAAAAATAAAAATAAAACACTTATTGTAGAGTATACAAGACCCTAGTCCCCTAGAATTATTCTTACGCAATCGTAAGACTATATATATATATATATATATATATATATATATATGTGTGTGTGTGTGTGTGTGTGTGTGTGTGTGTGTGTGTACGGGTGTGCGTGTGTTAGCTGTGAACCTATGCGTAATGCTAAGTTCCAGCCGTTGAACTCATTAGATTAAGCTTATTGTATATGATTGTCGATTCGACATTATTTGTAGAATTTACTTATCTCCTTTCCCATGTTAATTGATGGTAGCCTAGAGGGTGAATACCGGGTCGTCGAGTCGAGAGTCGAATTCTTCGATCTGCAGTAATTAACATTTCATTACACATGTGTATGTAGGTGAAAGTATTAAATATAAATGTATAAGAAATAATACCATATATGTGTGTATACACACTCCTGCTACTCGGCGTTAGTTGATCGTAAAATACGCTTAAATATATTTTAAGTTGTGTATATTTCCTAATTATTATTATAAAGTCAACTATCTAGTGGTTGTGCCAAATATATAGTAGTGATTTCAAAATATTTGTAAAAAAAATATAACTGATGCCATAAGATAGAATTGAAACGACAACATTTTACTCTCTATTGGTATTCAGTACTATTTGAGCTAACGAAATATGTATATCAAGCTTGCCAAATAAACGCAGCCAAATGTATACATCTACATTTGCGCATGCGTAGAGCATTTTGATCCATTAGGAGCTGTTTTGTTCTACATATATAATTTAATTATATATGATAATAGTTCGCGAGTTGATCATCAACTAATCTGGAGAGCAAATGAAAAATCGGGTGTAAAAGAGTAAGAAAGACGCGAGTAGGCGTTGGTGTGCATATATATAAATAGTGTACGTTCCAAAGCCAAATAGATATTTTTTAAGGCATCTTAAACATGAATGAAATCTCATGGGACTAAAAAAACATACTGCAGCTTTCTCTCCTGAGACATTCCAATTATATCTTGAATAAGTAAGAACGTTTAATGAATTATATGCCTTCTAACAATTTCCATTTAGTTTCAGCAGTTTTTATCCGCTTTATTCCGAAAAATAAATCTCTGGAACTGTGTGTGTGTGTGTGTGTGTGTGTGTGTGTGTGTGTGTGTGTGTGTGTGTGTGTGTGTGTGTGTGTGCCTGTGTTTTCCGAGAAACGTTAACTGCCTCTGATGAGTTGTTAGGTATTCGTATGAAACACGTGTAAAGCAAAATAACATATAAAAGAAAAAATATAAATATATATCTGGATTTAAACTGTAAACTACTGATATATATGTTCTGAAAGTGTTAAAGTATTTTCATTGAGCTTAATTAATCGTGTCATTTGGAGGGATTATATAAATTATTAAATACAACTGAAAGTATATATACGTGTATGTATGTACGTATGTATGTATGTATGTATGTATGTATGTATGTATGTAAGTATGTATGCATGTATGTTCTATTTTTGTTAATGCAAAGATGTGTTCTCTTTATTTCCATCGCAAATATAAAATAAATAAATAAATAAACGCAAAGTAAAAATACCGAATCGATGGAAACGAATTAAAATTAGATAAACAATACAAAGAACAAAGTTGTTGCCGCCGGGCTTTGAACAGCTGGGTGGTCAGTCAAGGTCATGCGATTCTTGTTTTCTTTATACCAGAAGCCTGACGTAATCGACGACAGCGACGAGAGGTTAAGAAAGGTTCGGAATGTGAAGCCGCCAATGACGTACTTATAGTGTGACGTAATCAGACCAGTTTAAAATACAAAGAAATGAGGGCGGCCCCCTTTCATGTGGCGGCGCCGTTCTCAGTCTCTGATCGCATGTTGTTAACATATCAGGCCGGGCAGCTTGTGTGTTTTACTGAAGTCGTGTGTGAGAAGGCGGAGGCGAACGCCTCCAAGCACGCAGACATATTCGTAAGAGAATAAAGCAACCTCGACTACTGAAAATAGAAATAGCTAGATCTAACTAGTAACCTTACATTTATAGCGCAACGGTTAAAATGTCCGCCGTGTGTCACAGCAGTACAGTGTCGTACTCAGTTTAGAATGTGTCCTTGTCTAACCACGCTATAGAGATGTGATGCAACGAACGAGTTGGCAAGTGATTATTGCACACGCACGCACACACATCGATATATAACATGAAAAATGAATTCCTTGAAACCAAAACAGATCCAATGCAGGACTACAGTGCTTCTATAGGTGAAGGGTTTGATACCTTTTCAGATAGACCTTAACAGTATATATATATATATATATATATATATATATATATATGTGTGTGTGTGTGTGTGTGTGTGTGTGTGTGTGTGTGTGTGTGTGTGTGTGCGTGTGTGTAGCTTATATGTAACTGAACTACTTGGGACAATGATTGCATATGAATAAATAATAACTTTCGTGTTTAGCTAGCTCAATAATGCGATACTAGAGCTGTAAATATTTACTTTAAAGACGCCACATTAATAGAAGTATTTATTCAGTTTCGGAAAGTTTTTTTTTCTTTTATTAGTAACACTCTGCGTACAATTGTTTCAGTCTCCCGTGTCGGCATATAAGAATATAACTGTTTTGTGTGTCTATTCCTATTGACTTGTTATCTTTAAAGATTATATATAATGCGCATCATCTTGACTTGAGCATATTGAGAAGTGATACACGAATTACCATTAGCGTATAAACTGATGCTTTTTGTGTAAACAAACCGAGCTTAGGTATTTCGGACGATGTCAAAGCATCGTTAATTCACGACTCGCACAGCAGCCGCCGATTAGCGTAATGGTTATGAGCCTTGACTGTCGTACAGGCGGTCGGGTTTCAATCCTGGCTTGAGGTAGTTGCCTGTCTAGTCGCACTGACGAGCTGTGAAACAGCGAAACAGTACTGTATGTGGATGACTGTTATGCTCCTCTTGAGTTGAGCATATTAAGAAGTGATACACAATTACCATCAGCGAATCAAGCGATGCGCGTTGTGTAAACAAATCGAGCTTCGGTATGTTGCACTGATGAGCTGTGAAACAGCGAAACAGTACTGTATGTGGGTGACTATAAGCAACAATGAGCCCAGCTATTACCAGATGGGTGACTATTTGGGAAGGCTGGGCGCTGTATGTACCGTGCTGAGTTGTAGATATTTCTAGTTTGGTATCTGGAAGCGCGTTGAACTCACTGGAGGAGATACACCCCAGAATCAAAGCGGAAAGCAACGGGAAACTACTGTCTTTACTTGTCTCCCCGAGATTAACATGGCTATACAATTTGGAGAATCCTGGTTGCCGACGCTGTTAAAACTGCAGGGCCGCTATTGATATAACATTATACAGATCTGAGTTTGGATTTAATTTTTTGTATCAGAAACAGGCGAGTTTGCAAAGCCAGTAAAACTTAAAAGAATACAAGAAATAATCTCCAGAAAGGTAAATTAATAGGATTAATATTTGTTTGTTTTTGTTTGTTAGTGTTATAACTTGTGACTAATAGTAAACAAGAAGTGTATTAGAAAAAGAAAGACAGACGGACTGGAGAGTGATAGACATTATATAAATAAAAGCGGGATTCAACGTAAATGTAACATGCGGCCGCAGCCGACATTGAACTCACTACACGAATTTGTAGTGTAATTCAAATCTTGTCCGTAGCTGAATGCTTGATGCTTTGCCAGAGCTATCAAGGTTATTTTTCATCGTGACACCATCACTAGATGGGTTGCCTACCACGGCTTAAGAGAGAGGCCCACCTACCTCCGAGAGAAGGATAGACCGCGCAAGTTTCCCAACCTGGTATTTTACCTCGCGGTACATACAGCGCCTCGCCGTCCCAAATGGTCACCTATTTGATACTGGCCAAGCTCCAGATTGCTTAACTTCGGTGATCTTGCGAGAACCGGTGTGTCAACGTGAGTGTGCCGTATTCCAAGCGGGATTCAAACAATATAGTGAAAGCGGCAGATTAATGGGCATAACATTTTCAAGACAAGAGTTACCTCGTGAGTAATTGCAACTTACGAATAATTTGAACAATAAAAATTAATGTTTTTTAAAACATAAGTCAATGCCAAAAACAAGGAATATTTTAACATGTATTTTGTACGACTAAAATTTATAGGATAGAATCTCAGCTTTAGTATAAGAATGTGTGTGTGTGTGTGTGTATGCGCACGTGTATGTTGTATATATTGATTAACTCATTCGAGAACAGCAGACGCATGTACGGTCGTTTATTCAGAATGTAACTTTTGGTGTTGCACCGTTTAGCAGCTCGTGAATCACGACCTGATGTTTTCTGACGTTATTGTAAACTTAATATTGTTTTTGTTTTTCTATTTTGCATGATCGTAAATTTTCTTCATTCATCTGACCCCGATTGTTCTTACGTGAATGGCACACCCGGCAAAATAAATAAGCAGGAAAAAAAAAAATGCAACAACGCAATGTTTGTTTAGCGAAAAAAAAAATCCCGCCTTACCCTCTAATTACGTCACACGTAATGATGTACGTAAATATATAGACTTTACTGCAAATAGTTTAGCTATATAACTCGTATCGCGAAAAAAGATAAAAACTCGAAAGAGTTGATACGAGCGTAGCGTTCAATTTCTACGAGTTTTTGTCTTTCTCATGGCGAGAAGATTAATTATAAGACCAGGAAAATGAGTTTTGAAAATCCAGCGCCTAAGAGAGAGGGGGGTACTCTAACCGAACAAGTAAGCAATTGTACCTATTTAATATGCCTCCCCACGGGACAGAGTTAGACACCAGGGTCGTTTTTTAACGTGGAGAAAAGGTACAAAAATAAAAATTGTCTCAGTCGTGAAGGATTTCTCCTCCACTGAAAGAGAACAAGAAATAGAAGTGCAGCATCTGAAGAACAGATGGTATTTATTTGCTCCCCCACCGAGCAAATTAGGCACAAGGCCGATTTTTAATGTGAGGAGTGAAGGGGAAATGGGGACCAACTCCCCGGGGAGTAGGGGAGCTGGATAGTGACAATTGGTATGAAGGGTTGCCCCTACATTGACCAAGGTCTTATATGTGGGGTTGCCCCCACATATGGTCTTTGCTTGCAGTATCTGCCGGAACAGATGCTACACTTTGATCTTGACCAAAAGAAGTAAGCAATTGTATATCTCACTTAGAACACCTCAGCTGATTAGCACTAAGCTATCCTTTATAAAAGGACGAGAAGATAAAATCTGGGAAGATGAATGTCCTAAAACTACATAGGACAATATATCAGACAGCCTAGTCTCTCCCCTCCTGATTTTGATATGAATTAAACTTGCAGAGAAGGTTACAATAAACGATTTGATGTAGACGTCGATTTTAGAGAGCTTTTGTAAGCAATTCGTACCAGACGCGACTTTGTAAATGAGTTATTTCTGACATAATTATAAACGAGTTATCCTGGATCTTACGAACGAAGGATTGTGAACGGCAATTACAAACCATGTATCCCAGGGTTTTATTTGCTTTGGGTATAACTTAAAATGCATCTATTTGCCCCAATTTAGGAGCCTTGAGGATGGGGAGTATATCATTTAATTACAATTACTGATAATATCTATAGAGGTCTCATATATGGATCAAACGGTCTTTTCTGAGTGCGAAACTAACCTGCCTCGGCCATCCTTAGGAAAGATGATCTTTTTTACTCCAACCAGAAATCCATCTCCTCTAATCTGTTCGATTATTTTTATCTATCATATTTCTAAACTCAACGCCCATCTCTACACACGAAAAATGTTCAGCGTATGTCAAGTGGTCTTCACTATTTTCTGATCAGACACATCGTTGTAACATATATCCATCTTCTAGTAGCGTCTTTCTAAAAACTGCGGGCTTGAGGAGCTTTCTCCTCGCTGACTTTTTCTTCTGAGTGTGGCTTCCTTCGGTCTTGACAGACTATGGATACCCGCTGTAAGGCTGCTTGCGCGTGAAATTGTGTGGCAAGAGTTGCACAGTCTCCAACCACGCCTCTCCTAAGTAAAAATTGTTGCATACCAGTTGCAAGTTGAGGTACAGGACGACTGGAAAGAATGTCGAGATGAGCGGAGAGCACACACAGCGCCTAGAATTCCCAAATGGTCACCCATCTGGTACTAACCAGGCTCAACGTTGCTTCACTTCGGTGATCTGACGAGAACCGTTGTGTCAACGCGATTATGCCGTATTTTCTTCTTCTAATTTCAATAAGCATTTTGTGTCTTTGCGTTAATCATCTTCCGCTCTTTTTAGCCTTTTACATCAAGTGGCTTCATACGTTGTCTGGAGAAACTACAATAAAAGAATGATACAAAACTTGATTTAGCGATGAGGCCCTAATTTATAAGTTTGGAGTTGTGTATAGTCACCTTTTAGATACAATTACTCCCAGGTCCACTCTGAAACAGATAGGTCGTACCTGTCAGGGCGCCATTGACAGGTAAAATAGAATGTGTTGTTTCCAAACTATTTGACTTTCAAAATAAACACCTTCAAAACAATATCGTGTACAAAAATAATGTCGGGTTTGGACATAAAATAAGTCAACAAAGTTTGATGTGCCGTTAAACCCGACAATCAACTAGATTATTAAATTATTGTTTCTGGGCAACTATCGTAAACGATCCATTAAACACTCTATTGTACCTATTTACAATGCCTCCCCACGGGACAGAGTTAGACACCAGGGTTGTTTTTTAACGTGGAGAAAAGGTACAAAAATAAAAATTGTCTCAGTCGTGAAGGCTCTCCTCCACTGAAAGAGGACGAGAAAAGGAAGTGCCGCATCTGAAGAACAGATACTACACTTTTATCTCGGCCAATTGTAGACGACTTTAACAAACTATTGGTATCTTGATTAGAGGCTAAAGGTATCTGTTCCAATACAACACTTCACCCCTTTTTTTTTTTGTCTTCGCGCCAGCTTCCTTCTAGATTAGGATTTTTTTTTAGTTCGTTCCAATCCAGGGAACCTCTTTTTTAGGAGCTGAATTCTGATTACATAAAAAAAACAACAAAAAAAAAACACACACACACACACACACACACGCACACGCACACGCACACACACACACACACACACAGAAAACAAAACAAAAAAAAACACGCGTCGTCTAACTCTGGCCTTCAGAGGATCAACGTAAATACGGAGAATTCATTTCGATGAATATAACCATTATTAAATTACCCCACTATTACGAACATTTTCCGATTACAATTGTAAACGATTCGTTGTAGATGACAATTGTAATTCTACCCGTCCATCTTGATGGTCAAGAATCGTTTTGTGAATTTCAACTTTCAGAATACATAATTTGGAGGTATTTGGTGAATAAGCGGAAATGGTGAAACAATCAAGCAATCACACATTTGCGATATTATCATTGTTAGACGTTCGTTAAAAACGAGTAAAAGTTATTACTTTTTCACGCAGAATGGGTGTTTTATACCAAACTAGCAGACCACCCGGCGTTGTCCGGTCGTAAAATACGCTTAAACATAATATTTGATTAATGCAGCTTTCTTATTTCTTATTATATGATATTGAAATCAATATATAGTAATGATTTGAAAAGTTTTTAAACATTTTTTAAATGACTCGTGCGCCATCACCAAGAATCGAAGCTCAAACATTCAACATACGACGTTAATGCCTGAGCTATGAAGACATGTTTGCTGAAAGGCTTAAAATTAAAACATGAACCAATAACTATTACATTACGCATGCATCTTCGTAATATACATATACTTTTGCACGGATGTTCCCCGGTTAAAAGCCAAATATAAAGTTTTGGTTCGAAAAACCTATGTAATTAGTTTCATGTCTGTACACCAAAAACGGACAGAGGAGTTAGGTAGGCAATTTTTTTAAAGATATATATATATATATATATATATATATATATATATATATATATATATAGGTTTGTGTTGATTATAACCTTTTTACGCAAATGTTACGCAAGTATAAATCATGTAGAATATCTGCATGAATATAATTGCACGTAATAGTTAAATAAAGATCATGATCCCATAAGAAAACCGAAAAAAAAAACTAATAGGGAATCAATTAAAATGAATGTTTAAAAGACTATGCAAATTAGCTAGATCTTTTGCAGATAAATGCAATTCCACAACACATATATAACAAGTTGTATTTTCTTTTTAAATAAATAGAAAAAAAAAGGGAGTTTTTAATATGAATACACACAAAAAAATTTTTA
>NC_136488.1:121492631-121557631 GCF_053919585.1 Euprymna scolopes
ATAAAAACTGCTAATCCTTTTTTTTTATTGAACAGAGCCCAAAAGGAGTCTCCAATCTAATAGATTCCACACTGTCAACTAAACTGCAACCCCTGTTCCATCACCGCAATGTTGCATTCCTGTGTTTGTTTTACAAAAACCTAAATGATATGTGCTCCGACGAACTCGTTGCTTTGGTGCCCTCCTTCGATGTAAATATCTCCGATTAACTCAAAAAGCAACAAAACGCTACGCCTTTACTTTAGAAATTCGCTGATACCAGAGCTTTCTACCCTGAAAATTTCTTCCTTCAAACTGCTCAACTTTGGAATACAATCCTGTATCGGTCTTTAACATGCGAAAATTTAAGTGTAATGTAAACGGACCTCTCGCTCAACTCCCTATTTAGAGTGCTACTGAAGTCATGGTCCGAGTCACAGTGGCCCCTTACGTCCGAATAACACTGTGTCTTGTTTTGGGGTGAATATGAATGACTTTCAAAAGTCACAACATTAAACACACGTTGGCCTTTTCTATTCTATTCATTACTTATTGTGTCTTAAATTAAGAGTAAAATTAAACTAAAAAAATAATTTGTAAATCCCGTATTGGCGAGAAACACAAACATGCACAGAAACAAGCACAGTAGTTATAGAATATAGGGACGGAATGGAGAAAAAAAAGGTTAAAACGCTTTCAATAATATTTCAAATAGTGTAAGCCGATATGTCATATTTTAATATTGATTCTTTTTACAGATCATAATTTTTTGCTAAAAATTTTCGACATCACAATAATCTTCTTCATAGAAGTATGATTTTAAACTAGCTGAACCGAATTAGATTTTGGTTTTCTAAAGTAATGGTTTGGAATAAAAATTAGGATGGACAGAATCAAATATCGATATGTCATATTCGATGCTATTTTGATCTACATCCCAAAGTCTAACAAGATAACTTCATATATTAGGTAGATTCAGTGTCTGACTTGTTTACAAAATGATGAAACTTTGAAAATCGAAAATCATTTTACATCTGTCGATGACAAAGTATTTTTAGCTTCGATCAATATATAATCGCAAAACTAAAGTATGCCGGTCAAATCGTGCTCGTAGATCAAATTAATCTTCACAGTTGCTCTATGGCGAGCAACACTGATAACACATTCGTATTTCTTACATGAACAGAGGTAGCAATAAAAAAACAACAACAAATAAAACAGCGTTAGACATAGCTTGTTGCAGCCAATTATTGTGTAGATGCATGCACGAGCTGATTCAAAATGTTTGCCTTGGTTGAATAAGCGAACCCATCAGCCAATCAGATTAAGTGAAAAGTTTTACTTACGTAAGAGATGATATCATAGATTTTTTTTTTTATTGACCTGTTTTGTGTCAAGAACTTCCTTGTTCGGGTAATTTGCAACCCACGTCCTCTATCCTTACTTACGATTGTGTCAGTGTTACTGTGTTATGGCATATCAACACCTTTGGTATAATGATGAAACATAAAAGTTAATATAAATCATGAATTGATTGGTTAACTTAATATGCATGGTGGCATATCAGCCCTTTTGAGGGTATGTGATGATGAATAACATTCATATTGTATAGGATTCAGTAATCCGTTTAGTTTGCTTTACGGCAAATCATCACTTTTGAAGTTATTTAATTCCTAAACGCAATGGCTATTGTTTAGGTGTCACTGTATGCGATTAATTGAATAAAATATGCTATTCTAAGTATAGATGACGGTGCATTCCGACAATATTAGGCCGTAAATAATGATAATACATTGAATAGAATTTGAACTCATCATTGCAGAGTAAATAGATCGGGAGCGTATCCATTAGGGCAGTCAGCTTAAGTTTTTTATTCGTTACGGCGACCTCTTTAACCTACCTGTGTGTGTGCGTGTTTCTTATCTGTCTACATCTACAAGACATAGATGTAGACACTGTCTTCGGCGCAGAGACAAATATTTATTGTTTAGCAATAATGGGGACTTGGTATATGCTTCCCTGAAGTTGAAACTATACTATTGCAAGATCTTTTCATGCTCAATTCAGGTGACCATTTTATTCCAGACGAATTTAGTATCGTTCAATGCTCAATTCAAAGATGACTGGGATAGAATCTGTTCTATTGTCATAATATCATCATCCGAAGCGTTACCTTGGTAATGTAGCATTTGCTTACTTGTCATGAAATCATCTTCCACAGCATTACCCACTCCTTTGTAGAAGTAGTGTGCTATCTGTCCTGTTGTCATGAGACGATAATCAAAACAAATGATCTTCTTTCTTTGAGGATAGTGTAGTATATGTTTGTTATGATACCATCTTCGCATGCATGTCCTCCTACTTTGGATTAAGTGTCATATACATTCATTTTTCATGTGTACTAACAAAAGAACTACGACCTGCATCATTTAGTTTTCGAAAAGTATTTTAACTACCAACTTCATATTTACAATATATGCATTAAATATTCTTTAGTTATTGGATTGAGTTTCATTGTAACATTTTTTTTATTGTTCTCATAAAAGATAATTTATATATATTATATATATATTATATGTATTATATATATATTATTGTTCTCATAAAAGATATATGTATATATTATATATATTATATATATATTTATTATATATATATTATATTATATATATTATATATATGTTATATATATAATATATATATTATATATATCATATATATATATTATATATATTATATATATATTATATATATATATATTATATTATATATATATTATATATATTATATATATATTATATATATTATATATTTTATATATTATATATATAATATATATATTATATATATATTATATATATGTATTATAGATATATATATTATATATATATTATATATATTATATATATATATATTATATATTATATATATATATTATATATTACACACACACGAAGCGTTCTAAAAGTAATACCTCTTCTATTTTATTCCACCTGAATCGCTTTATTATGATCACTAAACAACATATTCATAACTGTTGCAGATATTGACGGTGTGAGACTAAGAATAAACCCTGTAATGTACGCGCGTCAGAAACAGAGATGCGTCATTGAATTCCTGGTAAAATTGAGAATTGCGGTCACTATATATCATATGGCGACAAGTTTTGATCGTACTAGCTAATAAGAAAAAAATAGACAGAAACATGCTGAAGGCGTATAAAACCGCAAATTTTCAGTGTTGTTTATACTATTTGGACCGGAAACGTAAGAGCGACAAACGTCACATAAATTATATCGCATGGAGATTGCGTAAAAGACAGCGACGTTGACTGTGAGCCAGACATGCTGTGTTCAAGTTTCAACTTAAGGGAAATTCAGCTCTCTAAAAGTAAGGCACTCTGGATCGGAACAAAAATAGAAATTGCCTTAGCTTAGAAGAATTTATCCTTCAATAATTGAGAACAGAACAGATGAAGCGCACAGAATAAATATAAACAACCAAGCAAGATAGAAATATCGAGGAGGATGGCAGCAATCAGGACTTTACTTAACGACGTGGAGAGTACTAAAACCTTAGAAAAAGTTATCACCACCAAATACCAAGACCAACTGTTGCTATCGAAGGGAAATCAATACGAAACGGATATTGTGATAAATGAAAATGATTTTCCACTGTTATCAAGAGGAGCGGAGAGTTCAGGAAAATTGGTGACACCTGCTGTTACCCCTAATCCAGGGAAACCCATGGCTAAACAATCACTAATAATGACTCTGGTGAAAATTAAAAGGCCTCGCGTCATAACAATATTCTATCTTACACAAAAAGTAAATACTTTGTGAATTCATTACCATTGGGAAATGTATTCATTCACCCTAGTAATTTGCGTTCAATTAATTTTGCAGAATGTATTGTTTACGATAGGCGTTTCAGCATTGAATAACAACGACAAGATACCTATGTATACACACAACTGTTGGCTATAGACAAGGACGATTTAGACATTATTGAGCCCCTGGACTGATAGGTCGACAAAGATCTATGATTTTTAAATGTCAAAGATCATAATTAGAGATAATTCAATGCCTACTAGAAACCGCCTGGGAGAAACTTCGGTCGTTTTTACCGGGTTCGGCGGAGCTGTCCGGACATCCATACATAAAGGTATGCTCGCTTAGGAGGAAACACTGACTAAATATTAAAAATAAAAATAACATTGTATTCGAAGTCTAAATTCGCTCGACATAATTGATCACTGATGCTCTATCGTAATAGTACACCGTCTCCTAGCTAATATTACAAGTAATCACAATATGCTGGCTACTCCACTGAACCCGACCAATTTAGTGCACTTAAAATAAACTCTAAAATAAGCAAGTCGTCCATTGGGGAGAAGAATACGCTTTGCTTACTGAAGCCTTGAGATGCAGAGAATTAAAACTCACATATTTGTGCAACTTACAAAGAAATTGTGGTAACTCATATGAAAGAGCCTTTTTTTTTCTTCATGAGGATTAATTAAACTAAATGAATAAATGGTATAAAAAATTATTCATATCCAACTAATCGTTTAATATCAGTCATTAAAAGTATGTATTGTCTTTCAGTGTTATAAAAAAAAAAGATATGATATGTCGTAAAGTAGAGAAATCAAACAAGAGCGTCTATAATTCGAGTTGGTATAGATTCCCCCTCTCAGACTCGATACAAAAATAAAACGGAAGCAACCAAACGCTGTCCATTCCATTAATCATTTTTTTTAATTACATTTTTATATTACATTTTCACCCCAAACAAGGCGCATTGCCACTTTGGTGTAAGGGGCTACTATCAGGGGCAGCAACTACTGGGGCACTATGTTGGGATTTGGGCAGCAAGATATCGGTTCACATTGCACTTGAACTTCTGCATGTCAGTACGTTTAGGGAAGCAGGAACCTCAATACTCTTATAATATGCTTGACCATTAAAATGGCAACCGGCATTCTCATTAACGCTTATCCTCGAATTGTTTTTGCCCTTGTAATATCTGTTCTCATACTACGACTTATCTTATCTGTGTTAACGCTTCAATTTCTTGTTCTGCCAGTGGAGGAGAAATCCTTCACGGCTGAGACAATTTTAATTTTTGTTCCTTTTCTCCACGTTAAAAAACGACCCTGGTGTCTAACTCTGTCCCGTGGGGAGGCAAAGTAAATAGGTACTTCTAAACCAAGACATTTACTTTTGTACCAATTCCAAAAGCCCATTTTGGGACAGTTTGCCACTCCCTAACACACACACACACACACACACACACACACACACACACACACACACACACACACACAAAACGACCTTGTGCATAAATAACTTTGCCCTCATAGCCAGGCAAGTAGTTCCTTATTTGAGTACAACAATATTTTTTAAATGTTTAAGAATATGACGAAACAATTTCGATACATATGATAGTTTACGTTATAGACAGACACACAGTCTTAATTATAATAATTTGTAATTGTACAAAATTCTATTACTGTTGAATTAATCATTTATTAATTAAAAGAAAAATTACAAGTTAACAAATAATGCTAGGTTTACTAGTGGACACTGACAACGTTTATTTTAACCATAATATCACAGATAACGCCTTATAGTAAAAGCAGCACTAGTAGTCCAAGAATTGTAAGCATTAATATAGCCCATTCATAAATAACTGCGTCCTACTCGTGGATCGTTTATAGTTACGCGCGTAAGGATATGCAGTTGTTCGCCGTCTCGACATTATACAATCGCCTTTTGACACATTAAATATGCGCAACTATAAATGTGTAGATCCAAGTTTGCCGACATGTGGTCATCAACGAAGAGTGCCTATTGGTTTATCGCTTGGAGTTTTTCAGACCATCTGATATTAACAGTTTACCGTACATATACAAATTGAGATGTGCTTAAGCTCTATTATCGATGTTGAGCATTTTTTATATAAATATAGCAAGTGATACACATTTATTATTATACTAAGCGGGAGTTCATTATCGCCCGTTTCACTAAACTGTTTTATAGATATTTTAGTCACACAAAGTGCATGCTGATATAACTTAGTTCTGAGATTCAGTTATGTTTTAATAGTTTTAGTTTGCTGTAAGTTTCGAGTCACGAATCTTTTCAGCTTATCGCTCTATTCCTCTCTTATTATATGTAGTTTGACTTCGCACACATTTTATACAGTATTAAGACACTATCTACAATCGTCCATTATATATAAAGAGATTATATGACTACATGTTATAATACTATTTAACTCAATGAGACAATGAAAGAAAGGAGAGAACGTGACGAATTTTGGATATCGTTCTTTTATCATTTATATTAAACTGGATTTTTGTATTCACTTTGCCTCCTGGTGCATAAACAATCCAACAGCTCATTACTTATTGTAGAACACCGAGATACGTCATTAAAAATTAGCAAAAAAAAATACAGTAAAGCATATAATACACGCGTATATAATCAAATTACATTATAAATAACACCGTAAGGCGGGGGGCAAATACCATAACCAGGGGAAATAAAAACATCTAATTCAACATCGTAACCTGAAACAAATGTATCCTAGGGCCACCGGATCCTGGGATTTTACTGTATATATATATATATATATATATATATATATATATATATATATATATATATATATATACATACATACATACATATATATATATATATATAAACTTAAACTACATTGAATGTCACTGTTTAAACAAGCTATAGCTTGTTTGATTTGATTCACCTTTCATTCCATTATAATTTTTATTTATTCTATATGTGACTTTCAATTGAAGGATCCTAGTGTTCACGTCAATTTAAAGAATTAACTTCAAATCGAGTGGGAAAAAATAACTCCGCACAATGGAAAATTGTTATTTGAATTTAACTTTAGAGCATTAATGCAACACAAATACAACAAGAACACTATGAACTAGTATATATTTAGTAGCATAACCTTTCTGTAATTTGACAGCCTGCAATCTTTTGGGCATTTCTTTAATTAGTCTCCGGCAATACTCCAGTGAAAGGACACTACACTTCTTTAAGTTTTGTTCCAAGTTCTTCCAGATTTTAGATTGCGTAGGTATTGCTTTATGTAATGCCATACGTTTTCGATAGGATTGAAGTCTGAAGATTGTGCAGGCCAATCCAAACATGGAATATCATGCTTTTCAGGGAAACTACTGACACTGCCAGCTGTGTGAATGGGAACATTATCCTGCATGAAGATAGAATTATCCCAATTCCGGCCAAAGTAGGATAGAAAATGCTCAGTCAATATATTGATGTACTTGATCGAATTAATTCGATATTGTAAGCGAACTATAGGCCCTGAACCATTGGCACTAATAATGCTCCACACCAAAGCTAAACATCTACCACCTTGTAGCGTTGAAACTGTGCACTTAGGATTAAATTCTTCGTCCATCCTTCTATCATCGTACTGCCTACCATCACTGCCTATGCTATCGAACTTGCTTTCGTCGCTAAAAATCACTTTCGACCAATATGAATAGTCATGATCTTCTTTACATCTTACGAAGATCAGACAGCGCCTTTTGTTCTTTACAGAAATCATTGGCTTGCGTCTTGCAATGCAGCCTCGCAAATTAAATTCCTTCAGTCTGTTCTTAACTGTAGAAAGAAAGCCCTTTTCAACAAGATTATACTGTTTTCGGATTTGGGGAGCCGTTACGTTTCTGAGGCTGCGGATCTTGATAGTATTGTCTTCCCTGTCAGAAGTAACTCTAGTACGACCAGATTTAGGGACATCACGAACACTGCCAGAACTTTGGTGCTTTTGTACAGTCATTCGTACTGGTTTCTCATCTCATTTTAATCTGCGGCCGATTTCTCAATTGGATAAACCAGAAAGGTGGAGATTAATGGGCTCCTAATGATCACTAAGAGAAAGTCTGACCATATGGACTAAATGTCACGTTGTGTAACATGGAACAACAACAATTACGATTAGAGATACTAAAAAGTGGATATTTTAAGCTGGTTTTAAACTCATTTGTTGTTGCACGGTTTCTTTTTTGCCTTCTCGATTTGAAGTTCATTTTTAAAATTGACGTGAACGCTAGGATACTTCAATTAAAAGTCAAATATGAATATATAAAATGATAGAGGACAAAAAAAAGGCGAATCAAATGAGATATTAATTGATTAAACAGTTACATTCAATTTCAATTTGCGGTTTTTGAAATAAGGACAAGTGCGGACTTTCTTTTTGACACCACTTTATACACACACACACTATATATATACATATATATATATATATATATATATATATATATATATATATATATATATATATATATATATATATATATATGAGATGGAGAGCGAGAGAGCGAGAGAGATCAACTAAACAGTGTTTTATGGTAAACAACTGATGATCCCTTTTAGAACATTGGTACTATTGTTTGTACATGTAAGTAAAATTATTCAGCGAAACGGGAGATTAATTGACTTATTGACAAAATAATGGTTTAACGAAGAGCAAATTTTTAAAAATATTTTCCAAGAAACTTCCAAAACTATATATATATATATATAGATATATATATATATATATATATTTATATATATATATATATATATATATATATATATATATATAGAGAGAGAGAGAGAGAGAGAGAGAGAGAGACGCATTAGTTTCTCGGTAGAAATTATATTTTTCCACCGCGTCATAAATTTGATTAACACCGGTAAATATAATATTCCCGCCTCGTCTTGGACTAAATCGCACTAAATTTAGCAGCAAAAATCTTTGATATTGGGAGGTAAAAATGAACTACTACTTCATTATTGTTATTATAAACACTTATAGACACTAAAACTAATGACATTCAAAACACTTGAAATGCCGGAATGTGATACAATTAAGAATAATTTTGCATACTAAAAGGCCCAACAATAATGTAGAATAGAGTACCCCCTCCAATGGTAACAGGGGCTCTTTGATTATTATTTCCTTTTGGATACTTATGATTTATAGTGATTTCTTTTTCTGTTAGACGTTCCTGGAATTGGTACAATACTCTTCGATCGTTGAGCTCGTAATTTTAATGAGATTTTAACAATGTTTTACAAAATAACATTTCATTATACGCGATGCTTTTCCCAGCTCTACCGTTTCGTCCTCTGTTTTATAACGTTCCCTAAAAAATTTTTTCGGAAAAAAGAGAAAAGAAAAACAGACGATTATTTGCTTCTGGGCATAATCGCATGTTATTTCTTAAATTACGTTCAGCGCCTAATATAAAATATTATGAGTATTTTAAAGTTTTTAAAGAATTCTCAATTCGTTTATATTCCTCGTTGCGTTGCTGTGGACTGTATGCTCTATAAGGCCGAAAAAACAAATAAACAAACAAACAAAAAAAAAAAAACTGATGCTTTGAGCGTGGGAGTTTTCGCTCGACATTGTTTGTTGTTGGGAACTCTCATGTTTCGTGGGCCCAAATGTTTAAGTAGCCTTCTATAGTAGCCAGCGTCAAATCGTAACTTTTAAGTTGTTTTTGTTGGTGCTTTGATTCTACGATTAAAAAAAATGGGGGTGGGTGGTGGAGAAAGGCATTTTGGTTTTATAGTTTTTACATGTTCTGTTTTATGTTTTGCTTTTATTTATTTATTTATTTATTTCAATAGTCATACACCCTAGTCGATGTGGCGAAATCCCCCCCCCCACAAACGGTCAACCTAGATGTTGGACAAAAATAACAAACAAACGCACAAAAAAATTGATTAAGGCAACAAGTACTTCTCCTTCCAATCACCGTAGATTAAACAATTTTTTATTTATTTATTTATCTTACATTTACCGATTATAGTCAAGATTTTCTGCTCTTTTCGACTTCCGGTTTCTGCTGTCCCTTTGGCTGGATAATTAGGCATGGTCAAACGAAGAAGAAAGCCATTCTTAACATGGGGAGAAGGCTTTCACATTATTCGAGAGGAAGATAATCAGGAATAAGAATGGACCATATCTTGGTTGTCACTGTCGACCCGTCTGCGAGCAGAAACCGGAAGTTAAAATAAAAGAACAGACAATCTTAATTTTTACCCTTTTATCTTGGTTCGAAGGCTGTGTTTGCTTTGTTAGCTTGAATAATAGGAGCGTGTTTTTATTATTATCATCATCATCATCATCATCATCATCATCATTATTCACGAGAGCAAACGTTGGACACAAGGCCGGTTTTTAATATGGTGATATCAGACCTCTCTCTCCCTAAAACGAGGGCGATTAAACGAGCAATAACCTATTCCTCTCAAATAGTAGAGTGAGAGTGTATGGTTTAAATGTTCATATTTACGTGTCTCCCCACGAGAGCAGAGTTAGACACAGAGAGGAACAAAAGTTAAAAATTGTCTCAGTCATGAAAGATTTCTTCTCCAGAAAATTTTTAATGTTGCGAGGGAGGATAAGGGAGGGGGTATGAATTCGACCTACACTATTTGCTAACTACTAAAACCAACTTATCACCACATCTGTGGTCTTTATAGTAAGTATTAGTAATAGTATTACAAGTACTTTGGCCGCCTCCATTATATCACTACCGAAAATTAAACCTACTCATACTACTACTACTAATAATAATAATAATAATAATCAGTTCATTTTTACTATGTAAATTACTCCTACTATTCCAACAATACCGACGCCTCCTCACCGTCCTCCTCCAACCACAACTACTGCTAATTACTATATGCATTATTTATCTCACTCCCACGGTGGCAAAATATGATACAAGAGACGGAAAATGGGATTGATGAACCAGCGCCCAAGAGAAAGGCACCCTGGTCTGCAAAAAAAAAAAAAAAAAAAAAAAAATGCCTGGCCAGCCCTGTTAACATTTCCCTGTAGGAGGGGTCTTATGTGTTTAGCAATAAACTAACTTATTTTACTATGGTGTATTTCTACTTATGTGCATACAATAAAAACAATCGCTATACTATTAGTGCTACTAGAAAATTCGTATTAGTTCCACTATACCTGATTAATAAAATCGACACTAATAATACTACGGCTACTATTATTACTATCACTTACACTACTACTACTACTACTCCTAATAATAATAATAATAATAATAATAATAATAATAATAAAAACAACAACTTTTCTATTACGCTTACGAGGTGGACTTGTTACAGTCACTAAAATAATCAACTTTAAAAGTAAAAGTTTGAACATTGTAACCATTACAAAACTTATTTGGATCTCGATAGTTCAGTTTGAGTTGTCTCTCCCTGATTTATAAGACGTGGCGGATCAAAACAATGCTCGCTTAGTCCTAAAATTTGATTTTTTTAGTTAAAAAATATTTGATCATTTTATATACTTTTTAGGGCATCCTTGTTCCGTGACGGATAATGTACATCATGATTTTTTTTTTTTAAAGACTTTCCTGTAGTAGTTTTTTTTTTTTTTAATAGGTCAATTTTTTAAGCGCTAATTTGATTTGATTTTTAACAACTTTTGATTTTTTATTTATTTTTTAATTTTTTTACATGTGTAATAAAAAACATATAATTCTGTGAAGTTACCGTAACTATAGGTTTGGGAATAAATAAATAAGGGCGCGGTAGCTTATTGCCGAAAAACAAGATATCTGATCTTTATCAGTAATAAGGATCAGATATCTTGTAATAAGTTATTACTTTACTTAAAAACAATTCTTACGGCATTTGCACAGGTTTATATATATATATATATATATATATATATATATATATATATATATATATATATATATATATATATATATATATATATATATATAGTAGCAGTTCAGTCCGACTTTGCCGGGTACTATATTCACTTCATCACTTTCTTTGCATATATATATATATATATATATATATATATATATATATATATTGTGTACAGAAAGTTGTTAGTTGAGACAGATCATTGGTACCGTCGGTTTCAAGCCCGATAATAAGGCTCGTTTAAGATATCCTTTATCAAGCTCTCTTCAGCCAATATTCGGGCTTGAAACCGACGGTACCAATGATCTGTCTCAACTAACAACTTTCTGTACACAAAATATAAATACGCTCTTACAATTTGGATTTTCCTTTTAATTGAGCACTCTGCTGGAATTCTTTTTCAAAAAACAAAACTAATCATATATATATATATATATATATATATATATATATATATATATATATATATATATACAAAATTTTGACTCATGTCCAGGTAGCCAACATCTAAAATTTCAAGTGTTTAGACCCAAAATTGGCGGAGGGGTTTGCAAAGGTACACTCATTCAGCTTTGACCTCTTCGCAGCTAAATTTTCGCCCAAAACTGATTAAAAAGCTTGCTGCATGTCTGACTACCCTTTATGTAAACTTTCAAATGTTTAGACCAAAAATTGACTGAATAGTTTGCTAGAGACCGCAAAGGTCAAATCTTTTTAACTTTGACCCCTTTGCAGTCAAATTTTCGGCCAAACCCCGAGTAAAAAGCTTGCACTATGTGTGAATACACTTTATGTAAAATTTCAAATTGTTAGGCCAAATATTGGCTGAGTAATTTGGTAGAAAGCGCAGAGATCAATTTTTGAATACTTTGACCCCAATTTTGACCCTTTAGCCTGTATTGTTTTGGGCTCAAATCAAATTATAAAGCTTGATCTATGTCCAAGTAATCTGCATCTAAAATTTCAAGTGTTTAGACCCAAAATTAGCGGAGGAGTTTTATAGAAATTTCAACGGTCAAATCGTTGAACTTTGACCCATTGACAGCCAATTTTCTGGCTAAAATCCGATTAAAAAGATATTCCCAAATTTCAATACTAATGTCAAATCTCGAGTCTGTAGATTGTAAATTGACAGAGTAGTTCGGTAGGGAAATATACACGCAGACAATCTCATATATATATATATATATATATATATATATATATATATATATATATATATATATATATATATATATATAAATGCACACACAGACAATTTTATATATATATATATATATATATATATATATATATACATAAATAAATGCACATATATATACACATAAATAATATATATATATATATATATATATATATATATATATATATATATATATATATATATATATTAACGCAAATAAGTCACTCATGAGTAGGAAAGCGAAATAAATTGCATTTTCTTTAAAATAATTTATATCGCCAATAGTAACGTAACACTTCTGCATTTTAACCATTGTATATATTAAATAATTTAGGTTGACCATATTTGACCCCTACACACATCAACAACCCGGAAAATTAATTGACTTCCTTGGTTAAAGTGGAAACGTTAAAACTGTGTTTTAAACACTGTATTATTGTTGTAGTTTTTTTTATTGTAAATTTGCAAAAATTAACTGAGAAAAAATGTTTTCAGTGTTCTACTTAGCGGTAATTTACATTCAACTGAACAATTCGTCCATCATTTTTTTTTAATAGTTTTTTTTTTCTGCGTTTCTATAGTGACTATTATTACTAATACTACTAGATCACACTCTTACTACTGTTGCGACTTACTTTCTTAGTACCGACTATTACTTTTAGCCGAATGACGTCGACCCACTAAAAACAGCTCAGCAAACAATGAATGGAGTTTGTAGAGAGAGTGAGAGAGAGAGAGAGAGAGAGAGAGTGAGAGAGTGAGAGAGAGAGAGAGAGTGACAGACAGACAGACAGACAGGGAAAAACAGAGAGAGAGGGTGAGAGATGTTGCGACTGGTGTGTGTATCTAAAAGAGACGGGACTGGGAGTTAGGATCAGAGTTGGATGCGAATGAACCTTTTCCAGGAGTGCATGTGCGTGTGCGCGCGCGTGTATTAATTACGATATAGAACTAAGTTCTTTTTGCCTTGTTCAAGCTAGATACACAAAATGACTTATATAACACTTACTTAACAATTACTTAACAATTACTACTACTACTACTACTACTACTACTACTACTAATAATAATAATAATAATAATGTGATGACACCACACAAAATGGCCGAGAAGTAGAAAAACATAAAAGAGAGAGCACCAACCCGACCTCCTCTTGTAATCTGCCGATAGTACTGCAAACTTACGATGGTTTATCGCCGCAACAATTTAAGAGATGAAAGTGAAAAAGAAGCGTGAAACTTCTGTAGCGATAATGCAAAACGATTTCCAATAATTATAGAAAGAAGCGGAGACATCCGAAAATCTGGGAAAACATATTGTCACCCAGACTCCAGGAAATACAATAGTTATTATTAGTGATATGTTCGTGTGCTTCTGGTTGTTTGGCTTGTGTGATCTATGTTGTTCTTCTCTTTCTATTGACACTTAGTAGATACTAGTTAACAGTTGCTGCTGCTGCTTAGGTAGACTGGTTTCCGCGGTCAAGCGGTTTCCTTAAAATTTAAACCGCTTTCATCATTCCTGTGCGCTTTATGGTCTCAATACCGGCCCGTGAATTCCCTAATTTTTCAAGCACGACTAAAGATAGGATAGCCGGTGACATTTGTTCTTTATTTTACACGCAAATCCAACCAAGTATTAAGTTTCTTTATGTCGCACCTGGCTAAATATCATTCTCTTATTAAATAATTGACCATTCTCTTAAATTTTTTCAACCAACATAAACCATATATATATATATATATATATATATATATATATAGTAATTTATAAAATATATATGGTGATTAAGCTACACTGAATATTCCGCGTTTCATCCACTCTAGGACTCTTCAGGCTTATATATATATATATTAGTGATAGGACAATTCCAAATTTTTCCCGATTCCGATACAATTACCGATTCCGGACTAAATTCGCGATTCCGATACAATTACCGACTCCGATTCTTTATAAATGTCTAAATATTTTATTATAATTTTTTTTTTATTTTTCCCCGATTACTGTAAAAACGCATCTTAAATGTGCATGTATTTTTTCAAACGTAAAAAACATACTTAGGAGGGGATCGTCCAGAGATTTTAGTCTTACTGGAAGTATAAATCAATTGATATGTATTATTGGATTATTACTACAAGCAGTGGAAGGTGTTTTATAAAAACGAAGTTAAATAAAATAGATAATTAAAGGAATCGGTTTAGGCATCGGAAAATAGGCTCCAATTCTCCCGATTCCGATACCCCAAAAAGTTCCAGTTTTTCCAATTCCGATCGATTGCCCCAACACACACACACACACACACACATATATATATATATATATATATATATATATATATATATATATATATAACCATCAATTGACCAGTCATATCCGTTTGATTAATCCATTAAGGTCTCAGAGCTTTCTTATTTCCTATTCACCGTTATATCTATGCACATAATATGCACACACACACACACACACACACACACACACACACACACACACACACACACACACAAGTATGTTTATTCTAAAAGATTCTTTGTTCATCTGCATACTAGGAAAATCTAATATTTAATATATTCATAGATACAGAAGAGGTACATGCAGATTATATTACATACACAAAATTCAAATCTATCCGAAAATTTTTTTTGTTTACTACTTATCTCGAATCGTCCATGTGAAATTACAAGAACTTAGTCGATACGACACTCTTATCCTAATCACACCATCCGAGTGAATAAAAGTTCATATATATATATATATATATATATATATATATATATATATATAGGGTGACCAAAAAAAACGGGCCCCAACTCTAATTAGGCCCCGTTTCTTATTGTTTTGTCCGAATGAAATAAAACTTTGGTCATAACTAGTTTATTATATACAAAATATCACATCAAAATACTAGGGTCTTTGGCCTTTTTTTTTCTGCGTTCTACAGCATATGTTCTAGATGGCCTCCATTTAGCGTTTGTTTTTTTTTGGGGGGGGGTCACCCTGTATGTATATATATATATATATATATATATATATATATATATATATATATATATATATATACGTATCCCACGCTATAGGACGCCAACAAAGAGGGAAGCGAGGACTGATGAAGATTATATGTGCCTGTGTACTTCGCCTACTCGTATGTGTGTGTATATTCTCATACATCCTTTTGGCAAGGGATGTGTAATTTCCTTTGTCCATCTCAAACACACGCACACACAACCAGTTCTTTTATTTTCTATAGCATGTTCTACGAAAAAATAATAATAATAATAATAATTATAAATAGATAAAAGGCAGGAATGGAAACAAAGAGTTAGAGAGAATATATACAGATGATATGAATATTTTCTAAAAAATATATCCATATATATATATATATATATATATATATATATATATATATATATATATATATATATATATATATATATATATATGCGTAATTCCTAATATATAAATAAAACATTTCTTCCATTTCATTGATGTTAATAGCTTTGGAGTTTCTGATCGATTATAGCATTTGAACATTTAGTATCGATCTCTATATTACTTTCTGTTATTCGTAAATACAAGAACGGCTGTCTTTACCGTCACAACCAATAACAATCTTAATATTAGACAATTTCTCAACCGGCTGTATATTATAGTTTAAGTGTTTGTTTATTGGCTAATGTAAAGTGAATTGTTTGAATAAATCTTATTCAATATTCACGGAATATAAAAACTGACGAACAAATTGAGATACGGCTGAAAGAAACACGCGGTTATAATAATTAAAGTCGAACATATCAATAAATAGATTCATTTTTTGAAGAAAGCAACTCGTGAATCTGAAATTGATTGATCATTGCAGGCCAATTTCTGAATAGGTGATGATATTTTATGTTGAACAACTCTTTCAAATGTTGTTTTAATGGAATGATGCTAGCGGCCGTACTAACGTAACAATGTCCGAGGCTTCCATACATTAAGAGGTGGTTTTACTCATTGTACACAAATATTTATGTTTCTATTTAGACAAGATCCAGGTGTTCAAATGTTCAAATATAACGAAAAACAACAAAAAAACAAAACAAAACAAAACAAATAAAAAGCGAAGAATAGTTTCACAGTACGCGACACCTTGTCTGAAATTATGCACAAAATTCTTACGCGAAGTTTCTTAACGATCATATATATATATATATATATATATATATATATATATATATATATATATATATATATACATATATATACATAGTATATATAGTACTGCATGTCGATGACTATATATATATATATATATATATATATATATATATATATATCGACATGCCAGTACTGTTTCGTTGTATCACAAATCAGTGCTGCTAGTCTAGCACCTCTCCCAAAGTCGAGGATTGAACCTAAAACCATCGCGTTGACAGTCGGCAGCTCCACCCATCGACCCACGGGAGCGGTGCCCGCAAATAACCTCGCCAAATATCCCGCAAATAACCTCGCCAAATGTCTATTTTAAACAAACATCCGCCCACCACCTTTATAGTGCTAAAACCGCTTATTTATAAACAAACAGAGAGCCTCGCATTTTTTCAGCCAATTAAATAGCGGGTGATATTATTTACGACAATGCTCTACCCAAAGCGGGTGGGGCTTAAAATATTGCCGCGCACTGAAAATAAATAAATTTTCTTCTACGTGTGCATTTATTATGTTTCTATCCCGCTCTCGGTTTTTCACAAAAATAAATACTGAACCCATGCTCCGATTAAAATTAAAATATGCAGCATCACTTTCTGTTCGCTTTTATCACAAATGGAATCACACACACGCAAAAAAAGAAGAATTTTGTTTTACTCTTATTCTTTTATTTTAACAGCATTTCCTGTATTTATAGAATAAATACATTAAAATCATCTTGCTATAATTGCCTTTTAATTCCTATCTTAAAATATTTTTCTGAAGTGATGCAGATGCATATGGTTTTGTTTTGTTAAATATTTTCTCAATGCTTTCAATTTTGCGCCAGGATAACACTCGTGTACAGAACAGAATCGTTAATTGTACATTGCAAAAAAGAATCAATCGCGTCTTACATACAACAAATAGATTATATTTTTCATCACATAAACTAAAAAGTTGTGCATGCATATATACATATGGTTAAACCAATTAACCAACCATTGGCACAATTTTGGTACAAAGATGATAAGCTTAAAGTGCCCAAAAGTGTGCAATATTTAGTTTCGTGTAAAGAGGGTAAAAATGGGGTGGAATCCCTTCGTGAAAATTCAGATAGCTTAAATTTCAGACATCAATTAAGACATATTTCTGTTAATTAAGTTTATTTGGACTATTTAAAACAAATTTTAGGGTATAATATGGGATTATCCTTGTATTTGAAAATTCAAATATTTCAGATTTGCATTAAATTTGAACCACAGATATTATGCAATATTTACTGAATTTTATTTTTTTTTCCTGAATACACATGAAGCTTAATCATTATATTTTAGATATTTTCTTGAATGAAAATCAAAATGAGAATAGCGGATTCTAGTCTTATATTTTAGTATTATCAAATGTTGAGGGGGTGCCCGGGTGCGCATAAAAATGGTGAAAAACTTATGTGCAGTGAATTCATTCTACACAAAAAAAAATCTAGCGTTTTATTCCGTGTGGAAATCATCAGGTTAATTGTAATTGTTCCCATAATTTTAATGGAAAATGAATCAAAGCTTGTCGTTATAGCTTACTTGCCATAATGTGTGTATACCGGTGTTTGTGTACAATGTTTACTGCCATAGTATATATCGGTATATATGTGTGTGTTTTTTTTTTTCAATAGAACTTTGTCTACTTTTTAATGCTCTTAATATCACTGTAAATGAACATGTCTTTGTTCCAACTGTTTTAGCCACGCCCACATAAAACGACCAATTACGTACGCACTCTTTATTACGATATCGCAATGACGTAATGTTTACGTTTGTTTTCTAGCTTTGCAAACGGTGGATGCCACAATGCTGAATTCACGTCTGATCGCGAGCTCTGAAACAAACTGTTTTATATCCAAAACCGCGTTAAACTTAATGTACAACAATGTTTATTATACCTTATATATTTATTAAGTATTGTGCTTCGGTAAAATGAATAAACAATCCTAATTAACTTGCCTATACACGAGGGCAAAGTAAGACAAAAGATCGATGGAGGGGGGGGGGTATGTAGAAAAAAGTACAGCTCCTCAAAATAAGACACGCTGGATTAGGACAAAAACAAAAAAAATCTTCAATCTAGAAAGATTAATAAATGGTCTGGCCCGTTTCTGTATTTATAATTATAAATACGCAATATAAGAAATAGAGTATGTATTTAAATATCGTTAACAAAACGTGACGATTGATAGTTTCGCACTTTTTATTTTCAGAGCGTACAATAAACTGCCCGTTATATCGTACTATAAACTTAATTTTATCTCTCTGCACAAACGCACTATATTTTATTGGACAGCAATTAATAAATACTACAATAATATATATATATATATATACTAGCATGGGTGTCCACCGTTGCCCGGGTATTTGGAGGTAAGCAAAAAAAAAAAAAAGAAAAATAAAGCAGTCAATTTTTTTAAACTTTGACCCCTATTATGACCCCTTAAAATTTATTGTTTTGGGCGCACATCAAGTTATTAAGTTAGATCCATGTCCAAGGCACATATATCTAAAATTTCAAGTGTTTAGACTCAAAATTGTCGGAGGAGTTTGGTAGAGTTCTCAAAGGTTAAATCGCTGAACTTTGACCCCTTAATCGCCAAATTTCTGGCCGAAACCCGATCACATAGATTTTTACCAAATCTCAGTACCCTGTATATCAAATTTCGAGTCTGTAGACTAAAAATTGACAGAGTTATTGCGTAGGGAAATGTACACACACAGACATACAGAGAGACAGATACACAAACAGATACACAGACACGTTCACTTTTATAGATATACTAGAATTTCAGCTCGGCGTTGCTCGGGTGTTTGGAGGTGTATGTTGAGCAAAAAAAAAAAAGAAGAGCGGTCAATTTTTTTAAACTTTGACCCCTACTATGACCCCTTTAACAATGTTTTGGGATCAAATCAAGTTATTAAGTTAAATCCATGTCCAAGGAACCTATATCTAAAATTTCAAGTGTTTAGACTAAAAATTGTCGAATGAGTTTGGTAGAGTTCTCAAAGGTCAAATCGTTGAACGTTGACCCCTCAACAGCCAAATTTTTGGCCGAAAACCGATTACAAAGATTTTCTCAAATCTCAGTACCCTGTATATCAAATTTCGAGTCTGTAGACTAAAAATTGACAGAGTTATGGCGTAGGGAAATGTACACACAGACAGACACACACACAGACACGTTCATTTATATATATATATTATATATATATATATATATATATATATAAATGAACGTGTCTGTATATATATATATATATATATATGTATGCTGTATTGATGTTTTGTACTCAATTACGCATTTGAGAGCATCATATTTTATTAAAAATAAGATTTGCATTAATCGATGGGCCATCTGTACCTGCGGTTTCACAAGCATATTGAAACTACCACCGTTCGGTAACTCTTTTTATATATACATACATACATATAGTTATCAACGAGTAAATACTCTTAAGAGTACACCATATAGGATTAAATCAGAGAAAATATAAAACAAAAAAAATATTTAAAAACAATGATAAATAATTGTGAAGAAATATTTCTCGGAATATTTAAAAAAAAAAGTATAATTACAAATATCCAACTTATTTTTAATTTTTTTTTCATATATATATATATATATATATATATATATATATATATATATATATATATATATATATATATATATATATAGTTCAAACTGAACAAAAAATAAATAAATAAAATAATAATGAACCAATGACTCATCGTTTCACCGGTCATACGGTGTCGATAAATAATTTATTCATCAAGTTAATGAGATTCAGGAGATTGGCGTAGGGGTGTGGACAAAAGGTTCAGGCTGTTATTTTTATTTTTTTTATTTAGTTTTTCTTGCGCTGGAGCCCCCGCTTGACAAACGCAAACATATTTTAGAAAACATGTTTCGTCTGCTTAAGATTGACCCCCACCTCCTAAGCATATGCATACACTTTCTAAAAGGGGCGGGGGCGGCAGAGAAAGAAAAAAATAAAATACCGCTCATAGCCAGCCAGCCAGACAGACGGACACACAAACAGACTCACAACTAAACACTGACGCACACAAGACAGGCCCACGATAATTGTACATGTAATATATATATATATATATATATATATATATATATATATATATATATATATATATATATATATTGTATCGACGTCATAGCTTGCTCGCACCCCCCCTCTCTCTCTCTCTCTCTGTCCCCCCTTCTCTCTCACTTTATTTTTATTTTTTTATCTTGCCCCCGGCATGTGCTTTCATTTATTCTAAGTTTAGCCCCTTTGAACGAGCTCATATTTTATCAACAAAAGATATTCATAAATACAATTTAGATTTAGTTTGTGCATATTAAACTCTGAAATACAGAAGGTTGATATTTTCTTCTTTTAACTGCTTTTTTCTTTACAGAAACTAATATAGTTCTGTTACAGCATTCTGTGTTACATAGGCACTCTTTTCACTTTTGAAAGTCTTACATTATACACATTATAACAATGCAATGAAATACCCCCGGAGACATAATTATCAATATATGTAAATATATATATTTTTTTATATTTTGTGAGAAAACCCTCATTATCAAAATGATTTCAGAATTGGGGTCGAAATCTTTTTTTCTAATATCAGTAATAAAATAAAAAAAAAAACGATAATTTTTTACGACATGCCCCAGCGTATTATAAACACCCCAACCTCCCCATGTTAAGAACGGCTTTCGGAATACCCCCCCACATCCAAAGCCATTCTTAACATGAGGTTGGGGGTGTTTATTTCGAAAGCCGTTCTTAACATGGAGTGGTGGGGATGTTTATACTACGCTGGGGCAGGTTATGAAATTACCCCCCCCCAAAAAAAAAATTAAAACTTATTTTTCGGATATATATGTATATATATATATCTGTGTGTGTGTGTGTGTGTGTGTGTGTGTGTGTGTGTGTGTACGTACGATTTTAATTACTTATTTTAAGTTATAATATTATTTATAAATGAATGCATTTTCATTTTCATATGTAATTAGGTAATCATTACTATTATCGGCGTTAATTGCTTTAAAGCAAATACCGTTGGGAAATAATAAACACGCACAATTTATTTTGCTTTTCGTCTTCATACTTGCAAAAAAAAAAAAAAAAAATGTTTTAATTAAATATTTAAACCAATCTAATTTACGCCGGCGCATTCTTTGCTTCCGCTCTGGTTATGGATTTTATTATTGTTTACGGTCACGTAAATTGACGGAAACGTTTTAAAATATTAAATTGGGTAAAAAAAAAAAAAAAAAAAAAGATGTAAGTTAAACAAAATGAGTTATTTTTTTTTTACTAATTTCCGCAAATGTATTTGCTTCGAAATAATTTTCGTTGGTAATAATGATTATCTATGTTGTAAGTAATAAACGATCACTTTCATTAGTTTCTGTTTTCATAGTAAACATTAAAAATATTTTTACCTCTGTGATTTTTATATTGACAACTTTTCATTAATACGCGACCTTACTTTTTCGGTTTGCTATACTCACCTATGTATATAAACGTATGAACACATAAACATATTTATGCATATACATACACACGCATGTATACATATGCACTTACACATATAAACGCGCACATATATATACACATACTGTATACAATGATACATTATATATATATATATATATATATATATATATATATATATATATATAGATAGATAGATAGATAGATAGATATAGATATAGATATAGATAGATAGATAGATAGATAGATAGATAGATAGATAGATATAGAGAGAGATATAGAAAGAGAGAGCGAGGGAGAGAGAAAGCGAGAGGGAGACAGCGCGTGCGAAAGAGAGAGAGAGAGAGAGAGAGAGAGAGAGAGAGACAGAAAGTGAAAGCCAGAGTTAAAGAGGGAGAGACAGTGAGAAAGAGAGAGTGATAGAGAGTGAGTGAGTTAGAGTGAGAGAGTGAAAGAGAGAGAGCGTTAGAAAGAGAGAGAGAGAGAGAGACAGAGTTAGAAAGAGGAAGAGTTAGAAAGAGTGAGAAAGGAAGAGTTAGATAGATAGATAGATAGAGTAAAGCATAAAAATAGATTTATGCCAATAAGCTATATACATCGGTAATCGGTTTGAAGCGATCATATAATTTTGCTTCGGTTATTGTTTATTTTCTTATTTGAAATATAAATATTGTTTTTTTAAAAATTCACGAAAATCTTTTCTGTGTGTGAAAGTGCTTTCTTTGGTTTCGTTTTACTTCAGTGTATGTTGACAGAATTCAGGGGGGGGGGGATCATTTTCTTGGGTGCGCGTGCGCGTGTGTGGTTAGATTTCAGTTATATTTTCATTTTTTTTTATGTATATATATTTCTAGAGAATTTCAATATTAATAAAACTGATTAGATTTCGTGTATATGCGTGCTCCTCGCCTAAGTGCAATCAACTAATTTTTGTTTTTTTTTAATTAATTGAAGATTTATGGAAATCAGATATAAAATAACGCGAAACTAAAACGATTTATATGTATATATATATATATATATATATATATATATATATATATATATATATATATATATATATATATATATATATATATATATTTTTTTTTTTTTTCTATAAACCCGGCAATATGTTTTGGCAAAAAAAAAAAAAAAAAAAAATTTAATGTGTGGCCTTCAGTATTTTTTTTATACGTTTCTGTTTAAATTTTTTTTTTCTTATTTTGTTACAGGTAGGGACGAGGCATACTATCCCATACGTGACGACCGAACTAATTTTTCAAAGATTTTAACAATCCCTTTACGTTTGTAATCCATCTTGTACTTTTGCCAGGTAGTTTTTAAATTTATTTTTCATGAGTCCTATAATTATTGGAATGATAGAGATCTTCCTAAGATTCCAATTTCTTTTTATGCCGTACATAAGACCTCAGTATTTCGTTATCTTTTTCTCCTCAACTCTGTTTAATCCAACATCATTGAGGACACTAACTTCTACTAAGGTTGCTTCTTTCTCCTTGTCTCATGTTGTGTGTGCGTGTCATTTGAGAATACATGCATTAGCGTTTGCGTTTTTCTGGGTTTTTTTTTTCTCTCTAAAAAATAAACTACAATTTAGAGAAGGCATTCTTAAATAAACTAATTTCCTGTGTGAGCAGAAAACAATGAATGACGCGTTTAAATTTATTCATTCGTGTCAAAGGGAGGCATGCTGCCGCCTGTCTGATATTTAGCCCCATTCTTTTGTAAAATCCAAACAAATGCACAAAACTAGGCTTGGTCATATGACCAGCAACATAAATAAAATTGGAAATTGATAATAACATATGTGATTTATTTGAATTATTTTGCGCACAGGCCAGTCCGTTTAAGGAACGCTATTTTTCTTTTAATCCAGGAAGAGCTATTTTTAGACTAAACGTACACGTTAACTCTACGACCAGAGATTCCTAGCGTGCACCAAGCACAGTGATGATGCATCGACTGTTATTTTAAGTACACATAGAACAACACACACATGTATAGGTGAGCGTCTTTTACTGGTGAGGCGTAAATATTATTTTTTGAAAATGCATAAATACTACTTTTAGATATGCATTTTTTTTTTTTTTGCAAATGTTCCACACACACACACACACACACACACACACACACACACACACACACACACATATATATATATATATATATATATATATATATATATATATATATATATATATACTAAGTTATAAAATATATATGGCGATTAAGCTACACTGAATAGTCCGCGTTTCATCCATTCCAGGATTCTTAAGCCTGAAGGATCCTAAAGTGAATGAAACGCGGAATATTCAGTGTAGCTTAATCGCCATATATATCTTATAACTTACTAACTAGCTCTACCTACGTATTGGGCACAGTTGAAGTAAATACGCATAAATTTATACTTTCGTATATTAATTTATGTGAGTAAATGAAGTAGTTATATATATATATATATATATATATTAGCATTTGCAAAACAAACAAATGCAGTTTTGTGGTGCACAAGTTTAATAACATTAATACTTTGTCATAACACTGATCACTTTTAGGTTTATTATAATGGCTTATCAACGTTTCATTTATTCCTTCAGATTTGCTTCTTTTTATCACTATCTCGTCGGAATACTATTTCCATTGTTTTCATCACACACACACACATATATATATATATATATATATATATATATATATATATATATATATATATATGTGTGTGTGTGTGTGTGTGTGTGTGTGTGTGTGTGTGTGTGTTGTGTGAATAAAAAATCAATACGAAAAATATATAAATGTTTACATCTTTTCTGTATTTATTTTCTATGTGTTGATGTGTAGGAATACAAAAAGTCTTTTGAACTCTCCCCCCCAAAAAAAAAACAAGAATATTTCTTTCAAAAGCACATATTTTCGACAGATCCTTTGGTCTTCCTCAGTGTGAATCATTGCTCTAATACTCATATATATATAAATTATTTATTTATTTAGTATATATAAATTATCATTTTTATACCTACAGACAGTTTCATGCTTACGCAATCATCAGTGCAAGAAATGACGATCAACGCTGGTCAAAAATTTGAACCTCACTATAAAACAACATTGACTCCATTAGCAAGGAACATACCGTAGAACCACCGTTCACCGCTACGGAATTATAGGGAATTTTAACATTAATGAAGTGTGCGTGTGTCTTTGTAACTACGTGCGTGCGTGCGTGTGTGTGTGCATACACGCAATCAGCGTGCAAACTGTCGGACGTTGCATGATCATTATTAAATACTTGAATTGTCCCGGCGTTGCCTGGGTGGCCTGTTACATTCAATTCTTTCTTCCTTGCCGGGCCTTTCTTTTTTTTTTCCATTTCACTTCATTTCTTTTAGAAAATATTTAGAGTTTTTAAAAGATTATTTAATAAGAGTATTAGAGCAATGTACTAATCAGTTGAGATGTCTTTGAAAATGTGGAAATTTGCATCTTAGAAATGATTAGAGTTTTTTTTTTTTTTTTTTGCTTTTGTTTTAAATTTTACTCTTAAATTAATAGACAAGACGAAGTTAAGAATGCAGAAGTGGATTTTCTTTTTTCATATTTATTATATATATATATATATATATATATATATATATATATATATATATATATATATATATATATATATATATATACACTTAGAATTCCAGCAGAGTGATCTATTTATAAGGAAAAATAAAATAAATAATTAAAATAAAATAAAGCGCAATATTTATATTTTTATTTTCAGCAGTCAAACATAATAGTATGAAACCGTTTTAAGTCCCAATACCAAGTCGATCTATATCCTATCGATGACTTATCTTATCTAACTACTGAACCTTTTTAAACACTTAAATTATAAAAATTCTCGTCACACAATTCAATTAACTGAACATTAATTTTAATATTCACGTACAAGCATTAATACAGAAATGCGCGTTATCTAATCTGGTAACATTATTATTATTATTATTATTATTATTATTATTATTATTATTGTTGTTGTTGTTATTGTTGTTGTTGTTGTTATTATTATTATTATTATTATTAAGATTATTATTATTATCATTATTAAGATTATTATTATTATTATTATTATTATTGTTGTCGTTGTTGTTGTTGTTGTTGTTGTTGGAGGTGGTGGTGGTGGTGGTGGTGGTGATCATGCTTCTATAGAAGTTGAACCGGACCAAACCAACGTTAGCCGAACGAAACCTAGAACTTAGGCTGTAAAAACACACACACAGACTTCCGCCCAAATTCCGTACAAGTACCATTAATATTATTATTTCTAGCTCAATGTGTTTGCGAAAATATATAAATATTACAATGCATTGTTAGACAAGCCTCTTAATTCCATCATGAACTCAATTGGTTCAAACACTTTAAACATTTTTTATGAGTAAAGATAAACAAAGAAGTTATATATTTCACACACACACACACACACACACACACACACACACACACACACACACACACACACACACCCACATTGTATATGTAGTGCACAGCATTTACCACAAGTTACTCGAAAAAAGTTCTCAGCAATAAAAGAAGAATATCAAATAAAATATATAAATAAAATAAAAGTAGATTGCGAAAAATACTACGTATCCTAATTGCCGTATATAGGTTTTTCATAATTTCCCCATATATATATATATATATATATATACATATATATACATATATATATATATATATATATATGTGTGTGTGTGTATGTGTGTGCTCACGCGCGTAGTTTGTATGCGTTATTTTCTATATCTATTTTCAATATTTACTACAAGAGTGCTAGTGCTCAATACGCGAGTAGAGCTAGATAGTATGTTATGGAAATATATACGGCAATTCAGCTACACATAATTTTCCCTTTTTCCTCCTAGGGATGATTCATGAGACTATTGCCTGACGAATCCTATTTTCATAATTTGCTTTATATATATATATATATATATATATATATATATATATATATATATATATATATATATATATAAGGAGCGAGGAGCGGAGCAAACCGAAAGCCGTAGGCTTAATCCTCCATTATTTAATAAAATTAATAAATTAGTGCTTGTTTTTTTTTTGTTTTTTTTTTGTGCAGAAGTGTAGTCTATTTATTTCTGATACACACACGCGCGTAAGACGCACACGCACACGTCGTTTTTCTGTCTGTTCCACTTTTTCTCGGAAACTAGCCAGCCGATCTGGCCGAAATTTTGTATAGACCATTATTATAATGAGGCGCAACGAACTAAGCAGTATAGTATCCGTTTGACTCAAAGTTAGAGATGAAGAGCGATTATTATTTAAGTTCAACTTTTTCTCGGAAACTAGTCGAATTTAGCTGAAATTTTGTATAAATCTTTGTTCTGTTAAGGTACAGCGAACTAAGTATTATGGTATCCGTTAGATGCACAGTTTAGGATTAATAATGATTAGTATTTAATGTAAATGTGAGCACAATGTAACACTATTCAACCATCAATTTCGCATAAAGCACTTATTCTAAGTACGCGAGTTAGTTACAGTTAAAAATTCTAATATATATATATATATATATATATATATATATATATATATATATATATATGGTTACCCAAACATTAATGTCACATCAGTGTGGCTAGACGCAACCAGTGTACAGGCGCGAAGATTGGACACCGCAGCTGCAGCTCAGCTTCAGCGTGATCAGGCAGCTGCCCTCTGCGCTAACAAACCGGCCGCTATAACATGAAAATCAACGTCTTCACATCGAGACCGAGTCGAATCAATACAGCCGACTTTGCGTGCACACACAAAGTGCTCAACACCGTTTTAGATAGCGCATTGTAACACTAATAGCTCTGGTCTAGTCTTAACAGTTTACTGCAGTTTCACTGATCATCCAATTATCAGAAGCTCATTAAGAAATTTATACAGGTTTTCGTACATTTTGGGCACAGTTTCAAGCTACAAAGGAAAGCGAATCATGATACGTGCATGTGCGTGCGTATTTGTGTGCGCATACTTGCACGCGTATGCATGTGTGTGAGTGTGCGTGTGTATATGTGTGGGTGTGTGTGTGATATACACATATGCAAATGCGACACTTTCTTGTACGTCATTGTTAGAGTATTCTAACAGCGTGTATGCAGCAGTGGGCAGAAGCCTGGTCATACCCAGGCCCAACTCTTTGATCGTGTCTCCCAAACATTTAAGTAAAGGTCCTAGTACTGAGAAATATTATGGAAAAAAGGACATAGTTTGAATATGATTAGATACCCGAGATCTTTGCACCCATCCCATGCATACCGCTGTCTGAGTGCATGTTTAAAATTATTAATCACCGATATGTGTGTGTGTGTGTGTGTGTGTGTGTGTGTGTGTGTGTGTGTGTGTGTGTGTGTGTGTGAGTGTTCTCTCTTATCTTTATTATGAGTATTATTAAATGTAATATATATTGATAACACGACAACAAGCAAGATTTTGTCGAATCGTTGCATGGTTGCCGTTAATGATTTTAGAAGATAAACAATTCGAGTTTTTATTTTTATTTTATTTATTTATTTTATTTTATTTATTTATTTATTTATTTTTTTTTTTTTGCAAAGGTGCACTTACCTGTTTTTAAAAAGTAATGATATTTTTTCGCCGGAGATTTTTAACTTTCGCGCCAGTCTCCATTTTAAGGTAGACACTGACTCCTTTTCAGGCATGTTGATCTCAAAGTGTCCCCCGGTCGCTGTGTGTATGTTAAGTTTTAGGAATCCACATTGGCTATTGTTAGTCGCTAAACCGTTTATAGTCGCAATTTTTGTTGACGTATTCATTATTATAAATCGTAGTAATTTTTTTTTTCGAATGAACGTATATATTGTATATGTATTAAAAAAAAAATATGCGATAAGTATAAAAATAAATTATCCGCAATTCTTCTTTTTTGTGTGTGGTTCAAGTAATAAGAAAAAAAATAAAGCTCCAATGAGGTATGGATGATGTAAATCCTTGCAGCTTATAGGTAATAAATTAAAAAAAACATGTAATAATGCACTTATTCGAATAGGAGAAGCGTATAAAGTGCTGGCCGTTTCGGGCTGGTTTTCGTTACGGAATAGCCTTGATGGTACTACTAAATCGTACTTTTGTCAGCTGAAAGAGGGAGTGGTCGGTAAGGATATGATGTAAAGGTCTCTGATTGGCTGATGAGTTTCAGAAAGAAAGTCGTAGGAAAGGAGAAGTGAGAGCGTTGTATACACACGCACGCATGCCAGTACGCACTAACGAGGATATAGACGTATTCACAGTTATCTTTATTTGTAATTTATACGCAGCCACGTAATGCATGGGTTTGTTTGTTTGTGTGTGTGTGTGTGTGTGTGTGTGTGTGTGTGTGTGTGTGTGTGTGTGTGTGTGTGTGTGTGTGTGCGTGTGTGTGTGTTCGTGCGTGCGTGATGGAAGGAGAGAAAAACTTAGACATTGAAAGAAAGAATATGAAAAAAGAAAGAAAGGAAATATGATAGAAAGAATGTAATGTATGGGAAGAAACAGTACAAGTGGAAAATATACTAGAAAGATAAATAATAAAAACTAACAAAGAGAAAGAATAAACGAAGGCAAAAAGAAGAAAGCAAAGGAAAAAGAAGAAGAAAAAAGAGCAAGGAAAGAAAGAATAGAAGAAAAAAAAGTAAATTTAGGTAGCTGGAAAAACAATAAAATAAGGAAAGTGTGAGTAAGAAGAAAAAAAAAAAACGAAATTAAAAGCAAATGAAGAATGAAAACAAATAAAGAGCAAAGTGCGTCCAAGGATGGAGTAGTACTGACTGCTGTCACATCTGGGCAGGAGCTGCTAGAAACAGCTTTTCCTGCCTTGACAGAGTTCAAAATATACTTCGTAGCTTAGTGGGGGACATCTTTTCCTCTTCCCTAGAACCTCTTTCCCACAGAAGAGACGTTGCGAGCCTGTCTCTGCTTTATAATTATTTTCATAGCAAGTGCTAGACTGAGCTCCAATCTATGGTACCCCCTGGGCTGACTTTCACAAAAAACACTCGTCTAACTAAAACCACTATAAGTGATTTCCCACTCTCTTTATCTGTGCCCAAACCTACACGTAGATTCCATGAACAAAGCCTCTTTCTTAGAACTGCAATGCAATTTAACTGCACGCCGGTGGAACTTCGTTCCGTTTTCCTGCTTTCCAGCTGACTACAATATGGTCGTCTTCAAGTCCTATGTGAACAAATTCTTGATGAGCTATCCCCTTAAGTAATCCAATTTACCAAATTTCCACTACTAACGATGACTGACAGGTTGCCATTGACCAGTGTACACTCATTAACCCTTATCCTTGAGTGGTCTCCAGGTCTTCATAAGTGGTGACTCTTTTGTAAAAATAAGAAAGGAAAAAGAAAGAAAAGAAAGGAATAAAAAGAAAAAGAAAAAAGAAAAGAAAACACCAAAGAAAGAAAGAAAGAAAGAGAACATATAAACAGGTGCTTGGCTACTGTACTCTTTTTTTTTTGTGTGTGTGAATTTTTATCGGCCTTTCTCATAAGAAGAAATGGGAGAAGGAATAAAACAGAAAATTAAAAACCAATTCTAAAGAAAAGGGGAAACAATGAAGGGGCAAATAAAAAAAGAAAAGAGAAAAATAAAGAACGCAAATAATACAGGAGAAATAATGAAAGACAAGAAAGTGGGGAAAAAATCGCAAGATTAAAATATGAAATAATCGAAAGGTAGTAAGAAATAGGAAAAAAAAAGAAGTAGATAGATAAAACAGATAAAACAGTAAAAAAAATATATAAAACCAGAAAAGAAAGGAAGAAACAAAAAAAAAGGGAGCACGAAACAAAATATATAGATAAAAATGAATGATGAAAGAAATAAAAATTAAAAAAAAAAGAAGACGGGAGGAGGGGGAGAGAGAGGGACAGTTAACAAGGCCGATAGCCATTAATCGCGTGCTCTCGTGTAATGAATGAATGCGTGAATGTAAGATTGACATGAAATTCTTTAAGATAAACTAAAATGACCGAAAAATGGGCTGAAATGACTTAAATAAAAAAAAAGTAAATGACTTAGAATGACTTTAATGAACATAAGGATGAATTGAATGACCTTAAGAATGACTTGAATGCTTAAAAAAATAACTGGAATCCTTCAAAAACAACTTGAATGATCTGGAGAATGACTTGAATGGCTTTGAGACTGACTGGTTGTAAAGTGGGTGATCATTTTACATTAAATTAATACAGAAGAGTGATTCCCCACTTTATATCACAAAGTTAAAAACATAAGTACAGCATGTCGTAAGAACAGATTGTATTTATTTGCTTCCCCACTGAGCAAATTAGGCACAAGGCCGTTTTTTAATGTGGAGAGAGAGAGGGAGGGGGGGGGGAAAGGGGATCAGCTCTTGATGGTTGGGAAATGGGAGCTGGATAGTGACAATTGGTATGAAGGGTTGCCCCTACATTGACCAAGGTCTGATATGTGGGGTTGGTATTTATTTGCTCCCCACCGAGCAAATTAGGCACAAGGCCGATTTTTAATGTGAGGAGTGAAGAGGAAATGGGGACCAGCTCCCCGGGCAGTAAGGGAGCTGGATAGCTATAATTGGTATGAAGGGTTGCCCCTACATTGACCAAGGTCTTATATGTCGGGTTTCCTCCACATATGGTCTTTGCTTTCAGTATCTGCCGGAACAGATAATTCACTTTGAGATATTAAATCCTTTATTCATGTCAAAAATACAGTCAAAATCAACAATGAACAAAAAACTTAGGCTCATGGTCAACTCAAAAGGGGGGATTGTGGGGGTCGTTGGTCATCCTTGTCACTCCAGAACTAAACAAAATCAAAAGTTTCTCCCAGCTAGTATCTTCTTTCACTATAATACCGCATTCACCCTTTCACATTGGGGGACGTCCTACTTAACTCCCAATTTTTTAAAACATTTTTTATTGATGTGTAAAAAAATAAAAAGATAACAATAAAATGGCACAATAATTCATTTGTGTCGAGGGAGGGGGAAGAAAAAACAAAAGGTGATTAGTAGGACCCTCCCAACCTCGTCTAGTTGATAGACTGGCCGTTCCACTAGGTTTGTAAAAGGAACCCCGCTTCTGCTGGTCAGTCTCTAAGTGGGGATGCCATCTAGATGCGGGGTGAATGGAGAAAAGAAAATTTTGTGGGTAAGGGATGAGGGTTAGTTTGTATTTCTTTCTCTCCAAGATGGGTGAAATTTAGAGAAAGGGGTTAAAACAAAAATTGCAAGTAGGATGGGGGTGGGGATCTTGGAGGCTTCCTAATCGAGGAGGGATGGAACACACACTCAGCTAGCTGAGAGGCTACTTGTTTAATTTTTCTTTATGGAACTGCGCGTTCCACACCTAGGCCGGGAACACGTATTCAAATTTGGCTCCTCTTCGTACACACAGACTTGCTACATGTATCCATCTTCTGTCAAATGCTGCGCAATGCAGCCTTCTTCTATCACATCTGATCTTTACCCGTAGTTGGTGTTTAAAGAAAGCGATCAGATCCGGATCAGAAAAAGCCCCCTCCCCCCAGCCATCTTGCAGTCTCAACGTCCAAATCACAATTCTCACCAGGATTGGGATGTAGACCATTTGTCTCTCCCAGTCCCATGGCGGCCTCACATTGTCCATGACATTGGATATGGTAATTGGGCGAGGATGCTCAGGATCGATGCAAGCCGTCATTTTGCTGACATACGATCATTACTGGTGGAGTTTGCGGCAATCGAAGAAAGCGTGATTAGTCATTTCTACGGTCGTTGTCCCACAACCGAGACAATCAGGCTACTCAAAAACCCGGAACTGAAATGTATGTTGTTGAGTCGAAGTGCATTTCGGGCCAATCGCCAGGCCAGAGAGAACTCTGAATTGTTAAGATGACTCGAACCTGGCACCCAACTCACGTGGAGTGGATCTCACTCTGCTGCCAACCCAAATACACGCATAGCAGGTCGTTGGCGGCCCCCTTCACTAGATCCCTGTGGAGTTCCCTATGGGTAGCAATCACAAGGACGTTGGTAGTCGTTTTAGCGTGGCTCGGCACTCTTTCATGTAGGCAGATTCTCCCCGCGGCCTACGACAGCTCTCGATAGAAGGGTCGAGAATGAGGTCGGGAAAAGCGGCAGTAACCACGGGGTGCCACGGTTGGTCATCTTGCATATAGAGGCTCAGGAAGGCCAGCCTCTCAGCGTCTCAATGACACTTCAAGTCCGGCATTCCCAAGCCTCCCTCACACAAACGTTGAATATAGACCTGTCTGCTCACCCAGTGTCTTCCTCTGTCCCAAAGAAGCGAGGACAAGAGTTCGATGAGAACTGTTAGGTGTTGTGCAGGAAGGGGAAGTACGGCCAGTCGGTAAAGGATGAGAAGAAAGACATAAGTGGCGCACGCCTCAGCTCTACCCTTTAAGGAAAGTTTTCCGGTATATCGGAAATGGCGAGGGACAGGACTCTGCTCTCAATCACCTCCCAGGCACGTTTGTGAGGTCCAGGCGTTATGCCCCCTCATTTTCTTGATCTGCTCCCCTTTTTGGGGGAGCAGCCCTTCTGGGGAGCGCTGTCCCCTTTATTGTCCTTTTGGCCTGGCACCTCCTCCTTTTTGTGGTCGGAGTGAGATGCTACGACCGATTTTGGTTTTGCTCCCCTTTAGGTTTGGTTTTAGTCGCCCTCGGGGGGAGCTGTTTGTAAATTTTCCCTCTCCTGAGGAGCGTCTAATGATGCCATATCCGGGCGCTACGCCCCCGTTAGTGGTTGGTTTTGCTCGTCCTGTTGGGGAGTCATCCTCTTGAGGAGCAGTAGCCCCTGGCCGGGGGTATCCACATTGGTGGCTCCCTGGCTGGGAGTATCCATATTGGTGGCCCCCGGGCTGGGGCTGTCCATTTTGGTTCCCTCTTCTTTTAAAAATCACCAAAAAGAGTGACGTGGAGACGTCCAAAGTAGGGAGCCGACTTTGGCGCCAAAAAGAGTGGAGATAGAACTGAGAGAGGGAGTGGGAAGTTAGTGGAGGGAAGAGAGAAAGTGTTTCGGACGCTCTCTCGCGGGGAAGGTCGTAAATTATCAGCTCGGATCTCCTAGTGAGGGGGGAGAGCAGAGAAAGACAGACAAAGTGGGGGTGCGGACAGAACGCTACCCAACAAGCTCGTCAGGTGTTCCGGGCACGAGAATGTGTAACCAGAACAGCACTGCCTCGCGCGGTGTATGTATCAGAGAAAAGATACTACACTTTGAGATATGAAATTTTTATTCACAGGAAAAAAAGTACAATAGGGAAAATGAATAAAAAACTTAGGCACAAGGCCAACTCAAAAAGAAGGGGGATGGTGAGGTTGATTGATCCATCTCGTCTCTATTGGAAATTTTAAATGATTTTTCTCTCGGCCAGCATCTTTAATCATGGTTACCCTTTTAAATTTGTATTTATGTGTGTGTGGTGGGAGGAGGGTGGTCTTCCTACTTAAACCCAATTTAAATTTTCTTTTTTTTTTTTAAATATAAAAAATACAAAAAAGATAACAATATTAATAAAATTTCATTTGTGTCGAGGGACATGGGGGGGGGGGAGGAAAAAAAAGAAGGAAACCCTGGTTAGTAAGGCCCTCCCAACCCTATCTGAAATGCTAGACCACCCGATTCACTCTGGTTTGTAAAGGAACCAGAGTTTCGCGGGCAGCCTCTAAATGGAGGGGGTAGGGGTTGTGCCCTAAATAGGGGAGAAAAGAAAAATTTGCCGGTAAAGGCGGGGGAAGGTAGTGTTTGGTTTGATTTCCTCCAAGCTGGGTTGAATGTCGAGAGGAGGGGAAGGGGGCAAAAGAAAAAATTGTTGTTTTTGGAGGTTGGGGTCTTGGGGGCTCTCTAATAAGGGAAACAAGATTTATTCCACTGGCCGAGAGGCAGAATGAAGTAGAATTGGAAAGGGGCGGGGATGCGACAGAAACCCTAGAACCGAGCACTCCACACCTAGGTGGGGAACACATATTCAGATTTGGCCTCTTTTCGTACACACAGACTTGGTAACTGTATCCATCTTCTTTCAAAAGCCACACGATGCAGCCTTCTTCTGTCACATCTGATCTTTACCTGTAGTTGGTGTTTAAAGAAAGCGATCAGATCCTGATCAGAAAAAAGGCAGCCCCCCCCCCCGGCCATCTTGCAGTCTCGACATCCAAATCACCATTCTCGCCACGACCAGGATTGCGATGTAGACCATTTGTCTCTCCCAGTTCCATGGCGGCCTTACATTGTCCATGACATTGGATATGATAATTGGGCGAGGATGCTTAGGATCGATGCAAGCCGTCATTTTGCTGACATACGATCAGTACTGGTGGAGTTCGCAATAATCAAAGAAAGCGTGATCAGTCATTTCTACGGCCGTTGTCCCAATACCGGGACAATCAGGCGGTCTCATGGCGGCCTCACGTTATCCATTATGTTGGATACAGTAATCAGGCGAGGATGCTCGGGTCGATGCGAGCCGTCTCTTTGCCAACATACGACCAGTACTGGCAGAGTTTGCGGCAATCGAAAAATGCGTGATCAGTTGTTTCTGCAACCGTCATCCCGCAACAGGGACAGGCCGGCGACTCCAAGAAACCAGAACTGGATTGTATATTGTTGAGGGGAAGCGCTTTTTGGGCCACTTGCCAGGTCAGAGAGAATTGTTCAGATGACTCGAACCTGGCGCCCAGCTCCACGCAGGGCAGATCTCACTCTGCTGCCAACCCAAATGCGCGCATAGCGAGTCGTCGGCAGCCCCCCTCTTTAGATCCCTGTGGTGTTCCCTATGGGTGGCAGTCACAAGGTAGCTGGACTCTGGTAGTTGTTTTAGCACGGCTCGGCACTCTTTGAATCTCCCTGCGGCCTGCAAGACTCTCGATAGCGGAGTCGAGGATGTGGTCGGGAAAAGTGGCAGTGATTGCGGGGTGCCATGGTTGATTGTCTTGAAGGTAGTGGCTAAGGAAGGCAAGCCTCTCGGCGTCTCGATGACACCTCAAGTCCGGCATATCACAAACCTCCCTCACACGGACGATGAATACAGACCTGTCTGCTCACCCAGTCTCTTCCTCTGTCCCAAAGGAGCGAGGACAAGAGTTTGACAAGAGCTGTTAGGTGTTGTGCAGGCAGAGGAAGTACAGCCAGTCGGTAAAGGATAAGAGGGAAGACGTATGTGACACATGCCTCAGCTCTACCCTTTAAGGAAAGTTTCCTAGGAAGCCACGCGTTGACCGCAGCTGCTACCTTTGACCATAATACTACACTTTAATCTTGGCCAAAAGGCCAAGAAAAACTGTATTTATTTTATGGTCTTTGCTTGCAGTATCTGCCGGACAGATACTACACTTTGAGGTATTTATTTGCTCCCCCACTGAGCAAATTAGGCACAAAGCCGATTTTTAAGGTGAAGAGTGAAGGGGAAATGGGGACCAACTCCCCGGGGAGTAGGGGAGCTGGATAGTGACAATTGGTATGAAGGGTTGCCCCTTTATTGACCAGGGTTTTATATGTGGGGTCGCCCCCACATATGGTCTTTGCTTGCAGTATCTGCTGGAAAAGATACTACACTTTGATCTTTATATTTAATTTATTTCGTTTAAAGAAAAAATTACAATTAAAAAAATTCCAATATAAAATTAAAACATTTAAAAAAGTAAAATCTCCAAAAGACAAAACAAATTTAGGCACAAGGCCCTATAAGATCTGGGGAGGGGAGTGTTGCAGGGTCTTTGTAACTAAAGTAAAAATGGAGTATGTGGCGACTTTACTCTTGACTGGCAACATTTACCACAATACCTCATTCACTCTGTGGAATCTAAAGCTAACTAATGAAAACCCCAGCGTTTTTACAAAAAGGATATATATATATATATATATATATATATATATATATATATATATATATACAATTTCTGTATGTGTGTATGTGTGCTCATTTTTTTTTTTTTTGCCAAAAGGCCAAGGAAAGCGGTATTTAAAAAAAAGGCCAAGAAAAGCTTAAAAAGCTAAGAACAGCATCTATTAATAACAGACCTTTGATCTTAACCAAAACGGCCAAGCACAAAAGTGTTACGGAGAGACCGATAGACCGACCAACAGCCGACGGACAGACGGAGTGACTTATAGAGTCGCTTGCACGCGACTAAAAATAGAGGAAATATAAAGAATGAAACGAATGAACAAAATGAAAGAAAGAAAAAAATGAACCATAAAACAAAAGAAAGAAAATAAAAACAAAATAAAGAAATAAAATAATTAAAAAAAGATGAAAATATAAAGCAAAGAAAAGAAAAGATTGAAAAACAAAAGACTGAAAAATGTGACAAATGACTTGGAGAAAGGTTTTTAGTTTTCTCCCATTGCAAGAACTTAGAAACCAGGGTCAGAAAGTGGGATTGAGACCCCCCCCCTCCGAGATGGGGCACTGATCTGCAAAAAATGCCTGAGCAGTCCCTGTAAAAAATATGTAAGGAAAGTCCTATAAAATTAATGTGCCCTCTGTAGATGTATAAGGAAAATCCTTTAAAAGTACTGCACCCTCTGTAGATGTATAATGTTGCAGCAACGTAAAGCAATTCAATAACCAGTAAACACCGGTTCTGCACGGAATCCAACTAGCAAGGTACCTAGACGGACACGAACGGTTACTCAGAATGAACCCAACAATCGGTTACACAGAACGGTCCCAACAACGGTAAGATATGCTCACACCCACACGGCACGAGAAGCAACAGCAACACGATTCCCGACCAAGTCAATCATCGCTCTCCCAACGTCTTTCAATCACCCGCTTTTATGGCCGTTGCAGGCCGGCTAAATTTGCATATTGTGAGAATTCATGTGACTTTGCGAGATATCATCCTTTACAAAAGACGGCGGCCGCCATCTTGATCTTTCTTTCTCTATTTTCGGTCGGCGACGCTGAGCCGGCGCCGAGGTAAGTCTTTCCTTTTCGTCCGTCTCTCTTACACCCCCACACAACACACAAACACGCGGGCACTTGTCTCCTGGATGCACATTACACTCCCCCTGATCTGATGATCACATAGGGAGCATTGTGGGGGTGGCCTTTTAGTGCGTGTGCTTCTGCGAAGAGGTACATTCACTGTTTCAGATTCGGGCTCTGGATCTGGTTCCGCCTCATCAGACGAAGTATCGCTATCAGTCTCTGGAGGGGGCTCACTGAATCCGTGTATCGGCAGCTTATCACTGGACGCTTCACTGCTTTCTTCTGTAGTTATGTGACGCGCCTCGGTAGCTGGGCGAAGATCTCGCACAAGTCGTGGGGTTCCATCGACCAACACAGACTGCTGGCTAATCACTCCGGATATTTGTCCTCCCTTAAACTTGTCGGTGCACCGATTTCCTGGGGGCCGCACCCACACTGGATCTCCCACTTCATATCTGTTACATGTTCCCTTGTCGGCTGCTGCGTAGTGTTGATTCCCTTCACTCCGACTCGGTATGTGTAAATAGCATCCGCAGGTGCAGTTGAAGGAGACGTCCCGTCCTTTGGCGTAATGTTATACCAATATGTGGCTTCCGTAATAGTACATCGCTTCCTGGCAGCAATTCTCTTGATGCTGCGATGGCTTCTTTCAGCAATGCCATTTCCTGACGGCACATGCGCACATCGCAACCGTAGTCGGATGCCCCACTCATCTAACAACTGCCGGACTTGCTGGCTACAAAACGCTGCATCATTGTCAGTCAGGAGCTCTTCCAGCGCACCTCACTCAGAAAAAATGGATGATAGGTGGCGAACAACATTTGCCGAATCTTGTCTGGTCATCTACTGCCACACCGCAAATCTCGTAGGCCCGCAATCAATGAGAGTTAGAAAGGGCTTGCCACTGTAATGGGTGATATTCATGGCCAGCTGCTGCCACACACCCTCAATTTCTAATCGACCCTTCTGTCATCGCTCTGGTGCAGGATCAATAGACTGGCAAGCCTCACAATTTCTGAAGATCTGTCTGACATCCATCTTGGTCACTGCTGGGTATAGGCGCCTAACAAAATAAAGGGTCCTCTGTATACCCGGATGTCCGCTCTGTGCATGAATTTTTTGTATTTGACATGGGTCGATTTCAACTGCACAAGATCGAGCAGTAATCTCCATTCCCATCTTCGCGGCTTCATACCATTTGTGAGGTACTCGGGTCAGTTGGTCAGCACGATTACAATGTGATGGCACCAGAGTGACGCTCAGTGATAGCCCATACTCAGATACCAGGTTTTTTAGCGTGTCTAGCCTTCTCCGTATTAACATTTCGCTTGCTGCCTTGGTACGGATTCGTGTCCGTCCTGAAAGTGTGTCAGACACCCAGTGGTAGACACAGAGAGAATCTGTGTACAAGGTCAACTTCTTAGACTGCCACTGCAGGGCCAGATTTATCCCCTTTACAACGGCGTCCAGCACTGCCAGGTTGATATGCTGAGAATCTGTTATGGGCCGCAACCAACATGCATCTTTGAACACGTTTCCTCCTTGCTCCAACAATACTCTAAACGCCAAAGAACTAGCATCAACCCACACACCTATGTTGTCTCCGTTAACACACCACCGCCCACAGGAAGGGTCCTTCTTGTTCACTCTCTCCAGTGTCTCTTTAATCATCAGAGTTAGTAGGACATCATCGGATATGTCATCCCAACCCGTGGTTGTTAAATTTGCTCTGCGTTTAATTACACCAACAGCTGCGCGGAGCCAGCCACAGGCCGGTAAGTGACCAACCAGTTTTCCACATCAAGAAAAAACGGTCCATTTTGTAACGATGTTGGGGATGCTTAGAATTTCACTGCCACACTTCCATTGTAGGGTGCCATCTTCTTCATAAACATCCAATCCCAATACACGTGCTCCTTCCCTTAAACGTTCGGGATTCTTGCATTCCAGACCAAACTGAGCCAACTTTTCTTTGACACACAACGCAGACTGTACATCTTCATTGACGTATACATCATCAATGTAAGCTGACGTTGAGTCCCTCATAGGCTTTTCTTGGGACAATACTGTGTTGATAATAGTCTTCATGATCTGTGGTGCCACATTTAGGCCAAAGCCGAGGCGTGTAAGGCAGTACCTCTGCCCCTGGAACCAAACTGTCTGGAACGGCCACAACATCTCATCAACTCGCACCTGTAAATAGGCTTTTCGCAAATCCAATATCGAGACATTAGTGCCTTTCTGACGCCATTTCCTCAACTTGCTGGCGCATACGTCAGCATCGGCAGTGTAGGCTTCAATATGCTTGTTAAGCTCCCTATAGTCCAGCACCAGCCGTCCTTTCGACTTGTTATGCTGGACTACTGCCATCAAGGGTATTAGACCCTTGGGAGGCCCAAGCTTGTCCTCAGGGTAGGGGATTAACCAGCCATCTTGGATCCACGCCTTTAGTTCCCTATCGTATTCTGCTCGGGCCTCACTGGGTATAGGGTACTCTGCAACCCCATTCTTGAGTTTAGTCGGTGCCCTTCCCTCGGTCCACTTCCAAGATGCAATCCAGGCCCTCTTGCAAGAGTCGTAGTCCACTGTAAAATCCGTCCGATCGATGTGGAGCGCTGCACACACTGGGGCCTCCAAGAATCGCACTTTTCCATCCCGATGAATTGCGACTCCCCCCAGCGCCTTGATGGCATCGTATCCGAGCAACAGGTCAAACCCCAGGAGATTTCCTTGGGTCACGAGCATATTGATCTTAGTGGCTGCACCGGTGTTCGTGTAGATCTCAACAGTTCCAACTCCACAGCATGTCTGGGTCTCGCCTCCTATCATGGTGACTTTGATCTTTCTCTTAGTCCAACTTGGACACAGCCTGGCGCTCACTATAGTATGCGAACAGCCTGAGTCGAGAAGTACTGAGCAGGGTATCCTGTGTACGTAGACGGTCATCACTGGTTGCGCCTTGTTCAAATTTTGCTCGGGGAGCAGGGCGGCGCTGACGTCCTCTCCCCTGATACGTTTCCCGCACAGTTTTGGGCTAGATGCCCCAAACCGCCACAATTAAAACAGCACACACGCCCCCTGTTGGTGCAATTCCTTGCAAAATGTCCATGTCGGCCGCAGCGAAAACATTTCCCATTGCTTGCAGGGTTCTGATTCAGAATCTCCCGAGCGCCAATCTGGCCTGTCTGTGTCGCCATCACAACTGGTTCCCCCAGGTCCTCCTATTCTTTGATGATGGCTTGAGCACGTTCCATCAAGTGTTCCATGGTCGTTGTTGAAACGCTGGTTGAGGCTCTCAGTAGCTGCTTCACCCGAGTGGGAAGGCCCGCCACAAACGCGTACACGAGCGTCCGCTCCGACACCCCTCCACCGAATAGGACAGTGAGTTTCTTTAACTCCGTGAAGAAAACGTCCACGCTTTCCTCCGGTAGAAGTTTTCGGGAAGCAAATTTTTCATAGGCCGTACAAGGATCCATGGCGAATGCCTTGTACAGCGCAGCTTTAATTGCGGTGACATCTCCCTTTTCGGCAGCACTGAGTTGCTGATACACACTCAAGGCACCCCCAACCAATCTCAGGGGAATCACAGTGTGTACCCTTTTTATCTCACAAAGGTCGCACGTCAGCTCGACCCTTTCAACCCAGTCGACAATAGACGTGGACCCGTCAAACTCGGGTATGAGCTTTAAGTCGAATTTCGACTCGGTCATAGTCCTAGAGGGCAAATAGCCGAAATAGCTTTTAGAAAATGTGTAAGGAAAGTCCTATAAAATTACTGCGCCCTCTGTAGATGTATAAGGAAAATCCTTTAAAAATACTGAGCCCTCTGTAGATGTATAATGTTGCAGCAACGTAAAGCAATTCAATAACCAGTAAACACCGTTTCTGCATGGAATCCAACTAGCAAGGTACCTAGACGGACGCGAACGGTTACTCAGAATGAACCCAACAATCGGTTACTCAGAAAGGTCCCAACAACGGTAAGATATGCTCACACCCACACGGCACTAGAAGCAACAGCAACACGATTCCCGACCAAGTCAATCATCGCTCTCCCAACGTCTTTCAATCACCTGCTTTTATGGCCGTTGCAGGCCGGCTAAATTTGCATATTGTGAGAATTCATGTGACTTTGCGAGATATCATCCTTTACAAAAGACGGCGGCCGCCATCTTGATCTTTCTTTCTCCATTTTCGGTCGGCGACGCCGAGCCGGCCCCGTCTCTCTTAAGCACCCACACAACACACAAACACGCGGGCGCTTGTCTCCTGGATGCACATTACAGTCCCATCAGTGTTTCCCGGTAAAGGTACCTCAGTCGAGTAAAACTAACCCCTTCTCAAAGAGAGAAGGCAAAACCTGGGAGGGTGAACCTCCTAGAACTGCACAGAACTAAACTCCCAAAATCAACAAGGATTGGATCATTACAGGAATAGTTTAATCTCTGTTGATTTTGGAGGCCGAAGATACGGAATCTCTTAAGGAAGGAATAAAAAGAAAACAACGAAATACATACATACACACACACACACACACACATATATATATATATATATATATATATATATATATATATATATATATATGTATATATATATATATATATATAATTTCAGAATAGTTTTTATTTAACAATCAGTTGTTATGGAAACGTGAGATTGTAAGGTTTACAAAATATTACTGGCAGTAATATTCTATAAGTTATCCCATCTAAACAAGAATTACTCGGTATGCAAGATAGAGCAAATAAATTAAATTGTAATTCAATGAATTTAAAAAAACTCTCATTGAAATGAAATGAAGTGGTTGAGTTTCATATCAAAGAATTTTTATTATTCTAAGCAAGACAAAGAATGCTTTAGAAAATTAATCTCCTTAACCTATAGGGTTTCGATGTCTACCATCTCATCAGAGGAGAGAAAATATTAGCAAATACTAATAAAGGTATGCACCCTTTTTGCTAAAGTCAGTGAGACATGGAAAGTCTTTGACTTTGACTTTCTTTTTTTGAAATTCATTGAATTACAATTTAATATATATATGTGTGTGTGTGTGTATGTGTGTGTGTGTGTGCCAAAAAAAGAAAGAATAAAAAAGTAAGAAAGACGGCGATGATTTAAAGAATAGATAAGCAGTCTTTATTGTCTGTCGTAATAAATGCTAAAGTAAAGCAGAACAGAACTTTTCTTAAAACATCGCAGAATATTGTAAAGAAAAAGTCGTCGTTGAAGTTACGCTTTTCAAACCGGTGATGATGTATATTTTGCTCCCTCTAACTTTTATTCCGATGTCATTTCCCATAAAAGCAAATGTGTTTTGTTTGGTTTGTCCCTGTCTACTTGCCTTCCCACAATAAGAAACTTGTACTCAACGTCAGCTTTTAATGTGGGGAAAACGTATCTCTTGACCGAGAAAAAGAAAAAGGTATTTTTTTACACCATGCCCCACCGTAATATAAACACCCCCAAACTACGCCATGTTAAGAACGGCTTTCGGAATACATCCACCCAACCTCACCATGTTAAGAACAGCTTTCGTGGTTGGGGGTGTTTATTCCGAAAGCCGTTCTTAACATGGGGAGGTTGGACTGTTTATAATACGCTGGGGCACGTCGTAAAAATTTACCAAAAATAAAAAAAAAATCCCTGTATAAAATAATATCTCCTTTTCTGCCCGCTGCCAGAACAGATACTACGCTTTAAACAATGCTGAAACATAATGCTTATTAAAACGGTCCCATTGTTTACGAGTAATCATGAAGAGAATTTGCTATTTTACCATCCTGGCAAGTTCACAATTTTTTTCCAACAATTATTAACGTTTCTGTTCTATATCTAATACGTGACAGAGTTATATGACTAGCTACTCGAATAATGCAAAGACGACGGGATCTGCCACCGAAAGCCAAATAAAGAAGGTTTACTATTTCTCCTTTGAGCATCGACGTGTACGCAGTGATCACATTTTTGTCTCCATAGTCATTATAATTTCTTACAGAACCTATTATTCATTCCTACCCCAGAAGGAGATGTACGCAGGCATTTTTAGAAACTGCTTCACAGCGGATTTCAATTGAACTGAAAAATAGCCGCTTTCTCAATTAGAATCTCTAGATCTTAAAACAGACTTCCAGATATGTGGTAAACACGGCAACAACCTAGCAATTTAAGACTGATTTGAACAGGTGCTTGGCTACTGTACTCTTTTTTTTGTGTACATTTTTATCGGCCTTTTCCCTAAATGGCAAATGATGCATGCTTGTGTTATTTTTTGCTAAGTTTATTGAATTACATAGAATTTCAATAATTACCACAATAGCTACAATACGTTTCGAACTTGCCTTGTCTAATTTCATCGCCAGTAGAAGTATTAATGAGACTTCTGATCCGATTCCAGCTTCTTCCAGAGCATAAGTTCGAATTTTTTGCTCATCTTTCTACAGTCTATCAGCAGATTTATGTGTTATTTATTTCAAGAAACAAAATTTTTTCTATATAATCTATTAACAGAACACGAATGTGAAAATATAGTTTTGAGATTGGGTTATGTTATCTTAGTTCTATGCGTGTGTTTTGCTTAGAAACATTGTTTTAATTTTTCAAATAAACCATTATTTATAAGTAAGTGAATAAGTTACACGTTTCCCTTAGTTATCAGCAAGCAGAGACATTCGACGTTGCTCGGGGATTGTAATAATGATCAACAGATGTTTCACACTCCCGTATTTCTATTGTCATGGAAACCGGTGAAATCACCCATTTTTCAATCAAACCGATTGATTGCCTGTTCTTGTTGGGGATCCCTCGCGACAGACTGTGACTCCTCGCAGTAATTTAGTCGACCATACAGGGTGGAACGATAAAATTGTCACCCTAAAGAAAACATCCCTACAGCTATATTTTAAAACTTTTATTGAAAAAAAAAGCAGGTAACTTGATTATGTAGTAAAACTGACATCTATTCAATGTAGCCGCCTTCAGTCTCAATCACCGTCTCGATATGGGGTTGGAACTAGGAGCATGACTTTTCCACAAACGCCAGCGGGAGTTTGGCGAATATTCGGCGGATGACGGCGATCAGACTGGCTATGGTGTTGTGGGAGATCATGTTGGTGATAATCTCAATGCATGACTAAGCGAATTAGTCCAGCCGGTTCAGATCGGGGAGGGGGGAGCTCGTCACAGAAGGCTACAAAGTTGTAGCACCCCTTCTGAATCCAAGCCTGAATCTCTTTGAACTTATGGGCCACCGCCGAGTCTTGCTGCTACATCAAAGGTCTGCCAGCAGCCAACTGATTACATCAAGGGATCATCACACTCTTCAGCACATCCAGGTATACTTTAGTGTTGTCTTTCAAGCCGACTTCGAAAATGTGAGGTGGCACGATGTGGCTCTTGCTTGAAACCACACCAGAGGCCATAAACGTGGCCAGACACTTTGTTTTCATCAGCCTGGGAAAGCCCCTGTTATTCTTGGCAATCCCGCGATGGTTCTGGCTATTGTGCACCTGGTCCTGGCAGAACTTTGTTTTCGTATGAAAAGAACTAAAGGATGTTTGGCTTCTCAGAATGCTTCAGTTTGTTGAGCAACCTGACGGACTTAATTAGCCTGAGGTTCTTTGTCTTCTAAGTCAAGATCTAGCTTGTCTGGCGCCTCTATGACCTACACTTCAAGAACTCCTTCACACATGCATTCACAGTTGTGTGAAAGACGCCTAAATCTCTAACAACCTGCCGAATAGGCCACTGAGGAGTTTCATCAAATATTGCCTTGACCTTTTCGATGAATTCCTTGGTCCGAGTCTTCCTGGTGGTGTCCTAGGACTTCAAATTTACTACCTCCAAAGGGTCGTCCGATGCATTGAGCTGTGACCTCAAGCGTTGAACCGTCCGGATTTGCATTTTGAAGGTGGTGGCAACAGTCCTGTTGTAATAACGGGGATTGGTAGAGAGCATGAGTTGTACAGTGGCACATCTCCGATCTTGTTCGTTGAATATTGTGTCACTTTCAGACATGATGGAAGGCTCCTATCGCTCTTGGGATTTGCACACAACTGCCGAACTAATAGATGGTCTGCAACAAACAAAGAAAAACAGTTTTCATCAAACAGAAATGGAATCATGTCGTTTTTTTAATAGCGACAATTTTATCATTCCACCCTGTACATTGTAGTCTACTTTGTACTGTAGAGAACCTACTGTTGGTTTTATAAAATTATTTTTTATATATAACAGCTTGAAGTAAAGTTTAAAATGCAAAAGTAAAATATCATGCTTCAATTCTGCTCTAAACAGAATCATTCATTTCGAACACGCTCCGGTCATATCAAAGAACCTATTGCTGATTTTATATGTCTGGTCTTTCTATTTGTGCGGTAATAAAGGCTTGAATTTAAGTTTAAAATGAAAGAAGTTAAGTAACACGGTTCAATTGAGCTTTAAACAGAAACATTTATTTCGAACGCGCGCCTGTCATATCAAAGCACCTACTGTTGATTTTATATGCCGGGCTTTTCTACTTGTGTACTTATAAAACATTCCATACAGCACCTACTATTCCCAAATTGTCACTCATTTAGTACTGACGATGCTCAACGTTGCTTAACTTTGGTTATCTAACAAAAACTGGTTTGGCAACGTGATTATTATTATAAACCTCTCCTCCTCCTCGTCCTATTACTACTACTGCTACTAATATTACTGTTATCTTCGTTTCATATAGATCAGATTGTAAAGGTTTCTTTTTACTACTACTACTACTACTACTACTACTACTACTACTACTGCTGCTGCTGCTGCGCTGCTGTTGCTACTATTAACTGTGTTAGCGTAAGTGTGTCCTAACTGCAGAAAAAACACCACCGTGGAATGCAGCGCGGAAAAGTGCATAGTTATCTGTGTGAGTGTATATTCAGGATAAAAAATGTGCAAATACTTATGGGTGAATAATAATAATAATAATAATAATAATAATAATAATAATAATAATAATAATAATAATAATAATAATAAAACGTTTTTATTACAACTCGTATTGATGGGGAGGCGTAGCAATTCTACAAGCAAATCCAAATGTCGAACTAGATGCAATTTTCTTGCTCCTATGATGTGGCGTTGTAAATTTCTCTCTCTATTCCACCCGTATTGACCTGGAAACTGGTCGATTGGACTCTAACATTTGGTTCCCCCATTGTATCAAATTCGTAACGGGAACTCGTTTTCCGTTATTTTTATAGCGCCAGAAGGAATTTGTATAGTCAGAGCTTCTTTACAACGGCTTCACATCTGTGGGACACATTGTCGCGAGACTACTTCCCTACTGATCACAGCTTTAGGTCTCTTCAATTCCAATGTAAACAAATTCTTTTCAAAAAACCGCTCGTGAATAATCATCAGTTCCTACCATTAATCAATGTTAGTTCTTCCCCATTTTTCACCTGGCAATCATTTCTATCAATAACATTTCTCCTCGAATGTTCCTTAGCCTTGATAAATGCTGACTCAGTAAAAAAAAAGTACTTTCATTTTAATTTCTTTATCTCATGATATTCTATTCTCTCAGAATACTGTGCGTTCACTGTTTTCTCTTACGGCCAATGGGACATGTTCGTCATATTTCTCTTTGATTTTAGCTTTCTATTGTTTACAGATGGTCGAATGTCGCTTGTTGGCATTTATTGTATGGATTCTGTTTTGGCCGATTTTGATATGCCTGAAGACGTTAGTTGTCTACTGTGATGGCTTGGCGCACTCTTTCTTTCGTTCAAGTCTTTGTTCCATTATTTTGTCTCTTGCTGCCAACAGTGAGCGTGACGTCAGACTACTAGCCTTCTTCTGTTTGTTTTTTGTTGTTGCTTTTTTTTTCTTTTACTTCTTCTTCTAGTGCTTTTCTTTTTTACTACTACTACTACTACTACTACTACTACTACTACTACTACTACTACTACTACTACTACCAGTTATCTTCATCCCATAGGAGTCAGAAATGTTGATTTTTGTTTTGTTTTTGTTTTTTAACTATTACTATTATGATCAATCGTCAATAATGAAAAGAATATTCTCTTGTCATAGCCGTAGTCATTAGTTATAAGATAGATCTGTTTTGCAACATAGATCGTTGGTCATTAGTTATACGCTAAGAAAACTTTAATCTATGTTTACGAATTTGACGTGTTAGACTAAAAATACGGTGAGTCGTATGCTATCCTGATGTTTTCGTTTCGGATCGGCTAAAGGGAGTTTTTTCCTAGGTATAGTCTATCAATATCAAATCTAAATCTAGCCTTCAGCCGCATGCTTATCCTGGTTGGTCGTGACGACATGCAGCGACTAGTATTTCTAAATCGTCACCCATCTGATACTCCCCGGACTCAACATTACTTAACTTAAAAATCTAAGGAGAATTGGTGTATCATCGTGATTATGCCTTACATAAGCCTGGATCAGCATTGCTAAGACAACTGGAAGCAATGTCGGGAAAAGCAGAAAGTATTTTTCTTATTTATTTAATTTTTTTAAACCAAGATCTTCCACTGTTGGTAGTAATGATGAAAAAATAAACATTTATTTATTGTAGATTAGCACTAAGACATCCTATACAATTGTATTTTTACGTTGGCGAACATATGTGCACTTCTAGGTGTGTCAGAAACTTCGTGAAAAATATTGAATAATTCGAACCCCTGTCTTTCCAAGCTTATAACTACTCGAAAAATGTAATTCAAACCCTAATTTCTTTTTCAATTAAAGGAGCAAGGACCAAGGTTTCATTAAAAAAAAATACAAACAACGTGTTTAAAAAAAAAAAGGTTTTAAACTTCGGACTTTACAGGTAAATTTCCCAAAAAAACTATTCTTTTAGTTTTGTTTTAAATTTGAATATATTATTTATTGATCTTTTATCTTAAATTTGTGATATATAAAACTTTGGCACATGAATTAATTATTTACTTTTTAATAGACATTTCAAAATAGAGGAGCGTGAATTAATTCGATCCCCTGTCTTTCCAAGCTTATAACTAATCGAAAAATGTAATTCAAACCCTATTTTTTTTTGTTTCAATTAAAGGAACAAGGACCAAGGTTTCATAAAAATAAAAAAGATACAAACAACGTGATTTTTTTTTTTTAACGGGTTTTAAACTTCGGACTTTACAGGTAAATTTTCAAAAAAACTATTCTTTTTTGTTTGTTTTAAATTTGGATATATTATTTATTGATCTTTTATCTTACATTTGTGATATATAAAACTTTAGCACATAAATTAATTATTTACTTTTTAATAGACATTTCAAAATAGAGGGGAGTGAATAAAAAAAAAAACGTTTGTCTAAAATATTATATTCGGTTTATTGAAAAGAGCATAAAATTTCACATCGACTCTGAAAATATCGTAAAAATTGAATCAATAGAAAAATGTCGATAGATTTTTAAAGTGTAAAAATTGAAAAATACTGAACTCGTAAAATTCAATTGATTTCATTACTGTTTTATAAAAAATAAAAAATATATATATTTCTATTACTGTTTATACAACTTTAATAGTTTATTTTGGAAGTATAATCCATAAAGAAAATAAACAACCCACTTTTAACAGAGAAATTACGAGATTTTTATATTTTATTCGCAGTTTCGTGTTAGTCGTGTCAAAAATTCCTACAAAAATTCTCATACACCTAGAGCTGCACTTCTAACGTGTTTTCACAGTAATCAGGAAAATAACATCTCTATAGTTAAATATTTAGAGGTTTATACACAATCGGAATTGGAATCAATAATTGTATCGGAGCCAGGAATTTAGTACGGAATCAGTGATTGTATCGGAATCGGGAAAATTATTGGAATCGTCTCATGTGTGTGTGTGGGTATACAGGACCGTCGCACCCGATCAGATGAGCGTGGCGTTGTGGCCACCAATTTTAAACATTTTTGTTGTGCTTATCTGTAGTCACATGCTACAATAATCACATGTGTTCCGATTAATTGTTCTGTAAATCGTTCTATGAACATGTTTTTTTTTTTTTTTTAAGGATCTGCTGAACTTTGGTGCTGACGTAACTCAGTCTGAGATTTAGGTAAGTGGTCGATTTTGTTGGCATCAGAAGAAAACACTTACCGTGAAGAATCTATCTATCTATATATCCATAAAAGTGAAAATATCTGTGTGTGTACATTTCCCTATTAACTCTGTCAATTTTCAGTCTACAGACTCGAGATTTGACACAAGGGGTAATGAGATTTGGGAAAATCTTTTTAATCTGTAATCGGCCAGAAATTTATCTGTCAAAGGGTTAAAGTTCAACGACTTGACCTTTGAAAACTCTACCAAACTCCTCCGCCAATTTTGGGTCTAAGCACTTGAAATTATAAATGTGGGTTACTCGGATATGGATCAAACTTTTTAATGCTATTTGACCCCCCCCCAAGTGCTAAGGAGTCAAAATTCAGGTCAAAGGTAAAAAAAAAATTGACCACTGCAGTCTTTACCAAATTACTCAGCCAATTTCTGGTCTAAACATTTGAAATTTTACATAAAGGGTATTCAGAGATAGGGCATGCTTTTTAATCGGTTTGAGTCGAAAATTTGAGCTGCAGAGTCTGTCAAATTTCTCCGACACTTTTGGGTCTAAACACTTGTACATTTAAGATGTAGGTAACGTGGGCATGGGTAAAACTTTTTTATTTTGATTGAGACCAAAATAATAAATCTTAAGGAGTCAAAATTGGAGTCAAAGTTAAAAATAATTTACCTCTGCGCGCTCTACAAAATTACGCAGGCAATTTTGGTCTAAACATTTGAAATCTTGTATTCACACGAGGGGCAAATTATTAACAGTATATAGGTCCCGAGCAAAGCCGGGCTGAATTGCTAGTATTTCTATAAAGGTGAAAATGTGTGTGTGTGCGTGTGTGTGTATGTGTATGTGTGCATACATTTCCTACCAAATAACTCTATCAATTTTCAGTCTACAGATTCAAGATTTGACATAAAAGGTATTGAGATTCGGGAAGATCTTTTTAATATGTTTCGGCCAGAAATTTGGCTGTCAAGGGTCAAAAGTTCAACAATTTGACATTTGAAAACTCTACCAAACTCCTTCGCCAATTTTGTGTCTAAAAACTTGAAATTTTAGATATATGTAACTTGAACATAGATCAAACGTTTTAACTTGATTTCAGACCAAAAGAATAAATGTTAAGGAGTCAAAATTGGGGTCAAAGTAAAAAAATTGACCTCTGCGGCCCCTACCAAATTACTCAGCTAATTTTCGGTCTAAACATTTGAATTTTCACCTAAAGTGTAATCAGACACAGGACAAGCTTTTTAATTGTTTTTTGGCCCAAAATAGTGCAGCAACGGGTCAAAGTTCCAAAGATTTGACCTTTGCGAGCTCTAGCAAATTATTCAGCCAATTTTGGGTCTAAACAGTTGATATTTTTACATAAAGGGTATTCAAAGATGCAGCGAGTTTCTTAATCAGGTTTTGGGTGAACATTTGGCTGCCAAGAGGTCAAAGTTTAAAGAGATGACCTCTGCAGACTGTACCAAACTCCTCCGTCAATTTTAGGCCTAAACGCTTGAAATTTTAGATGTAGGTTACCTGGACATGAGTCAATCTTTTTAATATATATATATATATATATATATATATATATATATGTGTGTGTGTGTGTGTGTGTGTGTGTGTGTGTGTGTGTGTGTGTGAACATAAAGTTATGAATAGTATATAGGGCCCGAGCAAAGCCGGGCTTAACTGCTAGTAGGAAATATTTGTTGGTCAAATTGTAAATGAAAATGATTTTTCAAAACTGTCGAATTATTAATTGACTTAAATTGCATCCGTATCCTCGCTATCTATCAGCCAAATATGAAGCATATGCTACCTTAAATCACAATTGGATTTTTAAAATTACAACTTTGCAATTTAATCTGCGATTTTCCAAATAAAAACACGTGTTTTACCTGACTATAACTATAGAGGAAAAAGAACCCTTTAGTTTTTAAATAAAAAACAAAAAAAAAAAAACAATCGACAATACTTCCCTTATACAAAGTGTGTTGAACTATCTATCTTTTCATTAATAATTTAATAATTATGTTAATTTAGTTTTATTAATTAATATCATACCAGTAGAACAATTCACTGTGTCACTTTTCATAATTAAAAAAAACAAACCTTTTTCAAACTGACGCATCATTCCCCCAAAATATAAATTGTGTATCTGCTTGACCTGCACTGATTGCATTACATGCGAAAACTTGAAAAGAACCAGCGACGTTTTAATTTTCTTTCATGCACTCGTCATATTAATAACAACAATGATCGTCAGATCCAGCGCTGATTACACTGACCTCCGTAATCTTTTTTGCGTTTCCTAATTTAGCGTTAAACATAGTGGTCATCCAACAGAGAATGAAAAAGAAAACGTTAAATCAATTTCTGTTACGATAAAAATCTTCGCAATTTTTAGCTTAGGGTGGATATCGGTTCGACTTGACTCACTGGCTCGCATGTGGTCTGAAATTTGCCTATATATCTACAAAGAATACTATGTAGATACAGATTTTTCTTTCGTATATTAACAAATGAAATGTATTTTCAAACACACACACATATAATAGAATAGGGAGATACAGTATTATGTATCGATTTTTAGTATTCACTTCAACAGTGCTCAATACGTGAGTAGTGGTAGCTAGTAAGGGAAATATATTGATGGTAATTATGTTGCACGGATGCACCTGCGTTTACTTCACAGAAGGAATCGTCACGCCATTTTAGCGTAAGAATTCTTAACAGGAGATGGAAAGTGATCGATGTCCGTAGCATAATTATCATAAATATGTTTTCATAATTATTAATATATATATATATATATATATATATATATATATATATATATATATAGTATATATATATATATATATATATATTAATAATTATAAAAACATATTTATGATAATTATATATATATATCAATAATATATATATATATATGTATTAATAATTATGAAAACATATTTATGATAATTATATATATGTATATCTATCTATCTATCTATCTATCTATCTATCTATCTATATATATATATATATATATATATATATATATATATATATATATATATATATATATATATATATATATATATATATATATATATATATGTATATATTAATAATTATGAAAACATATTTATGATAATTATGCTACGGAGATCGATCACTTTCCATCTCCTGTTAAGAATTCTTACGCTAAAACGGCGTGACAATTCCCTCTGTGAAGTAAACGCAGGTGCATCCGTGCAACATAATTACCATCAATATATTTTCCTTACTAGCTACCAAACAATACTGATCTTGTGAAAATCTGTCGCCTTTGTCAAACATACATACATACATTTATATATTCGTAGCTCAAATTTTCGACCCAAACCGATTAAAAAGCTGTCTCTCTCTCTCTCTCTCTCTCTCTCTCTCTCTCTCTCTCTCTCTCTCTCTCTCTCTCTCTGAATACCCCTAATTTCAGACCAGAAATGTTTAGACCAGAAATTGTTTGAGTAATTTGGTAGAGACCTCAGAGGTCAATTTTTTTTAACTTTGACATCTATTATGACCCTTAACATTTATTGTTTTGTGCTCAAATAAAGTTATTAAGTTAGATCCATGTCCAATGAACCTAGATCTAAAATTTCAATTGTTTATACACAAAATTGGCGGGGGAGCATTGTAGAGTTACAAAAGGTCAACTCGTTGAATTCTGACCTCTTAACAGTCGAATTTCTGGCCGAAAACAGATTACAAAGACTTTCCTAAATCTTACTTCTCTGTACATCAAATTTCGAGTCTGTAGACTGAAAATTGACAGAGTAATTCTGTAGGGAAATGTAAACAGACAGAAACACACACACATACACAGACAGACAGACACTTTCACTTATATATATATATATATATATATATATATATATATATATATATATATATATATATATATATATATATATATATATAAGTGAAAGTGTCTGTCTTGGGTCGAAAAATTGAGCTACCAATATATACTTGTATGTATGTATGTATGTCTGCATGCCTTCCTAAAACTTTCGACAAAGACGACAGATTTTCACAAGATCAGTATTGTTTGGAAGCTAGAACCTTCAGACGACAAATACCGAAAAAATTGGCTGAAAACATTAATTTCTTCACCCTGAACTGGGCACTTTTCTACAGGGAGGGGTCGCTTTTTTCGCCGATATTTTCGAAGTCATCCCCTCTTTTCGATTGTCTAGCCTTAATTTAAACCTACGTCACTTCCGGTTTGGCGATGGACGTAACAGCAAAGACATCACGTTTTTCCCCATTCTTTTCTTCCTTGACGTAACGGGTTCGAGCCTGCCTTCCTACTACTACTCTTTTTTTTTTTGCTCAACATACACCTCCAAACACCCAGGCAACACCGGGCTGAAATGCTAGTCTCTAAAAAAAAAAAAAAAAATATATATATATATATATATATATATATATATATATATATATATATATATATCAGTATACAGCATGATCGCGTTGACACACCTCTTCTCGTCTCAGATCACTGAAGTTAAGCAACGTTGAGCCTGGTTAGTACCAGATGGGTGACCATTTGGGAATTCTAGGCGCTGTATGTGCTCTCCGCTTATCTCGGCATTTGTTTCTCGTTGTCCTGTACATGCCTTTCACTTGCCACTGGTATTTTACAATGTCTACTCAGGAGAGGGAAGGTGTGGTTGGAAATAGCGCACTGCCTGCCACAAAAATTTCACGCGCAGACACCTCTCCGTGGGTATCCAAAATCTGTCTGTCTATCTATCCATCTATATATATATATATATATATATATATATATATATATATATATATATATATGTATATATATATATGTATATATCTAAAAAGATCTAAATAAATCAATTCATATTTCGATTGTACCACACGTTTTATATATATATATATATATATATATATATATATATATATATATATATATATATGTGTGTGTGTGTGTGTACGCGCGCGCACGCGCGTGTGTATTTAGGGAGCATATTTTCAATAGGCAATGATATTCAATAGCCCTGAACTTTTCTAAAATATTTCATGAGTTGCTGATTTTTTCCAGTTTCGGTTTTGCCCATTTTATATTTCGACAGTAACTCATACACACTAATTTGACCTGAATACAAAACAAACTATTAAATAAAGGCCTCATAAAATACGCCTTACTTTGTGACTTTTTCCTTAAATATATATATATATATATATATATATATATATATATATATATATATATATATATATATATATGTATATATATACATACATGAGTCCTACAGTTTTCTTTGTTCAGCGTTCTCGTGAGAAAATAATTAACATCTAGGAGAGTAATCAGGCAAATACTACTACTTTTATCAGTGATTTTCTTCGCAACAGTAGTAGTAGTAGTAGTAGTAGTAGTAACCGGCCTAAATATTGTTTGCCTTTGTTCGAAATCGGAAGGATTCACAAAAAGATGGGAAATTTTTCAGAGATTACGTCTTTGTTAAGAACTTCTGGTTGCTTTTGCTTAGAAACTACTACTACTACTACTACTACTACTACTGCTGCTGCTGCTGTTCTACTAATAATAATGATATTAATAATATTTATTATAATACTACTACTGATACTATCACTCTTTTATAAAATCTTAGTAGTAGTAGTAATTATATATGTAAACACGTTCTTTGAAATTCTTTGTAATTTAAAAATTAAGAATTGCTTGCTTTTAATAAATTGATGTTAAATATAGAATTAACTGTGTGCAATCAAAATAATTATACAATAATAATAATCACAATAATAATAATAGTAATAATAATCATAATAATCATAATAATAATAACCATAATAATAATCATAATAATAATCATAATAATAATAATAATCATAATAATCATAATAATAATAATAATAATAATAATAATAATAATAATATTAAGTTATTAAGATTTCATGGAAAACCGTTTATTTTTGCTACTGACCGATAATGCTTCGTTTAAATACTCTTTTTGAGTAAGTAATAGCATGTTAGCCATTTATTTGTAAACACAATAACTGCGGCGATCTTAATAGTAAGAATATTAGCATCGCATTGCATCACCAGCAAAATAAAAACGATAACATTCTGTAATAATAATAATAATAATAATAATAATAATAATAATAATAATAATAATAATAATAATAATAATATAGAAATTGAATCCCTAATAACGACCCCACAAGACAATGTAATGAGACCGACAAGACGCAAGAATACAGTAAATGCAAACTGCGGACAAAAAGACGAAACAATAAACCACATCATAATCAAATGCACCAAACAACCCCCAAAAAGAATATAAAAATAAACACTATTAAATGGGGAAGGTATTACACTGTGAATTTTGCAAACAACTTTATCTTGAACATCCAGAAAGATAGTACGAACACAAACCGACAACAGTACTGGAGAACGAAAGTTACAAGGTCCTATGGGGTATAGACATACAAGCAGATAAAGCCATCCAGGAAAGAAGACAGGATATCATAATATTTAACCAGAAGGAAAGTCCTGTCAGATCATGGCTTTCGCCGTCCCAGCAGGCCACAGAGTGCAGATCAAGGAGAAAGAGAAGCGAAGCAAATACAGTGAACTGATCGGACAGCCCAAAGGGAAATGAAAGGCAGAGAAAGTGAAGATAACGCCACTAAAAGTCAAGCTAACACCACTAATCACTTCGAAAAGCGAATGGGAGTGATTGGAATCAGATGGAGTGCTCAGGAGCTGCAACGAATAACAATAATGAAAACGGCTGAACTATTTAAGAAAACCCTTGGATGAGCCACAGGCGCAAATCGGGCATATAGAAACTGCAACAGATGTAAATCACAAAGAAACACTACATGGAATCATGGAAACTGAGACTGTAAAATTGTAGATAAACCCCCTTCATTTTATTTTTATTTTATTTTATTTTTTTTTTTACACAGTGATCACCACTTATCAAGGCCCGGAAGCCACTCAGGGATAAGGGTTATTGCAAGTACATTACGTTAGTGAGGCGATTTGCTGATATGTTTACTTAAGGGGGCGGTTCATTAGGAATTTGTTAACATTGGACTTGAAGACAACCAAGTTGTAGTCCGGAGGGAAGGAGGAAGACGGAACAGAGTTCCACAGGCGTGCAGTTCTAAGAAAGAAGCTTTGTTCATGGAATCTGCGTTTTGACTTAGGCACAGATATAGAGTGGGGGAAATTTTTCACAGTGGATTCAGCTAGACGGGTGTTTTTCGTGAAAGATTGGCGAGGGGGGACCAGAGATTGGAGTTCAGACGAGCATCTGCCATGGAAATAACGATAAAACAAGGACAGGCTCGCAACGTCTCTTCTGTGGGAGAGAGGTTGCAGGGTAGAGAAAAGGGCATCCCCCACTAAGCCACGAAGTCTATTTTGTACTCTGTCAAGGCAGGATAGGCTGTTTTTAGCAGCTCCTGCCCAGATATGGCAACAGTATTCCATCCATGGACGTACTTGGCTTTTATATAGGTAGAGAACTGCATCCGTAGTGAGATATCTTCTGGAGCGGTAGAAGGATCCCACCATCTTTCCAGCGACCTTGGCAACAGACTTGATGTACGTGTTCCATTTCAGATCAGGAGTAAAGGTCATCCCCCCCCCCAAATTTGTAGTGCCACTATAAACTGGCGCTACACCAAAATAATTGAGGAGGATGAAGGAGAATGAAAGACCGAGGAGAGAGAGCAATAACCAGGCCTCTTGGATGAGTGCCAAAAGGACTTGGACCTTGGAGAGGCTTATTGCCATCCAAATCCCAGTGAAAACCAATGGCCAATACCAATGATAAAGTTATGATAAACGGCTAATGAGATAACGCAAACTAATTTGTAAAAGGTCGTGAGTACTGAAAATCTTGAGAGGCTTGTTGTCGCTCAGACTCTACGAAACACCACAGGTTGTTTTCAAGTAATTTTTCTTAATGATGGCCTATATGTAAATTCCTGGTGTGTAATAATAATCCAAATTAATGTCTGCGTGAGAGAAGGCAGTGCAATGGGATTATGTAAACAAGTGCATTTTAAACAGATAATTGGTACAGGCAAAACCCGAATGTAGTATTGGAAATCTAAAATCTCAAATACTCTGAAACATAGATAGACAAACTCATCCAGGGAAATAGATCGGATGTCGTAATAGTTAATAGAAGGAAGAGAAATGACAAATTGTTGATCATGCCGCCCCAGCATATCACCTAGTGAATATCGGGGAGACAGTAAAACGAAGCAAATACAGGATATTGCTAGAGAACTGAAAGTGATATGGAACAGCAAGTAGGTTAATATCATCGTAAGTCCAATGGGAAAATTATCGAAAAATATTTAAAAAAAACAACAATTAGGAGAAATTGGAATCAAAGGATAGACTACAGATATGGCAACAGTACTCCATTGTAGGTCCACTTGGCTTTTATACAGATAGAGTATTGCATCTACAGTGAAATACTTACTGGAGCGGCAAAGTGATCCAAGCATCTTTCCAGCGATCTTGGCAACAGATTTGATTACGTGTTCCATTTCAGATCATGAGTAAAGGTCATTCTCAGAAGCTTGTCAAGACACGAAGCTTCCCCTGGTGTGCCTGTGAGATAATTTACTTTAAGTTTGTTACTTGTAGTCCTTTTGTAGATATTTTACCACGTATTTCGGTACCTAATCTGTTGGATTTTTTCTGTCCCCGTCTCTCTTAGTATAGCTGCCTTCTTGTGCAATGTGCTTTCCCTGCTAATTCAATGCTACAATGAACTGTATATCGTAGTGGAAGGATCGGTACGAAAAACATAGTTTCTGACAACTTGATGCGTGATTAGCAGTCGATTGAATGTTGAAGCTAAACACAAGTGGGCGCCATCTTTACTTATGTGATGTCGTTGTTGTTATCACTGGCTGCTCCTGCTGTTTGAGTCTTCGTTCCTGCTGATGTAAATTGTACTTTGTTTATTTTGTTATTATAGACTCGACGGAGATCTTATATTTCACAATATAACAGTGTCATTCAACAGAAATATCCAGTATCCAATATCTTACGTAACACAAATAATTCTAAACAATTTCAAAAATGCACATTGCTCTATTTATCAATGAAAACTTTTTATTGATATATGCTTCACAGTTGTAAGGAGTGTCTCCTAGTTATACTATTACGTTATTCATTGTAATATGACGTCACTGATGGTAAACGGAAAACATTTCTTTGTTGCATAATATGATAAGAAGTCGTAACATTCAGTCCTCACTGTCTTCACACAGGAGGCTATTTTTTCAGTGGAATTTGCTACTATGTCTGTCACTATACAGCCTAGCATAAACATAACTTAAGCAATTGTAACCAAACTTGATAAAAATATAGGCTATGATCTAACAGAAGTGATTTAATTTTGGCATATCTAGGTAAAAAAAACAAGGTAGCACAATTGTTGAAAGTCAAACTTGGAGTTATAACTTTTTTTTTCATTGTAAAGACTTGACTTATTCACATTAGATCTATGCGTAACAGTAATCACTATACAGAATTTAAGCCTCCTCAGATACACAGCTTCTTAATCATCAACGTTTTACGTGGCTATCTGCAGGAATATTTTATACAATATACAGAAGTATGACCCAGGTTAGACTTTAGCTCATCTTTACGTTGTCAAGCGGAATTATGTAGTTTCACAAGTGATATGTATTTTTTCATTGAGAATTGGTTTGTGGTTCATCTATAAATATAAAAGCGAAAATGTATATATGTTTGTATGTGTGTACGCTTCTTCTGTATGTCTACAAAAGGCTTTTTGTTCAGAGACGCGGTCGGTCGGTTCACAACTTTTTAAAACATTTTATATCGCATATAAATTGTAATATCTCACAGTTAACAACGAAGCTCGTCTGTCTATTTAATTTGCTCGATTTCAGGAAGATAAATATTCAACATTTGTCGCTCGCCGCATGTGGGTTAGTCTTTTTCCTATAACATCTTGGGAAAATAAAAATCCCGCAGTCAAACTTGACCTCATTAACTCATTAAAACGGGCACCTGCCAAATCCAAGTAATTAAATAAATTCAAACGTGTTTTCGTTAGCATCTCGCGGTGGGGCAATGGTTAACGTCGCACTTTTTTTTTCACACTTTAATTTACAACTTTGCCTCAAGGGTTCGGGTTCGATCCTCATACTTACCTACCAAAACATTTTTTACACCCACCCCCCGGAGTTTCCACACACACCTACAAACACTCGGGCAACGCCGGGTACCCATCGCTAGTATATCTATATGTGTTTTATTCCTAACAACGTCTACAGATAACACTGTACTCAAGTCTATACATATTACAAGTAAGCCTAAACTGTTACGCGAATCATGTTACGTAAGATGTCCAGAGCAGGGTTCGGGCTATTGTCCGGTACTATTGAAACATACTTACTCGGTGCATATTACGTCATCGAGTTGAAAATTCCAGGTTTACATCACTCACACATTTGGAGACAAGTTTGTCTTGAGAAATGTTAAGCAGGATCAATATTTTTGATTAAGCTATCTGCTTGCAAAGTCAATAGATGGGTACTTTAGATAATGACGTCATTGATTTACATCCAATATTTTCTAGAGATGTTTTATGTTTGAGTGAAATATGGGAACTTTGGTAACCACTTTGTAAGACGTTGTTGCTTATTTCTTGACAGAACAAGTTTTTTTTTTTTAACACTGGTGATATTGGGTGTAAGTCATGTGTTAACAACTTATAAATGCAAACAGGATTCTAGAAAAAAAACAAAAAAACAAACGTTCTGAAAGTATTGTTCTTATGCATTTAAGAATCGCTTTTGTAATAACGAATACGACATCCCTTGCTGTTAATTTTCTTGCTAAAGCTGCCGCAAAGAGCGTGGGCTCCCTCTATTATGTTGGACAATTATTCACACCAAATAATAAACTATCTCTTTACAAAGCGAAAATTCGCCCAACCATGGAGTATTATTGCAACATATCGTGCATATACGGCTATTCTCTCTCGCTCTCGCTCTCTCTCTCTCTCTCTCTCTCTCTCTCTCGCTCTCTCACACACACACACACACACACTCTTAAACAAGTATCAAATCTAATAGGTCCTGCATTATCGGCCAAACTCCATCCTCTGTCCTGTCGCCTCATTGTTGCATCCTTGTACCTGTTTAAAATGTTTTAAATGAGAAACATAATATATGTAAAGCTTCGATTTATATACTCCCGAATAAGCCGACATGCATCAAAATTCCTATCCGCCCATTGTTGAGTTTCCTGGATTCCCCTCCCCCCAAAAAAAACCTCCTACCATGATAAATTATTCCTTCGAACTGCTAGACTTTGGAATTTCCTCTGTGTTTCCTCTACCCTGACTGTACTAATTTGCGGAAGTTTAACTATAACGTACACAGACAACTCGCTTTTCAACTCCCCACAGTACTCTGTTAGGTAAAATTCTAAATAGTAACCCCTTGCGTCCAACTGGTAATATTCTTGTTCGGAATGAAAAGAGTAAAATGTATCATACAAAAGCACTAAAAAACATTCCGTCTTCGCCAATGAATGAGGTCGGTTTTGGATGACAAAATAATTGCATATTTTACAACGTGCATCTTTTTTTGCGTATAGTGTGATTTAAAAAAAAAACGGGCCCCAACTCTTATTATGCCTCGTTTCTTAGTGTTTTGTCCGAATGAAATAAAACTTTGGTCATAACTAGTGTATTATATTCAAAACATCACAAAAAAGGGTTTTTTGCCTTTTTTTTCTCCGTTCTACAGCATATGTTCTAGATGGCCTCCATTTAGCTTTCGTTTTCTGTTTGGTCACTCTGTATAATGATGCATTTTCTGTAGCTTCAGTTACACTGTGATAGGTTAATCAGCGAGGTTTTGTTGTTTGCATCGACAAAGATGGGTTTTCCTATCCACATATGTTTTTTCCCCTTTGATATAGATTGTGTTTTCAACATCAGTAGTTTTCCTACACTAGTCGTAAGTGTAGTATTTGGTGCTGTTTTTTCATATCTGTCAAGACCAAAATTAATATAGTTCCGCAATGAAAGGTACATATTAATAATTAATAAACCTGTGTTGCATCCTTGTGTGGCTGTTTTATAAATATTTTAATGAAATTTGCTCTAACGAACTTGTAACATTTATGCACCCTCTATTAAATAGTAGCGCCTTCCGTCTATGCGACAATGTGTCTTGTTTGAGGTTGATATGAATTAAAAATCGAATAAAAGCAGCTTCCGTCAGCTCTATTCAATCTGTTAAGGAAAACCTAATCTAAAACACACATGCTTATCGTTAAAAATAAACACCAGGAAATAGGTTCCTTATTGCCTCTAGAAGCGTAGGATTGTCCGATACCTGTAGTGGCCATTTTATGAACAACGCCCATACTTCATCTAAGCATTTATCACTAGTCCGTGACATAATTCGTTAGAGATTTATCAATCTTCTATGAATATGAAAGAGAGATACAGTTTTCCTGGAATCACAATTACCTGCTTCATGTAAATCACCATTAAGCTTTATAATCGAGCTGATCGCTGCAACATTGCAAGAAGTTGTTTCATTGCTTTTCCTTATAGCATTCACTGTAGCAAACAATATATGAAATATAGGTCAGCATATAATCATAAAAAAACTCGCTATAATCTAAGATGGCAGCTTCCATTATATTGAATACTCGTACCAGGACGAGAAAATAAATTCCTCGAATAAAATTTTCTTAAAGCAAATCTATATACTATTAGAAAGATTAAAATAAACACATTATCCTACTAGTCCTTCTGTCTAGAATCTTATCACAATTTTTGATTCTAAATGTGCAACATGTAAGTATTAAGTTCAAGGAATTATAAAATCGAATTGAAATTCAGAGAATTTGCCTAATTGATGTTTAATATCTATTAATCAAATGTATTTGCTGAATTAAGAGAGAGAGAGAGAGAGAGAGAGAGAGAGAGAGAGAGAACGAGATAGATAGATAGATAGATAGAGAGAGAGAGAGAGAGAGAGAGAGAGAGTGTGTGTGTGCGAGAAAGAGTCAGAGAGAGCGAGGGAGAGGGGGTACTTGGCGACCTTATGTTAAGCTATTGCTCGCCTAACCCACAGTGGACACTAAGGACGAACATTGACTTTTTCATTTATTCTCTCGAAATCTTACAAATATAGAGGCAACTATGCATCCTGTGAGAAAATTCCGTTAAATCATATCACGTTCATTCATGCGGATACACTTCTTACGTCACACTTGTTAATCATTTTTAGTGAGTCTAACCAATATTCTCTTCATTCCGTTCATTTTCAACATTCTTCTAAATGAGGGCTTTCATATAACGTATTTACCCATGTTTACGGTACTGTTTGTGAATCTATTAGCATTAGATCCTAAATGCGTGATGGACTTTGACTTACAAATTATTATAAATTTTAGGCTATAAAATCATTTATTACTGGAAAGACTTTAATCTTTCTATATTTCTCAAGTTATCTCTTAATTTTGTTTTCATAACTGCAATTGAATTGAAATGTATGTATTGCATTATTGTATTACATTACCCTATCATATTACATTGCCCTATTATAATATATTGCCCTATTATAATGCATTGTCTTAATGTACTGTATTAATCTATTTCAGTCTATTACCTTATTGCAATGTATTTTATTGACCTATTATATTGCATTGACCTATAATATTCCATTACCCTATTGTATTGCATTGATCTATTATATTGTATTGCCCAATTATATTTTATTGACCTATTTTATTTTATTGACCTATTTTATTGCATTGACATGTTATATTGCATTGACCTATTATAATGTATTGACCTATTATAATGATTCCTCGATTATATTGTATATCTTATTATTACATATCTTATTGAAGTATAATCTTTCTTCGAATTTCATATTTGCAAAAAAAAAATATAGTACTTTTAAAGTAATGTCACTGGTCAAAAATATTCAATACTAACTCGTCTGTTTTCGCAACGTATAGTCGGGCGTTGGTTGCGTTTGGCATATTTCAAGTGATTCTTTTCATTTATCCCCAGTCTTGTAAACTAGACATTTAAACATAAGTCTACAATAAGACATATTAGTATTAGCTTATGTTAGAGCGTAACTTCAATAAAAACTGTTATGAATACTGATATAACTTCGAAGTAAATCTATTAGAATCTATAAAATACTCATAGATTAGTCATTGTGAATCACGTTTAGGCACCGATTCT
>NC_136488.1:121562631-121745131 GCF_053919585.1 Euprymna scolopes
CGAAGGAGAATGTTGCCAAAAGAAAAATCTGGAATTATGCTGCTGACATGTGAACTCCAATTAAATTCCAAAATATGTGTAGAAATCCAAATTTTTTTCGGCATTTATGACTAGCTTTTATGTAATGCTTTTTCAATTACTGCTAGTACAATCAAAGTCATAGCTTCGATATAATATTCATTTGCTAATATCCTTCCTCTGATAAGAAGAACGCATTTATTTGAAACTCTGCGGATTAAGGATATTTTAATATATCTTATTTGAGTATCCGGTTGAACACCAAATTAATGTAAAATATATTTTTAGTCTTATATATATATATATATATATATATATATATATATATATATATATATATATACATACATACAGTATGTGTGTATGTGAATAAATAATTTCTACAATCAGACAACAGCTTAGAGAATCCCAAATCTGAATATGTTATGTTAATGAAAGAGAGGGCGAAAGCCGAAGCTAGGACTTCCGGTTTGGGGTTTGCATGGTTTGTTTAAGCTTCGACGTTTTCTCTTTCGAAAATAATCTCTATCACCAAACATTTAAAAATCTAATATCAATTTGCTCGCTGTATTAGGTTTTTGATTGACATCCTCCCAGTGAGTGTAAAATTCTACTTGTGAGTCATTGGCCTGAGTCCTTAATACTTGAATTGCACATTGAGTAGAAGTAGCAATATTCCACAGTCGTACTTCGTTTGGGCCTTTTTGAATCTGTGTTATCCACTAGATTTCCTTGTATGTGACGCTATGTAACAAGATTCTGGCCTCACAAGCGACTCGGGTTTCGAATCCTGTGTTCGCATATATTCCTCTGATGAATGAATGGAGGGTAGTACTTATGTCTAGAATCTGAGGTTTGCGAATTTACTGGTGTGTGTGAACTGCTGTGTTGCATGATTGTTGAAATAATTTTATATAATCTCAAATTCGAAAAATAATATAATATAATACATAATATATATGCGTATATATGTATATTTTTGTAATCGAAACCTAAGTACCGGAGCTCAACAAATAACAATTTATAATTCCAGAGAATTTACAATGAAAAAAAAATAGACAATAGGAAAAGGTAAATTCAAGCGATATCTTTCAAGTGAAGAGATTCATTTTTAACGGCCATTCACTATTACTGCAGATAATCAAGTTTTGAAGAGTACTTTGAATCTTCACAATTATTCGTCGAAAAAAAAACAACAAAAAAGGAAAAAACAAACAAACAGAAAAATAGTTTAAACATAAAAAAAAACCATCAAAACATCAAAAAACATTCCTTTAGATCTATACTAGCATTTCAGCTCGGCGTTGCCCAGGTGTTTGGAGGTGTATGTTGTGCAAAAAAAAAAAAAAAGTGGTAGTAGGAAGGCAGGCTCGAACCCGTACCGCAAAGGAGGAAAAGAACGGGGGAAAAACCTGACGTCTTTATTGTTACGTCCATCGCCAAACCGGAAGTGACATAGGTTTAAATTAAGGCTAGACAGTCGAGAGGAGAAGGTGACTTTCGAAAATATCGGCGAAAAAAGCGACCCCCCTGTAGATAAGTGCCTCTCCTTTTGATTGTTTAGCCTTTATTTAAACCTACGCTACTTACGGTTTAGCGATGGTCGTAGCAGCAAAGACGTCAGGTTTTCCCCGTTCTTTTCCTTCTTTGCGATACGGGTTCGAGCCTGCCTTCCTACTACGATTTTTTTCTCAACATACACCTCCAAACACCCGGACAACGGTAATTATCCTTTTATACTTGCAGACACTAGTGTTTCATGCTTACGCAATCATCGGTGTAGCATGGCTATTCCTACCGGTCAAGAGATTCGAACCCAGTCACGTAGTACGATTGATTCCATTTGCTACGCCTCCGCCTCTGGACTACCAACCACAAGAACTAATCTATACTCCTATAAATTCATTTTTCTTTTGTGTGTATTGATATTCATATTAAAAAAAAATCTTTTCTATTTATTTAAAAAGGAAATACAGTTTTCTTATATATGGGTTGTGGAATTGCATTCACTAGCAAAAGATTTAGCTAATTTGCATATTCTTTTAAACATTCATTTTAATTAATTGCCTATATTTTTTTCTGTTTTCTTGTGGGATGATAATCTTTAGTTACGTGTAATTATATTCATGTAGATATCCTACATGCTCAACATATACATCCAAACACCCGGGCAACGCCGGTCTGAAATGCTAGTATATATATATATATATATATATATATATATATATATATATATATATGCACACACACACACACACACACACACACACACACACACATATATATATATATATATATATATATATATATATATATATATATATATATAAAATTCACGGCTTTACAAAAAATATGCACTAATTATATTGTTCAGTAGGTTTTATTTGCAACATTTGCACACAATTGTTTCGGCCCATAGCTAGTATATAGGTATATAATGTCTCCTTAATTATAATTATACGAACTAGACAGCTTATCAGTGCGAAAAACATATTTTCAAAGTTCTTAATAGTCTATAAATAGACATCCCTTATCAACAGTATGGTATTCACGCTTTTTCTACCCCCTAAGATATGTTATGCGTCTGTATACAGGGAGTTTCTCATTATCAATATTTTATGGGGTTGCAAAGTACACTCGCCTTAATATTGCTTTGACGCTTGTATGGCTACAACTTATTTATACGTTTGTTTTAGTTCATGCTTTTTTTTGTTTACACTTCCGGTCCGTAACAGTTATCTAGGTGTTAATCTTAGTTCGGCAGCAATTTAATTATTATTCTGTTAAAAATAAATGCCAATATTAATTTCAATTAATTAAACTTCTTTTGTGGCATGGGTTGCGCAATCCCCAACCTCACCTCTCAATTGTTAAATACTAATAACAAGTGGAGTGTACGTTCAGAACGACTGGAAACAAATATTGAGATAAGCGGAGAGCACATACAGTGCGTAGATATCCCAAATGGCCACCCATCTGCTACTAACCATGCTCAACGTTGCTTAACTTCGATGATCTGACAAGAATCGCTGTTTCAACGCGATGATTATAAATATATATTTTTTAATTGGAAATTCTATTTCCTTTTTTATTACTATTGAATTCATATGGATTCACTTAGGACTAACAGTGTCATGTGTTTGTTAGTTGTTGTGGGAGGAATTACCTTCGAATGAACTGATCCGTATGTAATAAATACCGGAGGACTAGACATTTTTACCGGATCTAAATCCGGAGAACCAACAGCTTAGTCACACTTTATTATGTTCTTGTTAATACATTTTCCTACTCTGTTCCCGTGGTCTGCTTCTTTGTAACCATTTAAACAAGAGTTAACATTATTATAACAATTAATATAGTTTACTGTATTCCGATTGGTTCTAGTACTACAAGCCATAATAGTGTATCGTATTGCCTGTCTTTACTAGTTTAATTATATTACTTTTACGCTTATTATATTTTCAGTTGTAAAAAATTTCTTTCCTACACACTCAATTTCCTCCCCGCAGAAGCAAATGAATTCTACAAACAAAAGCCATACATTTAAACTCAATATTTATTCACAAATAACAGCAGTGAAAGTTTTTCGGTTCTGGTAAGTCCTTTTAAAACGGTGGCCCGATTTGCCTCCATACGTATGGAGCCTTTAGTATGAATTCCTACTGTTGGAATGTTAGTTCGTTGTTCCTTTGGAAGGATCCATGATGATCATGGAGAACACGGTGGGAATGATGGCGCCTTTAATCAAGCATAATGCGAGCCCCTTGCGACTCAAGAAGAAATAAGATAAGATCCAATAATTGGATAATAACATGCGGAACAGTAGTTGAATGTCCTCCTTGATTTGAATAGGTTCAGCAAAATAAGTTGTCTCTGCTTGTAGAGATGTGTCCTTTGTTCACCAACTGTTTGGTGTCCATGAAGGAATTGTCTTGGCTCCCTAGTGAGAGAACCGCTGGTTTGAGTCTGTGTTCTTTCTTAGACTGAAAATAAAGGCATGAATGCAAAAAAGGACGCAAATCAAATCACTTGACACATTCAAATTTAAACTAATCACAGACCGGCTACTATAGCTGTATGGCCGGCCTAAAAGAGAGATGGCGGTTGTATGTGGAATTTCTCACAGACTATAGCATAATCGAAGTTTAATTTTGAACCACGTTATTTTACTTCCGGTTTGAGAATTCTTCCTTTCATACAGTCACTTAAAATGGATATATAATATTATATGTTTACGCTGAAATAAAGTTTATATTCTTCTTAGTTTGCTTGTCGCTCATCAATTATACCAACATTTTAATATTAAAATGTAGTACTTTTTTTTCCATATGTATAATGCTCTCATGTATCACTACATAGTTAAGGGGTTCTGTTGCATATTATTTTTTAACATAGTATACTTCTTACCACCTAGTATATTATAGTAATGATTGCTATCCTGTTTCTGTTTATTATTTAATCTTAAGAATATCTCACTTATATTACTTAATTACTATTCATCTTAATCATCCTTTTCCGTCTACATTTATTCATTACTAGCTGAACATACCCGGCATTGCCAGGTAAAAAGCACCTTTTCGGGCAGAGGGTTTAATCAGATTCTATGCAAAATACACGAAATATCCTAAGTTGTTAAGATTTTCCTAAAAGTTGACCATATTTATAATTTTGGAACCATAAGTCATCGTCATCATCATTTATGACATCCAAACAAGGAAATAAAATATCATAACTTCAAGGTTAAAGAAAAACTTACTTCCATTTTCAAATACATCTTTTGTTAATTTTACAAATAATTAAAAATAAATTAAATAAGTTGCTGGAATCGGTGTTAAATAGAAGAGTAGTCAACCATCTCAGCAAAAACAACCTAAGTAATCCAATTAAAAAAATCTACTACTTATGTTTACTAGGCTATAATCACTTTGACTAAAGTATATCCATTAACCCTTATCCTCGAGTGACCTCCGGGCCTCGATAATGGTGATTCGTGTGTAAAAAAATAAAAACATAAAATGTAAATTAAATTAAAAAATAAATAGAATAAGTCAGCTTTATATGATTCTAAATAGAACACTTAAAACAATTCTATTACTAATTTCAATTAAAAATGTGCAGCTAATTAGTTTTAATAATTTTCTTTAATGTAATATGCAAATGAGACGACCTTTTGAATAATTAGTAACTAGAGAAACCATGCAGAAATAAAAGCGGAGAAGAGTGTTTTCAATATTAAAATCCATTCGTGAAACAGTGTGCCTTTTTTTATACATTAACCAAATTGTGATCAAACGAACAAAAAGACAGAAATACGACTTTATTATAACAGATGGAACTTGGTTTTGTAGACTATTTATGATTCTACTATATGCCTTTATGTAGTAGCTCAATAGTGTATAATACAAGTTAAGCTATTAATTAAATATAGAGCACTGTGATTTTTGTCCCAAATATTTTATTAAGAAAATTTTGTTTGTACTTATTTTTAAGTGCAATATCTAATCAAGTGCAATATCTAATTAATGGATAGCGATATGATATATTTGGACTCATTCAAAAGAAGATTAAGAATAAAAGGGATGTAAATATAAAAAGGAGTAAATCGGGGGAAAATTGTGTGATAAACCAATTAATCGTTGGTGTAAATCAATTATTCTCTCACGTGCGAATTGTGTCATGTGACTTTTCTCTGCAAGTCAAACAGAACTATTTAATTTGGCCTTCGTTTTGATGAGAGAAGATTTCAAATAAATTCAAAATTTAATGAGAACTAATTGCTTAGTTATGTTGAACGAGGAGGAATGTAGGATTTTAGTATTCTGGAAACAAGTGCAGGATTATTAAGCAAATTGATGACGTAAAAGGCATGCCACCGAAAATAGGATATCAATGTGTGATATGTGAGGACCTGCATATTATAGCATTGGTGGTCGCTTTTTTTATATCCCGTGCGTTGAGTCACATGAAGTAATAAACACGAACAAAAATGTATAGTATTACGTGGAATGTATGGCTGTTATATATATGTATATACATATATATATATATATATATATATATATATATATATGCATATATATATATATATATATATATATATATATATGCATATATATATATATATATATATATATATATATACCAAATATATATAAAAAAAGAATAATGAATGTATACATAGATCCCCAATAATTATTTCCCTTAGTTGTGTTATTATTTTTCTTATACATACATATACACACATATGTATGTGTGTGTGTGTGTGTGTGTGTGTGTGTGTGCGTGCGTAATGAGGTTAAAGTTGTCCACGCTAAATATAAAATAATTTCTGTATTTTCTGTTATATTTGAGTATTAGTTTCATTTTCTTCATATTGGCCGCCCTGATTTTGCAGTATATCATTACATTATTCAATATTTCTTTATCATCATGCCAAATAACACGAACATTTTACGGAATAATAATTAATATCGCATTCATTGTTTGTGAAAATTATAAAAGCCAAAAGAACTTGGGGAAAATTTACACCAACTTTTCTGACAAAAACTATGCTATTATGTTCGCCATTGTATGTGTGCCGTACGTTTAGTCACGAGAAATAATTAAAAAGAATTGGCTATACTTGTTCATCTCCCGCTATTAGCCCTGCCTGCAACGCACTCCTGTTTCTATCAGTCACACCAAAGAAGACTGAAAGATCGGTTGAAAATTGTGTGCTTATGAAAAAACGTTATCATTTTTTTTTCGAAGGATGTTTCGTATTCTTACACCTCAACAAATAGGAAATAAATACAGAAAAGATATAAACATTTATATATTTTTCGTATTGCCTTTTTATCCATATATATATATATATATATATATATATATATATATATATATATATATATATATATATATATAAGCGAGATAACTTACAGATTAAAGATCAAATGAAATATCCTGATAGATATTACTTTGATGTAATACTTTCAGGGCGATCCTAGCCAAAAAGGTAGAGCTCAATATTTAAAAAATAGAACAATATATAAGTTTAATCGTTAAATTCTGAAAATCAAAATATAAACACATTTATTCGAGTTAAGAATTTATTGTTTGACACAAGTAATATATAGAGGGAGTTATGTTTATTTATTTAATACATGGATTTTCAATAATTGCTTATATCATCAGAGGAAATGAAATGCGCTTAGAAATATTCAGTTGTGAATAAACACGTATTTTGCTTTTCAGCACATATATTGAACATGTTATTTGAATGGTGAATAATATTTATAGGAAAAGGGATATATATATATATATATATATATATATATATATATATATATATATATATATATATATATATATAGTGGAGATGGTAATTAATAAAAATTGAAGAAAGTGCTCAATACTGTTGTAGAGCAAATGTGCGTTTTATTTTTTATTACCGTATCTTGAACTCATTCACTCTTCCACTCTTTCATCCCAAAATAGCGAACATTTCTGTAAAAATCTGAGGACGCTACAGACGGCCAAAAAAAAAACGGTCGTGTAGTCGAAACAATAATGTAACTTAACAGAAAGATACGGTAATAAAAAATATTGATAAGTGGTGATTCCTGTGTAAATATGTTACTTGAGATTATATATATATATATATATATATATATATATATATATATATATATATATATATATATATATATATATATATATTGATGTACCGGCAGGGTGACCCAACGTTCCCTGGATTTTTTACCCTCACATATTTTAGTTGTCATCGAAATCTCATTTTTCAATCAAATTCATTTTTGAATCATTGCCTTCTCTATTTGGGGATCCATCGGAATGCATTTGGAAAAAGAGTTACATGTCTTTAGCAGTAGCTAAGTTCACAATATATTTTAGTCTACATTGTACTGTTGATTTTATAAAATTATTTTTATATGTAATGGCTTGAATTCAAGTTTAAAATGCAAAAGTATAGTATCATGTTTCAATTGTGCTGTAAACGGAAACATTCATTTCGAACGCGTCCTTGTCATATCAAAGAACCTGTTGATTTTATGTCTCGAATCGCTAGTTGTGCAGTGATAATGGCTTGAACTTAAGTTTAAAATGCAAAAAAATGTCAAGTATCATGGTGAAATTGTGCTTTAAACATAAACACTCATTTCGAACGCGCCCCTGTCATATAAAAAAACGCTACTGTTGATTATATATGTCAGACGTTTCGGCTTATGTGATAATAAAACTTCTGAATTTCACTTGCGATTTTAGTGTGATTAAAAAGTTAACTCCGGTCCAAAGCGGCAATTTTTTATTTGATCAGATTATTTCGATTATCGGTACTTCTCGAAAACATTTCGAAACAAACCTATCCAAGAACACTGCCAGGTACATAAAATACTTTGGTGTGAAATTTAATGAAAATCAACCCAGCTGTTTTCGAGTCCATAGGGAACGAATACACACACAAAGTCCATTTTATTTAATAGTATATATATGTGTGTGTTTGAGAGTGTGTGTGTGTGTGTGTGAGAGAGAGAGAGAGAGAGAGAGAGAGAGAGAGAGAGAGAGTGATCCACAGTTTACTACTACCAGATTAGGCTGTCTGACGATATCGGATTCCTGACTTAAATGTACCAGACATTGATGTTATTTAACATTATATTTTGCAAAACGCAATCATATACTATAATGCTCAAAATGAAAACAATATTTCTCTACTAAACAACAACTAGATAAATATTTATAGATATGAAAAACGTAAACCAAACACGCTTCTTCTCCAAAATTAACGGATCAGGCTTATATGAAGTGAAGAAGAAAAAAAAACCCAAAAAACAAAAAAGGACAAATCATCCATATTTTCAAGACTTTTTTTCAAGATTCGAAACTGGAACTTTAGTCGTTGCCATTCCTTATGATAATCAGACTTAAACGCTTGAGCGATTTCTTCGCGATAGTTTGAAATAATAGTTTCAGTTTGAAAAAGAGTTTCACTTTTTTATTGTTACGCATCAAAAAAAAAAAAAAAGAAAAGAAAAGAAAAGACATTCCCATCGCTAAGCGCGCAGATTGAATGGACCAGTCTTAAGAATATCCGTCCTCGGTCTTCGTGCGTTTCCGTACTATTTTCTTCTTTGTTTTTAATTTTGCTGCTGATTTGTATACACGCACATGTGTATGCTTTATTTATAGGAACCTACCTCAGAGATCCTTATTTTAATCTGTTTGCTAATGTTTTGTATCTTCACATTTAGGAGGAATGACAGACAATTATAAGTAAAACAAAAAATCTGATATTGATGAATGTATGCGATTTTTATACGCGTTGTGTGGAAGATAATGTTACCATTATCAGAGATAATTTTGTTAAATTGACAACGCAATTCCAGCTTCCCCGAAGTTACAATTCTTTTATTTCGGTAAAATGTATAATAAGACGAGAACAATTCTTGAATCCCAAGGCCGTTGGGATTTAGTTGATGAAATAATAGATTTTGACACGTTGTAAGGAAGGAAAACGACAAAAAGCGTGAAAAAAAAAAAAAGATGCGCGCTGTTTCGACTGGGACAACGTACTGTGAATAGGGCACTTAGTGCAATAGAGAAAGATGTTTTTTTTTTTAATGAAAGGAGTGTAAGGGGTAAAAATTATTGAATATGAAATAAAGGATAAAAAAAGGAAAGGCAAACGTAAGACATTGAGGAAAAGGCCGAGGCTTGAAAGGAATGGGAAGGGAGAAATAAAGGCAAAAGGAGAAGACGGGCAAAGCGGAATAGAACAATAGTAGCAATGAAGAGAAATAAATAAAAGGCTGGGAAAACAAGGAAATAAAGAAAAGAAAGAAATTGATGTAACAAAGAGAAAAGAGAATAAAAATTAACCGGAAGCAATAAAATAATGGCGGAAATAAAAGAAAGAAATAAAGTAAGGAAATAAAGCTGGGATTGAAGGAAGGAACTTAAAAGAGATAAGGAAGGAATGAAAACGATAAATAAAATGAAAAAATAGCGAATGAAAACAAAGCATGAATACGTAACGAAAAAAACAATGAAAGATGAGGGGGTGGATAAAGAATCTGATAATGATGGAGAAGAAAAATTAGGAACAAAAATGAAAGTAAAAGTTTGAAAAGAAGGAAGCGATATGGACAGAGAAATGAAAGAAGAGAAATAGAAAAGAGAAGTACTAAAAAGAGAGAAAAAAAAGCGGGAAATTATTTTCCCGCTTTTTTTTCATTTAATTACTTACGTACCAAAAAAAAAAAAAAAAAAAGAAAACATGTCATGAAGGTAGATTGGAATTGATTTGCATTGTTCATTTTCAGCCACATTAAGACTATTAGTCATTTAACTCAAATAATTTCTATTTACATAAAGGTGAGGGAATATTTTTTATATTGATTAGTATAGTATTTCTCGTAAACTACTTAACCGAATATTATGAATTTTACAACACGTTTGCTTGGTGCAAGAAATAGTAATCTGGGCTCTGGTTAGTTTAATTTGGTTGTATGAAACGGGAGTTAAATAAAATATTTACTTAAGATGAGTAAACTTTTTAAATATAAATAATTCATATTTTTATGCAAAATAGTGAGTGATTTTTCGGGAATATCAGGCGCTGTATGTGCTCTTCGCTTATCTCGGCATTGTTTCCAGGCGTTCTGGATTTCTCCTTGCTACTGGAATCAAGCAGTTCCGACCGAGGATAACTGTGGTTGAGGATTGCGCAACTCTTGCTTTACAATTACACGCGCAAACACGATTCCTAAAAAGTAATTACGAGGGCGTGCAATAAGTAATAGCCCTGACCCACTTCCAGTTGTCTGATCTAGCTGAAATTTTGCATGTGCAATGATTTATATCTCCACGGGTTATTTGACAAATTACAGCTCTGAACTAATGGTGGTTTCTGTTTTACAGGTGTTTGAACTGAGTCAGGTTTGAAATGGAGCCTTTTGAATGTTGAATGTTGAATGTTACGGTTTTTGTATTTGAAAAGACGCACAGCACAGGAGACTTTTGATGAAATTAAAGAAACTTATGGTGATAATGTTCCATCATATGACATTGTAAAACGCTGGCATCGTGAATTCAAACACGGCCGGAAATCTGTGGAAACAGCTCCCAGACCTGGTCACCATTCTGCCATTGATGAGGCATCTGTCTGTCAAGTTGAGGTTGCCATTTTGGAAGATCGGCGCATTACTATTCGCCAAATAGTCCAAGATATCAAAATTAGTACAGGGTATGTGGAAACTATCATTCATGACCATTTGCATATGCATAAGGTGTCTGCCAGATGGATTCCCAGGTTGCTCACGCCATTCCAGAAGCGAGAACGCGTCGAGTGCTCAAGGATGAATTTGGAAATGCGCCAAGAAGATGAGTCAAAGTTTTTCAAAAGACTGATTACACAGGATGACACCTGGATCCATCACTCTGATCCAGAGACCAACGCCCAGTTAATACAGTGGAAGCACTTAGCCTCACCACCTCCAAAGAAGGCAAGGGTGCAGCATTCCGCTGGCAAGGTCATGCTCACAGTCTTCTGGGACCAGGACGGAGTAGTGATGACAGATTTCCTGGCAAAGGGGCCCACAATTACAGGAACCTATTGTGCTTCACTTTTGAGAAAATTAAGGGAAGCTATCAAAATCAAAAGACGAGGTAAGATCAGCAAAGATACTCTCCTCCTGCAGAACAACACATGTCGCCAGATCAGAAGCACGGGAGTGTGGTTATGAAATCCACACCCATCCGCTCTACTCTCCTTACCTCGTACCCTTTGACTTTCACCTCTTCCCAGCCATGAAGTTGTTTTTGAAAGGAAAGCGTTTCTCAGATGATGCATCCTTGATTTCTGAAGTCACGTCGTAGTTGGAGGACCAACCTGGGATGTTCTACAAAAACGGTCTCCAGAGCTGCATCAAACGATGGGAGAAATGCATAACTCTGGGTGGTTCCTATGTAGAGAAAGACTAATAATTGTGCCAAGTTTCGTTGCTCTAATTCTATGGAAAGTGGGTCAGGGCATTACTTATTGCACGCCCCTCGTATTGCTCTCAAAACATAACTGATTTCATGTATTTTATGTATAAATAATGAGTACGTTTTATGCGTAAATAGTGGGTGCATTTTTATGCAAAAATGGGTATATTTTTATGCGTAAATAACAGATGGGTTTTATGCGTTGCGAAAAATTGGCTAAAAACTTTAATACCTTTATCCTCAACTGGGCACTTTTCTACAGGAAGGAATCGCATTTTTAGTCGATATTTTCAATTGACTAGCCTTAATTTAAACATTCGTCACTTCCGGTTCGGCGACGGACGCAACAGCAAAGACGTCACATTTCTTTTTTCACGGTCTTTTTCCTCTTTCGCGGTACGAGTTCGAGCCTGCCTGCCTGCCTGTCTGCCTGACTACTAATTTATTTGTTTTTTTGCTCAACACACACCTCGAAACACCTGGGTAACGCCGGGCAATGTCGGGCAACGTCGGGTTAGTCTTTCAATAATTGAAAATTCATGACTCTCGCTGTATATTAAACGAATATTATCTTGCGCTTTGCTTTAAAAAATCTCATTAAATGTATATTTCTTAGTGTCTAAATGCTATATTTTAACAGATCAGCACACGCCTATTTGTTTCTTTTAATAACAGGCACCGCTCTTTTAGTACCTATTTACAATGCCTCCCCACGGGACAGAGTTAGACACCAGGGTCGTTTTATAACGTGGAGAAAAGGTACAATAATAATAAAAAAAAATGTCTCAGTCACAAAGGACTACTCCTCCACCGAAAAAGAACAAGAAATGGAAGTTCAGCATCTGAAGAATAGATACTACACTTTGATCTTGATCTTTTAGTAATTATAAAATGAATTCTACTTAAACGCGTCTAGTAATATCATCCTTGTACTTTTGTAGATGGTACCTGAACAGAAAGTCAGACGTTGTGTTTTTATACAGGCTTTAACTCAGGGCGAATCCAAACTCCGAAAAAATGCACTCATATATACCGAATATTAATATTTGGGATGGGAACCTGTAGAGGAAAAGAATGGTTCAATAGATTTCGATCGAGACGTGCGATTGAATAATTATTCTAATCGAATACCTCAATCAATGAGCAATAAATAATCAATGTATCATAGTTTGGAGACTAATCCAGGAATCACTTTGCAAACTCTTGTCAATAATGTAAATGTTTCGAAACGATCTGACAGAGGCCATCTTGCAACGGCTATAAAGTGGAAAAGATGTATAATATGCTAGATTTCAATTATTTGTATTATACAAGCTACTGTTTTTATCTTTTGTGTTATTCTAACAACGTTTCCGTCGATGTAATCTCCAATTTTCTCCAGATGCGTTTCGTCGTAATCGGGGATGCGTGTCGACTTCCCAAGCTCCCGTGGTGCAAAGGATATAAGTGCTAAGTAATTATCAGTTCTAAGTGGCAATATTCTGGTGGCAGAAGGTTCAATCCCCAATATGAGCAATGCTAACAATACAATTCGAAATTATTTCAGACTTCTACCCGGTCATGGCTGAGGTGACGAAAATAATAAACTTCTTTGGATTCAATTCGAAATTCCGTACGGATTCGCGAATTCGACATATAGATTCTCACGTAAAATGACATACCTAAAAAGGTCGGAGGTTATATTGACTAAAACGTGAGAATAGCAGTCAAGAAAAAAAAAACTATTAATTTATTTATTGCGGACTATTATCCTCATCTTTCTTAGCTGTTGTTCCACGACGTTTCGCCCAACTGTTCCTCCGGCCTTCGTCAGATTGTAACGGCGATGGGATAGAAACTCCGAATCTCCTAACTGCATCCCCAATCAGTCAGCAATTACTGCCATCTATAGTTGTCGTCTCACCACGTTTTTGGCCAAGTAAGACTCTGTCTGCCTTTGGGTAGGATTGAAACCGCTATCTTCAGACAATTCTAATCTGGAACCGTAGAGATTCAACGTCTCTGTCCACTACGCCACGGCGCCTGTCTGATGGATGGCAGTAATTGATGAGAATGCAGTTAGGAGATTCGGAGTTCCTATCCCGTCGCGGTTACTACCTGACGAAGGCTAGAGGAATAGTTGGGCGAAACGTCGTGCAACGGCAACTATGAAAGATAAGGAAAATAGTCTGCAATAAATAAATTAATAAATAATTCTCATCTCAATAATGAATTCCAATTCAATAATTTATAAAGAAACTGTAGTTAAAATAATCCAAATAAGCTTCATCTAAAAAAAATTGAAATATATTTTCCCATTAATTAAGCATTGCAAACGAGATGCGTCTTTTCTTTCTTCGTGAAAGAGAAAGAAAAAACATTTTAGAAACATTTTGAAATAACTCTGAATGCGTCTGTTAATTGTACGTTAGCGTGTGCATTTGTGACCGCAACCGATTGTAAATAGGTATTTATTCAGAGAGTTATAAAATAAAGTTACTGCTCCAATTTAACGGGAATTACCAGAAGATATCTCACTACTGATGCAATTCTCTATCTATATAAAAGCCAAGTACGGCCAAGGATGGAATACTGTTGCCATATCTGGGCAGGAGCTGCTAAAAACAGCCTATCCTGTCTTGACAGAGTACAAATAGACTTCGTGGCTTAGTGGGGGATGCCCTTTTCTCTACCCTGCAACCTCTCTCCCACAGAAGAGACGTTGCGAGCCTATCCTTGTTTTATCGTTATTTCCATGGCAGGTGCTCGTCTCAACTCCAATCTCTGGTCCCCCCTCGCCAATCTTTCACGAAAAACACCCGTCTAGCTGAATCCATTGTGAAAGATTTCCCCCACTCAATATCTGTGCCTAAATCAAAACGCGGATTCCATGAACAAAGCTTTTTTCTTAGAACTGCACGCCTGTGGAACTCTGTTCCGTCTTCCTGCTTCCCACCGGACTACAACTTGGATGTCTTCAAGTCCAATGTTAACAAATTCCTAATGAACCGCCCCCTTAAGTAAACACTTCATCAAATCTCCACACTAACGTAATGTACTTGCAATAACCCTTATCCCTGAGTGGCTTCCGGGCCTTGATAAGTGGTGATCACAGTGTAAAAAAAAAAGATTTTAATGACAAACGTCGGCGATGTCAGTTATGGCAAATAGTAAAAACACATTGCTTTACCATTTCAAAAGTTGAGGCTGAATCAAACTATACTCACGTCATCAAATCCAAACCGTTGTTACCATGGTAATTAAACAAACGGACGATGGCTTATCGGTTGATCCATTGCTAATCTCATGCACTGACATAATCCTCTTTCTCCTCGGTGACAATACTATTCCCTCTGGTTCCTATTTCTACAAATTCCTCCTGGTTTACACCGTTAAAAGATTGTAATTATTGTCTGGTAGTGAATGTAGATTTCATAATATTATCACACCTTCTTAAAAAAAAAAGAACCAAATATACATTACACCATACCGTAGATGTATAATCCTTTGTACACCCGAGTTTCATTAAGAAGCCAAGTAGTCGATAAAACGCGCGTAGGTTTATCTGTTTGCGACAGTCCTTACCACTGAGAAATGCTGGTTAATAATATTAATAATAATGGTTGATAAAAACAAGGTCAACGGAAACATTCAGTTTTTTTTTTTTTTGTGTGTGTGTTTTTTTTAACAGGATTCATTTTTAAAATAGAATCAGAAAACAGATTGCCTTGTTATGCGAAATGTGTGATAAGGAGAAAGAAAAAGATAAACCGATAGATTGATTGCTTCTGCACACATAACTATTGTACTTGACTATCTCATCCACACTAATCTCTCGCGGAACGGTCTTTCCTTCCGCTTGCTTCAGTTGTCAACCATCGAACATTACTGGCCAGAAATCACATGGTTTCAGCGACTTCCGCTTTCAGATCATCGATAAAACTTTCGGATGCTACTAAAACTTTTCTATTCAAATACCCTTTCGCTACTTTCAAATACCTTGGGTAATGTAGTTTGAAAATATATATGGTTAGAAAAAGATATACCTCCAAAACTTTAGGTTAAGTGTATGACGCATGTGTTTTAATGGAAGTTTCTCGGAAATGCAGACCGTCTAATATCGGGAGTTAGATGAGTGTTTTTTTTTTTTTTTTGGTTCTGCGAAGTTTGCCAATCCTTCTCTTGTCCGTATGATCTGCTCTACATTATATCCCCAAAATTCAAACAGTATTTTGTAAATTTATTATTAGTTGGCAGAAATTTTTAGGTTGTTTCCTTGAAGACCTGAGACAAATATTAGATTCATTGAACAAAATATGTAAAAAAAACAACAAAATGCAAACATATAAATGCAACAGAGCGTGGACGCGCGTATTCAAATGCCGAGATATGTGCGAAAGAAAAAGACTATAAAAAAGAGTGTGTTACAGACCGACGATCACGTTCAACACGTTCACAAGCACGTTCGCGAGCAGGTTTACGAGCACGTTCGAACTAATGTTCGAGAGGATAGATGTCAGAGACAAGAAAGACGATCACATTAGAGACGTGAGTGATATCACAACCGTAACGAGAAGTCACGCGTGGCGGGAGAATGAGGAATTAAATGTTGTTGTTACAAAAAAGGATTCGAGTTATTTCTTGTCCTATGTTCCTTGCAACGTACTCTGCTACAACGTGTTGAGTCTACGTGTGTAAACGTGTGTAACGTTACATAAATATGATGCTTATTAATCTGTAAAATGCAAACCTTCTTTTTCAGAGACAATACGGCATTAATAAATATTTACAAGACCGTATAGTGGTATCATCGTAGACTTTTATTTTTGTGATAGGCATCTTGTGCAAGTCATCTTTTGAAAATAGCTTTTATTTTGAGATTTGGAGTTTCTGATCGGACAATTGTCGGGCTTGCTTAGCTATGTAAGATGTGTAATGTCACCACGTACTCTATTTTTCCTTTGAGCTAATTTGGAACGACATCTGTGTGTGAAGACAAGGATTTGATATGATCATACCAGCTTTCAAAACTGCCGCAAATTCCAGTTTTGCTGTCTCTCATTTTTCTTCATATTACTTTCGAAACTTGACATGAGTTATTCAAAGTGTATATTACGTGTGTTAGTTTCGCTCTAAATCTAGATATTTTTCTGTATATGTGTAACAGAGCGCGGACGTGCGTCTGACAGCATCAGCAGCAGCAGCTATACGAAACTGATCGAGCTGTGAGGAAGAAAAAAAAGGTTATAAATAAAGAGATAAACGTATTACACATGTGGCCTAAGAGCGACAGGAAAAGACATGTTCTAAATATGATCGGAAAAGACAGAGCACAACATTTTCGTCACAGCAGAGTCTTGTTAAGCACATCAGTGTTCGAGAAGATTTTGAACACGACACAAGGCGTTATTCTGGAAGTATCTGGAAGTCGAATTCTTTCTTTTCATTGTTTCATTTGCGACTGTCTGAATACAACGTGTGGGTTCCGAGTGTGGACATGTAACGACTACGTTACATATGTCTAGAGTTTTCTATTTTTTGTTTTCAGGTATATATGCGATTTACATTGTGATTAGTCAACCTTGTTTATAATGGTTCGTTGTTTATTGCGTATTTTTTTTCTTATTACAGCAATCCAAAATAAGGCCAGAAAATATGGAAGGGAGTTTGGACCTAAGAGGAGGTTAATAGTATCCATGATTATTACGGGTCATGTATATGGAAAGTTAAGCTCTTAGAAAATATGTCATAGTATCTCCAAACGTATAATATTAATATGGTGTTAACTAAAAATCCCCGTCATGCAAAACAAAACTAAGGAAACATCTGTATAATATACACGTTACGAAAAGAAAACATAGAACATTAAAGACCACGTCAAATAATAAAGTAGTTCTGTTTTTAAATAAGAAATCAAACTTATGGCTAAACCATGAGCAACGATCTCGCGATACCATCTTAAGAACTGTCCTAAGGTACTAGGGAGATACTTCCGAATCGAAATTTTTGGAAAGTCATTAATAATATAAGGAAAAGAGGATACAGGAAAAATTCCAATTCACTTTATATTGATTTTCCTCATGAAAATAAAATTACTTGATCAATTTACCTGATATTTTGTGTATGGTATTATCTTCTCGTTACGATATCATACAGAATTCTATTTATATTTATGATATATTTTTCATACAGGAGAATTCTGAACAAGTATCGTTAATATTTACGTCAAGTATCAGTCTGTGGCGCGGTATTGACCTGTATTCATTTCAGAAGCTATCTTAAATAACTATGAATCACCAGTCGTTAATTCAATTCGCCTAAGAGTTTCGACAAAATTTGGGAATCAGTCTTTCTCGTAGAAAAGAACGCCCTTTATGTGAGTAGCATTTTACGCATAAACATATACGCTTACCTGCATCTTGGTTTGCAGGTCAGTGATTTCTGAGATAAATAAAAATGTCCGCGATAAACATGTGGATTATAAAATGGTCTGGTGCTTGAAACTTGCGATTGAACTATTTGTTCTTCGAAGTGCTGCCAAATTTAGTACCAATTTTGTGCCTAAATATACTACAATTTTATTTGCCAATTAACCCAACTAATTTACAGTCGCTATAGACGCAATGGCCAGATAAAATTAGAAACTGCGTAGCACGGTTACAATCAAATCATTCAAATATTATTACACTTATTATATATATTATGGCTATCCTATATCGACGGAGTGCCAACAATCCTATTGAATTATTCCGGCTTCGATTTTTTTTTCGCATACATCGCTTAGTTTTGCATACTTTTTGAGTGCGGTAATAGTTGTTGGAAAGTTATAAAGTCTCGGCGAATGTTCAAGAGGACACGATAAAAATTGTATTCTTGATTGATATATTTCTTGTTTAAATTCGTATACAGTGAAACACCAGTCTAGAGAAGCATGCGTGAACTGCGACATATTTGATTTATAGAGCTGGGATAGTGCTATTTTCTAATAGTAATAACTTAGTGGTTAGTTGTTAAATAAGAGAATGATGAGAATAATTATATTTGTTTTTGCTTTTCTTTGAGAATTGAAATCTGTGTTAGCGTTATTTAAATAACGCAAGCAGATTTTACATATGAAAACACACACACACACAAACACACATATATATATTAGTGATGATTCCAATATTTTTCCCGATTCCGATACAATTACCCATTCTGCTTCTCTATAAACCTCTAATTATTTAACTATAAGATTGTTATTTCCCCCGATTTAAGTAAAAACATGTTAAATATGCAGATATTTTCCTATACATAAAAATACACTTGTGGATGATGATCTATAGATTTTAACTTTACAGATAATAAAAACATCAATAAATATTTATTATTTTATCATTATTGCCGTGGAAGATTTTGGTTTGAACAAAATCAAATAAAAAAGACAATTAAAAGAATCGTTTTGGCGTCGGAAAATAGGCATCAATTTTCCGATTTCGATACCGATACCGATACCCATAAATCTTCTGATTTTTCCGATTCCAACACCGATGCCGATTAATCGTCTTAACATTAATATATATATATATATATATATATATATATATATATATATATATATATATATATATATATATATTATGTTTATTTATACGAGAATTATTGGTTTCATATGTGCATACATGTTTCTGTAGTATCTACTTTCAGAGACATTGCTTCATTAAGCTGTGGTGTCAACTTTAGACCCAACTAAAGGAATATCTATTCCTTGAGACGGATCTCAAGTTGAGAGGGAGAGAGAGAGAGAGAGAGAGAGAGAGAGGGGGGCGGGAGAGGAATAGTGTTGGAAAAGACGGTAGATGGGAAAGGAAATGGGGAAAAAAGGGATGACAAAAAGTGGAGGGATAGAAGAAGATATAGAGAGATAGACTAGAGAAATAGAGAAGTTTAACAAGAAAGATACTGCTCTTCCATTTTGTTGCCCATCCTCAAATCCCCGGGCAATACCGGGGATACATGCTGGTTACAATGTATATCATTCATATCGGTCGTTTTTGTTTTCTTTTTATTTGAAAGGGGGGAGTTAAACAATGAGCTGTATTAGTATGTGGTTTATCGAACAATAAATAAATTTTAAAAAAAAACGGAAACATGTATACATTCGATTCAGAGACCCGTATTCACGCCGGAAGTGAGCGAGCGTAGATGAATGATGGGATGTCACCCACGTCCAGTGAAGATACTCCATCATTTCTACACTTAATCTTGTCGTCGGTGATACTTCGTTCGGCCGGCAGATGGAGCCACACTGAAAACAAATGAACGACCAGCCAAAGTGTCCTTAACAAATCTTGTCCGACTTGCAGAGGATATATCATACTGTCATATTTTTTTTATAAATTATTCTTTTCCATTATCTTGCTCTCAACTATTGTGTCGCAGCAATTACTATATATTAAAGGTTTACACACACACACACACACAAATATATATATATATATATATATATATATATTACGCCATATTGAAATTCAATATAGCGTAATGGAAAATATAAAGGTAACTGCAGCTTCTCTTCCAATTTTCAGATTTTAATCATGTCAAATCACATTTCAATTCCTTTTGACGGATTGACCGTTGCTATTTCTTCTGATGAGTTAAGGGCATAATAGATTCACTGATTGATATAATAATTAAGTGATTGGTTTTGCGCTACGAAACAAATACTGTCAAGAATTGTATAATTAAAGGAACAAATTATAAGATGGTCAAGGTCATGAATTTTGGAATATAACTTTTTGTCATTTATTCTCTATATTGCTCTGTAATTACATTGAGCTTCTTATATAAAGATTGATATATTATAAGAAAATATATTTCTACAGAATATATATATATATATATATATATATATATATAATGAAAATGCAATTCAGTAAAAGACAATAATTGATGAAGTTTAATAATATCCACAAGTGATTAAAAAATAATCACTTGTGGATATTATTAAACTTCATCAATTATTTGATTTTTCGAATTTTAACGAGTTTTTTTTTACAACGAATCACACTTGGATTTTTTACAGTTGGAATCCAAATTGTTCTTTTTTCTTAACGGACTCTGTTTAATTAACTTGTTCGATTAATTAGTTGATAAATTTTTTTAATGTCCTATTCTATTGAAACTGATTTTTTTATTTTTGAAATCAAAAGGTCATTAATTATATATTTATATATTTTCAAATTTATGTTGACGAATGATGCGTTTTTATTAATGTTTATCTTTTGATGAAAATAGCTTATCTTTGAAAAACTATGGGTTAAGTAATTTTCATTATTATAATTTCTCGTTTTAATTTTTGATGGATTTATTAAATATTGTTATCTATTCGATTTTACTTTTATCATCACTTTATTGTTTCTTAAATTGCTCTATCTAATACGTCGGGCGTTTTTATTATCTTGATATGCGTCTGTTTGAAATAATATTTATATCACTGTAATTATATATATATATATATATATATATATATATAATATATATATAACTTGTTTACTGTACAAAACTTATATAGCGCTTTAAAATAATACACGGAAAACCCTTAGGCACCTCTATCGCCCAACAAACTGATCAGGAGTTAATCCTTGATGAAACACAGAAATACAAAAACGAATTAAATTATCATGAAAGAGCAAATACACAAGGACAAAAAATTCCGTGGGAATATATATTTATGTAGAAATATATATTATTTCCACAGAAATACATACCGATTCTTAATTAAGAAGCTCAATGTAATTACATAGCAATATAGTGAATGAATGACATTCAATGATATTCCAATGTTCATTAGGTTGACAAATTTATTACTTTAATTCAGTTGACATTTACAATTCCTGGCAGTATATGTTTCGTAGCGCAAAATCAATTACTTTATTCTATCAACTAATGAATCTAGTTTGTCCTTAACTAATCAGAAGACATAGCAACAATCAATCCGTCAAAAGGAAATAAATGCGTTTTGAGGTGATTAAAATCCGAAAATTGGAAGAGAAGTGTTTAATGACTTTATTTCTAATATTCAAAATGGCGTAATGGAAAGATATCATAAAGTATCTACAGCTTCTCTTCCAATTTTGCGGAAGAATGTTTTTGATATCTATGAAAAATTGAACACCTCTGATAGAAAGAGAAAACCTTGAATAACAACATAGGTTTAACATTAACAAAAAAAAAAAAAAAACAATTAGTGACATATGGCCGAGTGGTCCTAGACGTTGTATTAAAGTTTACAGTTACCCAAAAGTGCTGAGTTCAATCCTGAACGAAGGCAGTAAAAAGTAACATTCAAAACAGAGAATCAGCAACTATGTCCCAGAGCATAGCTGGAGCCCGAACATGGTACCCCCGTAATAATAATAAAGGGTTGGGTTCGAGACTCCTAACAAACGGTTCCCCAGAAAGAAATATATCCTTTATGTTTAATTAATAAAAATGTTCATATAAAACATAATTTCATTTAATTAATTGCTACAATTCATCCAATAAACTTTCGAAAGAACGGCAAAACCATTGTTTAGTATTATAAAACCTAAAAAAAAATGTTTTGTATTCACTGAAAATAATACAACAAACTCTTGTAAAACAACATGCATAGAAATATTAACATGAAACAAAGTTCTTTTTTTTATTCAAAAGCAAGTCTGACAATCCCCAATAAGTCTTAGAAAATCAGGAAAAATAGTGTTTTGATTTCAGGTAAAACTCATCGATTGAGTTTGAGAAATATCAACATGTAACATTTTTTGTAATTTTAATAAGAGATATAATAAAAAAAATTACAATGAAATCGAGTAATTTGGAATTCTATCCTTAAATAAAGGTTTAAAATCTACATGTTTAATCATAGCGCAATGTATTACTATTAAATAACAAGGAAAATATTAAATATATTTGAAAATGTGTGGAATTTTTCTTTAATTTTCCAAAAAAATCCCTTCTTTGTAATAGAATGCAAAACAGAAGAAAAAACAGATTAGTATAAGTAAAAATAACAAACACCACTAAAAAGAAAAAAAAACACAAAAAGCATATTATAATAATAATAAAAATAATAATAATAATAGTAAAAATATTAAAAATAATAATAATAATAATAATAATAATAATAATAATAATAATAAAAAAAATAAAAATGGATAACGTTGCAGTTCCAGGCCTTAACCCATGTATATTTGAATTGACCACCGTGAAAAACGACTATATATCAGACATATCAAGTTTTGTTGAGAAATATAAAAAAAAAGAGCCACAAAAGGGGCGTTTTTAGCACTGACAGTCCCTGGGGACGCGAACCAGAATTTTGCCAGGGTCACCCAACTGGATTTATATAAACGAACAATGGGCTCCACATTTTGGCCAAGTTTCAGAAAAATCTAATGGATGGAAGTTATGGGGCAAAACGTGTCATTTGGGGTCATTTTGGAGAAAGTTTGACCCCTTTGAGCCCCTGGGGACGCAACGTGAATTTTTGCAAAAAATTTCTTTTTTACTTTGCACATCTATTTAATGAAATATAATTTGTGGCAAAATTTCAGGAAAAATAATGGATTGTTATTTGGCAATCGTCCGGACTAATGGAAGCACGGACGCACGGACGCCACTGAAAACATAGGTCCCTCGCCGATAAATCGGGAAATATTTAATAATAATAATAATAATGATAATAATAATAATAATAAGAAGAAGAAGAAGAAGAAGAAGAGGAAAAAGCAGAAAGAAAGAAAAGAAGAAGAAAACTAAATAAAGGAAATAAATGAAACGGAAGAAGTTAACACTACAAATAGATCTGATACGAAAAAAATGAATGACTATAGAGAAAAAAAGCGTAATTCGAGCGTAAGTCGAATAAAGAAATATAGAATAATTGAACTGAATAAGAAAGAGGAATAACTGAAAAGAATAAAATTGAAAAAAAGACAAAATAAATAAAGAATCGAGAATAAAAATCCTTCAAATGAGCGAAAAACCAAAAGGAGTTTGCGTCCCTCCTTGTTAATGAGCTTCAAAACACTTGCCGGGCCTAGAAATGCACTCAAGTGACACTTATAACAAATTTGCATATACTTTGTTTATGCTAAAGAAAAAGAGGTTGGTTTATAGATACACACACACACACACACACACACACACACACACACACACACACACATATATATATATACATATATGTGTATGTGTGTGTGTATATCTATAAACCAACCTATATATATATATATATATATATATATATATATATATATATATATATACACACAAAAGAGAGGGAAGAACAGAATTATAAGAAGACAGCTCTTTTTTGTGGTTTTCGTGAGAATGGTCTAATTTTAGGACCTGATAAATATCTATGCCTGTATGTAAGAGCGGAGAGATATCACAATGCATATATAAATTTCATGAATGCAAATTCAACGAGAAAAGTTTTCTTCGTTTATTTTTCTGTCAATGAGAAGCACGTTGCTGAATTTTTGAGATGAGGATTCGTTATTCGTATTATTTGGATTCATCGGACTACTGCTCTCATCTTGAGTGCGATTTTTAGAACGTTTCGCTCGATGTCACCTCCGACCTTCTTCTCAAGATGAGAACAGTAATCCGATGAATCTATAATAATACGCTTGAGAAACACGTTTCATAAAACATGCGGCAAAAAAACAAAACAAAAAAAAACAGAAAACAAAAATCTATTACTTAAAGTTCAATGATTTTGTTTGCTTTTTTCTTTTTTAGGGGTGGGAGGGTGGGGTTATTTATTATCAGCGTCACCATTCAACAAGGTTTAAAATTACTCGAGAATAAAGGTTGGTAAGATGGAAATAACTGCAAGCAGAAAAATGGCGAACACTATGGAAGTACTGACATTGGTCAACGATACTAACATGTTTGATTGTTTATGTGGCGGTCTGTGACGAGTATTTGCTGCCATTGGATTTAAAGACGGCCAAGTTGTACTCAGTAGAGACACACCCTTGCGGTAATGTTTCCGCACATGAGGGTTCCTGCAAATAATCTCTGTCCATCTAAATTTAAACTCACGTTAGTCACATGTAAGGAGAAAAGCAAAACTATCATTTTTTTTAGTTCTGGTAGTAAACTTGTTCTTATGTGGAAATACGATGGGGTAGAGAAAGACTAGTAGCAGCTGCGGGGTATCTCCTCAGATGTGGAAGAAGTTCCGTGATAAAAAAAAAAAATTCATTATTTTATGATTTAATACCGAAGCAACACATAATAAACGATTTCTTATATACGATAAATAGAACACAAGTTGCCTTTGTTTTCGCCAAATTGAAAAGGGTGTGAACCCGAAGAGACTTGTATTTATTGCATCAATTCGCATTACGCAACTCCATTAAAATCTAGAAAGCATATTAAAGTGTGTGTGTGGGTGGGTGGGTGGTGGCTTATGTTACTAAAGTGGGTGAAAAACAGAGATAATTTGACATTTCATGGGAGGTTGAAATGCTGACCTTGTTTTCCTATAAAATGGCATTGTAATTTTATGCTTGCAAATCACACGATTATAAGTAACAACAAAAGAACAACATTGTTGATATGTTGATAAAAATAAAACATAATTTACTTGTTCTTTCAGTTTCTCTCGCTTTTTCTGTGTGTATATATATATATATATATATATATATATATATATATATATATATATAGTTTAGTTTCGTATCTGTAAACATGTGTAATAGATTACAATTATTGATGTCATTTTCACGCCTACATTAATTAGAATTAAAATATTTACTAATTATTAAGTAGAACATTTTGGCAGAACATTCCTAAATTAATAGAACTTTTTAGTACGAATAGATGGGTTTAGTGAGTTTATTTTTAAAATTCAAAATGGCGTAATGGAAGCATATCATAAGGTATTTACACCTTCTCTCCAAATTGTCGGATTTGCATCATTTCAAAATGAATTTTATTTCCTTTTAACGGATTTATTGTTGCTCTTTCTTCTGATGAGTTAAGGGTAAAATAGATTCACTGTGTTAATTAATTAAGTGATTGATTTGCGCTATGAAACAGATACTGTCAAGAATTGTAAATGTTAACTGAAATAAAGGAATAAATCATAAGATGGTCAAGAACATGAACTTTGGAATATAGACTTTGTCATTCATTTACTATATTGCTCTGTAATTATATTGAGCTTCTTAAATAAGGATAAGTATATATTATAAGGAAATAAGATATACCAAAGCGTTTATAATGTAAAGACAAAACTTTGTTTTAGATGCATTAAAAGTAACCAGCCTCCTCTTTCCCCATTGTATCACATGCTCAAGATCAGAAGAAAGAGAATCAGAGAGAACTTGGTCGTTTACGGTCTTTGGTGTACTGCCATAGATGGAAGTGTCGTCAGTTTAAATATCTACAAAGTAACTAAGGATATGGAAGATCATTGATGTAGGAAGAGAACTGGGCCCAGGATTTAACCCTGAGGGACTCCAGCATTAATACTGTGAGCTTCTGATTTCTACCCATTAACCACTACCCTATATTTTAAATCGCCTTTTTATCGACTCTATATATTTTAACTTATCGCCATTTACTGTATATTTTAGTTTTCACTTTTAATTCTCATTTTCGCTCCTTCGCACTCTTATTTCAACACCTGAAGAAGATTCGACGACGAATACAAAGCGCTCGTGACAGCAACAACTATGGAACTTTTATTAATATTTTTGATTTTGATACAAAAAAGATTATACGGAAAATCAAAAATACCCCCCCCCAAAAAAAAACAGAATCATAAAGCAAAGTGTCTCCGTTGTATTTAATAATATTTGCTTGAATATTTTTTGTAGCTTAGTATATATATATATATATATATATATATATATATATGATTAGTTTTTTTTTGGAAAAAGAAATCCAACAGAGTACTCAATTAAAAAGGAAAATCCAAAATAAAAGAGCGTATTTATATTTTATGTACCGAAAGTTGTTAGATGAGAAAAGCCATTGGTACCGCCGGTTTCAAGCCCGATAGTTAGGACCGTTTAAGATATCCTTATCAAGCTCTCTTCAGCCAATACTCGTCTCGTATATATACTAGCAGGACCCGTGTACCGGCGTGGGCAGTGGAAATATGACCAAACACCAGAAGAGATTTGGTAAAGTCCCAACCCCCGAAAACAATATTATGACAGGTATGTGTGGAAGCGCTCAAGAATTGTGTATCAACCAACGAAGAAAAGCTATCATCCAAGGGCTAGAAAATAAAAGAAGAAAAAAAAATATATAACGCCAAGTCGTTCAGTGAGTAACTGCTGAGGTTACTCGTGTAGAGTGTTGGGTAGTATCGAAGGGATTTTTCGTATCATGATGTTTGTGTCGACGGAATTGTTGGGGTTCATGACGGTCGTGTCGACAGAAGCATTCGTGTTACTTTTGTTGTTCGGTGGACTTGACGGTTGTCGCAGTCGTACTGCCGCGTGCAATAACAATAATTTTTTATGGTTCCGTCTGCTCTCTATATATAAAGCATCTTATTGTCCATGTAAACTACTATAAAGACTGGTTAAAACAAAAACAAATCTGGTCACGATATCTTATCAACTGTTTTCATAAAATTCTTTTTTTTTTAACTGAAAAGAGATTTTTTAGTCTACGTGTATGTTTATTAGGCGTTTAATTTTCTACTTAAATCTGTTTAACTTGTACATTATACGTGTGTCTTTTAAATTAAAAACATCCGTGCATGAAGTGAGATTAGCAGTAGGGTGGAGCGTCACACAAAGAGTATTATTATTTCTACTGCTACTACTACTACTACTACTACTACTACTACTACTACTACTACTAAACGCATGATTGGAGAGAAAGAAAGAGCAACAAAAGAAGAAACATAGACACCGGGAAGGAAAAGACTGATATGTTTTTTTTTTTTGTTTGTTTATTTATCTTTTTAAGTATACAGAATAATAGCGTTTCTGATTTTTTGAGATGAGGATTAGTTATTTATATTATTATTCATCGGACTACTGTTCTCATCTTGAGTGTGATTTTCACAACGTTTCGGTCGATATAACCTCCGACCTTCTTCAGGTGTATATTGTCGAACTCGGGAATGTTTCTGTCGAACTCGGGAATTTGGACGGAATTTCGAGCGGAACCCTTTATTTACTTCACGGGGGTAGCGTGCTCTTGTTCTGTCAGCCATGACTGGATAGTGGTCCTAAGTAATCTTTACAAAACAATAGCTTTTTTTTTTTTTAAATGTATCTGCTTATCCTACAGCTAATATCCATGTCTGTGGAGACTTCAATGTTCACAATGTGGAATGGTTAACTCACTCAAACAAGACCAATGATGACGGGAGGTTCTGTCATGATTTATCCATTGCTTATGACCTCACTCAGATTGTTCACGAACCCACCCGTTTACCCGATACTGACGGCCAGTATGCAAGTCTCCTAGACCTCTTTCTCACAACTTGCCCTGAACTGTGTTCAGCTTCTGTTCTGTCTCCACTTGGATCTTCCGACTACTCAGTTGTAACAGTTAAGATAAAAATGAAATGTAATAAGTCTTCATATTTACCTCTCCATCGTACAGCATATAGATACTTTATGGCTGACTGGGATAGCTTCCGCACATTTAGATCAGATCTACCTCTCCGTTCCATGTTTAAAAAGGATGTGTCCTCTATAGTATCAGACCTGACAGAATAGTTAATTGTTAGTATAGACCGTTTCATACCCTCGAAAACCTTCCAGCTAAAACCTAACAGCTAACCGTGGTTCTCTCCGGAATGCGCTGCTGTTATTGCGCATAGAAATCACTTTTTCCATTGCTTTCAACGTAATAGATGTACTGAGACTAAAGCCGCTTTCAGAACTGCCAGCAACCACTGTAAAAAAGAGTAATAAAGAACGCAAGAGAGTTGTATGCTCAGTCCGTCAAGTTCAAAGTAGCTAAGCAGCCGCTTGGTTCCCACCAGTTTGTGCAAATAGCAAACAGAATCCTGAACAGAAGCGTGTGCTCTATCCCAGCTCTAATAACTGAACCTGAAGTAATCTTGTCAGCATCAGACAAAGCCAAACTCTTTGTCAAGAACTTTGCAGCTAATTCTAACCTTTGCGACCAAGGCTTCCAACCTCCAATATTTCCTCCTGTATCAGAAAACATGCAATGTGATACACAAATATCTGTACGTGATGTTGCTAAGTTAATCAAAAACCTTGATTCCAGTAAAGCAACCGGCCCTGACGGTATTCCAACTATAGTACTCAAAAGACTTTAACCAGAACTTGCGCCCATCCTTACAAAACTGTTTAAACGTTGTCTTAAGGAGAATTGCTTCCCGTCACCCTGGAAAATCTCATCAGTATGCCCCGTATTTAAGAATTCAGGCGATCGCTCATCGCCCTCACAGTACAGGCCAATAAGTCTCCTGTGCGTCATGAGTAAGTTGCTGGAATCTGTGTTAAATAGAGAAGTAATCAACCATCTTAGCAAAAATAACCTTTTTAGTGATACGCAATATGGTTTCCGTTCTGCTAGATCTACAGCAGATGTGCTTACAGTTATATCTCATAGAATTAGCGAATCTCTCGACGGAGGATAACTTTCTAGGGCAATTGCTCTTGACATATCAAAGGTCTTTGATAGAGTATGGTTGACTTCACAAGATCTGCAGCTACGGTATAGCTGAAAATGTCTTCTCAATTATTAAATAATTTCTTTCTGATATGTTCATAAGAGTAGTCGTTGATGGGTAGAAATCAGAAGCTCTTAGTATTAATGCTGGAGTCTCTCAGGGGTCCATGCTGGGCCCAACTCTCTTCCTGATCTATATTAATGATCTTCCAAATCACATCCTTACATCGTTCATAGACATTTATGCTGATGACACTACTATCTATGGTAGCACATCTAAGACCATAAAGACCAAGTTCTCTCCGATTCTCTCTCCTCTGATCTTGAGCAAGTGGTACAATGGGGAAAGAGGTGACTTGTTACTTTTAATGCATCTAAAACCGAGCTTCTATCTTTACATCATCAACGCTCTGATCCCCATCTGGCATCAATTGAAATGAATGGTTCTCGTCTTGGGGAGGCCTCATGTTTTGACAAGCTTCTGGGATTGACCTTTACTCCTGATCTTAAATGGAACACATACATTAAATCCGTTGCCAAGGCCGCTGGAAAAATGGTGGGATCCTTCTATCGATCCAGTAGATATCTCACTGCTGATGCAATTCTCTATCTATATAAGAACCAAGTACGTCCAATGGTGGAGTACTGTTGCCACATCTGGGCAGGAGCTGCTAGAAAGGACTTATCCTGTCTTGATAGAGTTCAAAATAGACTTCGTAGCCTCGTGGGGGATGTCTTTTTCCCTTTCATGCAACCTCTTTCTCACAGAAGAAATATTACAAGTTTCTGCTTTATCGTTATTTTCATGGCAGGTTCTCGGCTGAGCTCCATTCTATGACTCGCCCCATCGCCAAACTGTCACAAGAAACACCCGTTTAGCAGAAAACACCATCACTCGTTTCCCCCATTCTTTATCTGTGCCTAAACCTAAGCGTAGATTCCATGAGCAAAGCTTCTTTCTTAGAACTGCACGCCTATGGAATTGTCTTCCGTTTTTCTGCTTTCCAGCTGACTACAATATGGCTCTCTTCAAGTCTAACGTAAACAAGTTTTTGATGAGCCGTTCCATATAAGTTAACAAATTTACCGAATTACTAACGGTTACTCTATTGTCCAATTTCTACTGTACACTCTTTAACTCTTATCCTCGAGTGGCCTCATGGCCTTGATAAGTGGTGATGCCTATGTAACAAAATGTAGTAATAAAGTGAAGAAATAAAGCATAAATAAACTATACACTCACTGTTGAGTTTAAATGTATTAAAATAAAAAAAAAAACATTCAAATCAACATCGTCACATACAAATAAAAAAATTACATCCGATGAAGACTGAAATGAAATCGGTTGAAACGTAATAAATATATCTGCTATTATGAAGACAAGAGGCAAATGGCGGCTTTAAGTACTAAGTGGAACGTCTAGAACGGCATCCAAAATAACATGATTAAGAACAAAAAGGAGTGTATCCATTCTTCTTATAATGTTTCAAAGTGCTTGCCAAGCTGAGAAATGTACTTAACTGACACTAACATATTTACATATTCGGGCAGGGAAAGATATAGTAAGAGAAGGAAGAAGACAAAATCAGATCAGAAGAGGGAAGCAGAGAAATATAATGGGAGAAAAAAAAGGAGAAAAAGGAAAGAAAATGCGGCCATTTTCTGGCCTTTATAAAGTACTAGCCTGGTTTCCCGGCGTTGTCCGGGTGTTTGGAGGTGTGTGTTGAGAAAACAAAAGAAATTAAAAATTAGGGGTAGTAGGCAGAGACAGGCTAGAACCCGTGACGCGAACGCGGAAAAAAGTAAAAGAAAATCTGACGTCTTACCGCTACTCCATGACGCGACCAGAAGTTCGAAACGTTAAAATTAGGCAAAATCAATCCAACCGATGACTTGCAAAAATGATACCGATCTCGTGAAAATTCGTCGGCTCTATCGAAAGTTTAAGGTAGGCATACATACATACATACATACATACATACATACACACACATTCATAAATACATACATACATTTAAACAGACAGGTTAGATATATATTATAGATAATACACTTTGATCTCCTGATAAATGATGATGTTCCTACGCTGTACTACTGAAACACATCTATGTAAAGATCTCATAGATAAATGTAAGATAACAAATGCGAATGAAAATTATAAAAAAAGCAATTTAACTGCAGCTATTGACAAGGCATCAGACTCAATGTTATACCTAGCTCTCATTCATTATCTTGCCCAATATAATGAACAGTTAGTCTAGCATATCTCCAATATGTGGCTTTGGTTTGCTGACTTAAGATGAAGCGAAACATGCCAGATATCAAGCACCGTTTTAAATCGCCGGTATCATTATGCTATATGCCTGTGTGCCCGGCGTTTCCCGGGTATTTGGAGGCGTGTGCTCAGAAAAAAAAAAGTTGTAGTACGCAGGCAGGCTCGAACCCGTGAGTCGAAGGCGGAAAAGAAAGTGGAGGTGTATGTAAGAGTATTGGTCGAAGAAAAAAAAAAGGGGAAAAGTGCGAGCGCAAAAAAAATAAATAAATAAATAAGTAAAATAGAGTAGTAAGCAGGCTAGAACCTGTATCCCGCCAAAGAAAAAAGAGGTGAAAAAAAAAAAAAATAAAAATAAACTGTCTTACTTGTGTGCCTACCGTGGGTGTGACGTCACGGGCGATCGAAATAACGCGTTATTTTTTTTTTTTTTTTGCGACGTCGTGTAAGCGACGTCGTGTAAGCGAGGGTTGAATAAAGTACTAGCCTTGTTTCCCGGCGTTGTTCGGGTGTTTGGAGGTGTGTGTTGAGAAAACAAAAGAAATTAAAAATGAGTGGTAGTAGGCAGAGGTAGGCTCGAACCCGTGCCGCGAAGGCGGAAAAAAGTAAAAGAAAATCTGACGTCTTACCGCTACTCCATGACGCGACCAGAAAAAATGCCAGCGAAAAAAAAAAACGACTCTGTACAAAAGTGCCCAGTTAAAGGTGAAGAAGTTAATGTTTTTGGCCAATTTTTAGATATTTCTCGTCCGAAGGGTCGACCTTCAAGATGATATTAATATTGTGAAAATCAAGTGCCTCTGTCCAAAGTTTTTGCGAGACGTACAAACACACACGCACGCAAACACAAACATTTTGCCTTTTATATATATAAACTAGCGGGGGGGTATGCGGCGTTGCCAGAGTGTTTGTAGGTGTGTCTGGTTGTTAATGAAAACCCAAGAATAAGCGAAGTAAAAAAAGAAAACAGAAAAACGTACCCGGGCGGTGGAGGGGGAATCAAAACATCGAAAAATCACAAAAAAACTAACGTAAGGCAAACGAACGATGTTAAATGTAAAAATCGAAAAAACAAAAACAAAAAGAAAATAGAAAAACGAACGTTAAAAATCCCCCAAAAAAAACACACGTAAAAAATTGCTTAAATAAGCCTGTTTCGATATTAAAATTTAAAAAATTCGGTGGGTACCCTGGTGTTTTTGGGTGTATGGTCGGGGTGGGGGTGTTAATGAAAACCTAAGAATAAGCGAAGTAAAAAAAAACAACAAAAAAAAAACAGAAAAACGAACGTTACGTGAAAAATGGCTTAAATAACCCTGCTTCAATATTTAAATTGAAAAAATCGAAAAGAAAATGACATCTCACACCACGATTCGAAGCCAAAACGGTTAGATAATGAACCATTGCTCTAACCAACCCAGCAAACACGACGTACATGAAATTTAGTCCGTTCTTTAACTATTTAAAATAAGTAAGGGCATGACGTCATCTGACGCATGCGTAGAACCGATCTCGGCATGAGAGGACGGTTTTTGTTGACCCCCCCCCTGTAGAAAATTTTTGATTTCAGGGTGAAAAAATTAACGTTTTGGGCCGATTTTTCGATATTTTTCGGGCGAAGGATGGAGTCAATTTTTGTCAATTTTTGTTCTGTCTGTCGAAAGTTTTTAGCGAACATACAAAAACATACATACATACAAACATACACACATTTTCGCTTTTATATATATATAGATAATATATAAACGGATATATGGCTGTCTGTCTGTCTGTCTGTTAGTGTGTCTGTGTGTCTACCGGTCTGTCTCCATTTTTTCAACTCTACCCCACCCCCGAAACTAAAAGTGCAGAGCGACGCGAGTGTCCTCAAATGGTTGATAGTTTTACGGGCCGTTTTTTTCTGGGTCTTTAGTTAAAATTGTTTTTAAGGGTTCAAAAATCAAAAATAGGTTAAATTGAAAAATCGTTTAACATTCAGCTTATTGTTACCTTTTAATTTTAATCGTTTTATATGCGTGTCATGTTGGTACAATGGTAACGTCACCAGATTTGAATGCTACGGTTTTGATTTCGATTCTAGCTGATGGCACCTAAATACATTTTTCTTACTTTTCAAACCACGACTCTATAATGATATATGCGAAATCTGGACAAATTAAAATATCATATTTAAACCTATTTTACGCTCGAACAAAGCCAGGCGACCCCCCCATTAGTATATATATATATATATATATATATATATTCGGGTTTAATAACCCAATATTTTGTAAGATGTATATCTTTCATAATATCGTCCATATTATTTTAAATAACAAGCTCAATAAAGTTATGTTTCATGCTTCAGAGCATACACAATGAGTGGTTACAACACAATGAATGAAAAAAGAATCAATCCACCATCATAATTATTTATTTGTATATTAATTATTGTTGCGAATGCCTATATGTTTCCTTTCAGTTTTACGCAACCTTTCACAACATAAATCGATTATTGTAGAACATTTTAAATGTATATAGAAATATATATATATATATTTATATATACTAGCGGGGGGTACCCGGCGATGCCCGGGTGTTTTGAGTAAATCAAAACTCCTGGGGGGGGGTAAAATAAAAAAAAGTTTTGGTAGATGAGTATGAGGATCGAACCCGAACCATTGAGGCGAAGTTGGAAATTAAAGTGTGAAAAAGAGAATGTGCGACGTTAACCATTGTCCCACCGCAATGTACTATCGGGAGCACGTTTGAATTTATTTAATTACTTAGATTTGGCAGGTGCACGTTTTAATAACTTAATGAGGTCAACTTTGACTGCGGGATAGTATTTCATTTACTGCGGGAACGCTTTTTTATTTTTATTTTCCGAAGATGTTGGTGGGGTCCAAATTGAATAGCAATTGTTTGATATATGGAAAATATTTCCACATTGATCAAAGCTGATTGCTTTCGGACATTTTCGGCGATCGCCACCGGAAAATACCGACAGATTTAGTGTTGCTTTTATTATGTGAAAAAGCCTAATCCACATGCGGCGAGTGACAAATGTTGAATGTTTATCTCCCGAAGTCGAGCAAATTAAATAGACAGGCGGGCTCCGTTGTTAACTCGTAGATATTACGATTTATATGCGATATAAAAAGTTTTAAGAAGTTGCGAGCCGACCGACCTCTTCTCTGAAAAAAAGCCCTTCTTGGACATACACAAAAAGCGAACATACATACACACATTTTCGCTTTTATATATATAGATTAGGAGAGATATAGAAAGAGAGGGAGAGAAAAAAGATTGATATTTAAGGTGTGTATTCAATGATCAATTCTGACACATAGAATATGAATTTGGTCCTGGCGAGTGTGCACTTATACATGTTTGCATAAAATATATTTAAAAACTTTAACTCGTATTCAGCACTTTAGAAAAATATTGGTTTTGATTTCATTATTGAATGCTTTTGAGCTTATTCTATAAGCTGCGACGTTATCTGGTTGTGGAAATAATTATATATTCTCTCTCACATTCTGAAAATTATTTTGGTTATTGCTCGTTAGGTAAGCCTGTCGTGGCGACATCCTTAGCGAGTAATAAAAATTCCTACTAGTGAGACATCGACTTGGGTTATAGCTGGTGGCGATGATCACATCCCTTGTTCGAGACGAAAGTAGGTTCATTCCACTGTCGGATTTCGTTGCGGTTTGCTTGGTGTAATCTTAATATGACTTTCTTGTGTGTGGCACGTTTGTTCAGTTGGTAGAGTGCTTGCCTCACATGCAGGAGACTCGGGTTTCGAATCCTGAGTTTGAATGTCTCTAACTGATGAGCCCAAATGAGGGCGAAACTCGATACTTGGACTTCCGGTTCCTTACCTTCCATGGCTATTGTGAGCTGCGACGTTTTCTGGCTGTGGGAATAATTATATATTCTATCTCATATTCTGAATATATATATATATATATATATATATATATATATATATATATATATATATATATATATATATATATATAAATGTGACTGCATTAACATTACAATGATTCGGATATAGTATTTCTTAATGCTTCATAAGGCTTTAAACGGGTAAATCTTTTCCATTAGCATTAGAAACATGTTTTCCGTCAGAAAATACGTAGAAATTATATTATTATTATTATTATTATTATTATTATTATTATTATTATTATTATTATTATTATTATTATAAAATTAATAGTTTACATGATAAATATGTTCCTAACATATGATAATCGGCAAATTAGTACGGTAACCAAAATATATATACTAAAATAAACGTTCCCTATATTTTTGGTCACGCAACATACACATGAAAATATTTTTGACTTCCGTAATTGAGTTCTGTTTGAATAAAAATATCTTTTGTGGTCATTCTAATTAGCTGTGATACGCAAATAACTAAAATCTGACCTATTTTTTCCTAACTTTGACCCTAACCCTAACCCTTACCCTAACCTGTCAATCTCTTCATGTCTCACGGAAGTTTATTTCATTCCCCGTTCATATTTTATATCCTCTCTACTTCTCATTCAGTACCCTGTTTCTTTCACTGATTGCGTTCATTAAAAAAGTGAATCAATTTCCCACAACAATACAGTGTTTTTGTTTCCTTCTTATATTCACAAAATGTGCATTAATATCTATACGATACGATAGTGTGTTTCTGTGTCACGCTTACATCCGTGTAGTTTAATTGTTATGGACTTCCATTTCTTGTAATAAATAATTTTACCAATAATTCTTCATAAGTTCTGGTTTCAGTTTCAATTCACCGAAAGTATCCTGTACCTCTATAAGGCCACCATTCGCCCATGTATGGAGTATTGCTGTCACATCTGGACTAGTGCATCTGCTACTAGTCTCTCGCTCCTTGACAAGGTTCAAAAGAGAGTCGCAAACCTGATAGGCCCTGAACTGACATCTAAGCTTCAGCCTCTGTTCCATCGATGAACTGTTGCATCCCTCTGCCTTTTCTACAAGTATTTTAGTGGTGAATGCTCTGACGAACTGCAATCACTTGTGCCCCCACGACGTAAGCACCCTCGGCAAACCCGACAGGCTGCTAAATCCCACCCCCACACTGTAGAGATCCCTAGATGTAAAAGATCATTTTACTCCAATAGTTTCTTCCCCAGAACCGCTAGACTCTGGAATTCCATTCCAGGTCCCTGCTTCTCCAACAGTACTGACGTGCAGAAGTTCAAGTGTAACGTGAACCGACATCTTTCTGCCCAAATCCCTGCATAGCACCCCAGTAGTTGTTACCCCTGATAGTAGCCCCCTACACCAAAGTGGCAATTTGCCTTGTTTGGGGTCAAAATGTAATAAAAAATATATATATATATAAGCGGAGGCAACCAAATCATATGTATATAAATATATATATATATATATATATATATTTTTTTTTTTTTAAATTGCAACTTCATAATATATAAAAATCGATAGATTAACTCTATAATAATATATACGAAATCTCCAAGAATTATTATACTACCTCCGGTCGGAAATAGTTGGTGCAGAATGAAAACCGTCCGCGTTTTAGGTTTTGTCACGCACCATTTCAATATTTTAAGGGAAACTGGTAGTACTTTAGGGCTTAATTGAAAAAGAACAGTTTTCGTTCTAAAAGTCATTTAGAGTTTAATCCATGCACATTACTTTGTTGACTGTTATATAATCTATTTTTTAAAAATACCCGCAGTGGCTATATAAATATGGAAACTGTAGTTGATGCCAATGTAAAAACAAGTGATAAGAGAGAATTGACAAATTCAAGACGAACAGCAGTTCTGCAAGCGTTGCTACAAAGGTCTAAAGGGGGCATCCTAGAACGAGGTGCAATCAAAGATGTTGCCACAAAACTCGGTATAGGAAGAAACACTGTAGGCAGAATTTGGTCACGAGCAGTTCGTCCGATATATCGGTGCCAATGGATTCTTTGAGCCGTAAGTTTCTCTGTGGCCGAAAAAAGAAGGACTATAGTTCACAGTTGGCAAAGATAAACACCATTCTCTTGAGAAAAAGAAACACTTTGAGGTCTACTGCTCAAGCATGTGGAATACCTAAGACTACGTTGATTGCAAGGATGAAAGATGGCGAAATTCGGGCACATTCAAATGCTGTAAAACCGCTTCTCACGATAGAAAACATGAAATGTCGCGTTGATTTTTGCCGTTCGCAGTTGGATTTAAATCGAGGAACTTTTAAAGTTTTACTGTTTGATGTCATACATATTGATGAGAAATGATTTTACATGACGCAAAATGCAAGGAAATTTTATTTAGGCAAAGACGAACATGACCCTTTAAGAACCACTAAAAGCAAGCGTTTCATTACAAAGGTAATGTTTCTTGCTGCCGTGGCTCGAGCCCGTTGGGATCCGTATCGCAAATGTTACTTTGACAGGAAGATTGGAATTTGGCCATTTGTCGAACAAGAGGCGACTAAACGTAGCAGCAGAAACAGGCCTGCTGGAACAATGTTAACTAAAGTCAAGGAGACAATCACGAAAATTCAGATTCGTAAATTCCTTGTTGAAACGGTCCTTGTTTCCACACGGAACAAATGACCAAGTGGATCTATTCAACAAGACAATGCTAAGCCACACGTACATCCAACAGACCCCGTGCTCAAACAAGAATCGGAGAGATTAGGGCTGAACATTGAACTAGTTAACGAGCCTGCAAACAGTCCGGATCTGAATGTGCTTGACCTAGGTTACTTCAATACAATACAATCCATTCAACACCAAAAGGCTCCAAAGAATATTGATGAATTAATTGAAGCAGTTGAAACCAGCTTTCAAGAATTAGAAAAATCAAAGTTGAACAACATTTTCCTGACATTGCAGGAGATAATGGAACAAATAATTTTGGCTGATGGTAGCAACAATTGCAGTCTTCAGCATATGTAAAAAGCCCAGCTAGAAAGAAATGGAAAACTTCCCACTTCAATTTTGATATCAGAAGAATTGAAAAGTAAATTAACACAATTGAATAAATAGGTTTGTTTTAGGTTTTTGCATTGTTTTTTTTTGTATATTTATTTAATTATACATTGTAAGAATGTACGTACAATCAATTGTCAATTTAATTACGTATAATTATTTGGTTAACCTGTATTTCCTTTCAAAAGTACTGCCTTATAAAACTTGAAACTTGTATGCACCAAGTATTTCCGACCAAACTGAAAATTCTTGTGCACCAACTATTTCCGACCGGAGGTAGTATCATATTTAAGCGTACTTTACGACCGAACTACTGCTAGCTTAGATAAATACTTCTTACTAAAAGAGCTACATATATCATAATATCAGAGCGTCTCTATTTACGCTGAACATCTACAGAATGCTAACATCAATATGTTACATATGAATGATTCTGCTGTAGATTCCACAGGCCACGCAAGTTATTATTATTATTATTATTATTATTATTATTATTATTATTATTATTATTATTATTTATAATAATAATAATATTAATAATAATAATAAGTCTACAATCTGCCAGTTTTTTGACACTTTGTCAATGACGACCAAATTCGGACGATTATGTTCCAATTGCTTGGTCGTTATGACACTTTTGTCCCACCATACCTCTACCTTGCCATCTTCCCTTGTTCTCACTTCATCAGGCACCTCTTCAAACCATTTTCCAGCACACTTCACCCCAACCCTCTTACACACCTCCCAATATATCCGGAGTCCCATACGATCATGTCTTTTGCGGTACTCTTTCTGGACCAGTCCACTACACCCCTACTGCAAGGTGCGCAATTGACCCTGAGGTCTTACCACAAATCCGGCATTCTACAGCAACTTTCTCTCCTAGAACCGCTTTTGTGAACAATCGTGTTCCTAATACCTGTTCTTGTGCTGCACAAACAAAAGCTTCAGTACTCTTAGCCAGATACCCAGCTCTTTCTGCTATATCCTGGAAGAACCTTCCATGCATTTCCTTCCTAGCCAGTTCCTCTGCCATTTCTCTATCCATACGTTTCAAATAATCAGCCTTGGTCTCACATACCTCCACTTCATCATCCACAACCTTAAGCATCAACTCCTCACTTCTAACCACATGCTCCTTCAACGATATTTCCTCGGTTTTAACACAATCTTTTACACTTTTCAATCTTCTCCCACCTTTCCTCTTTCGATATAGCCTTGCTACATTAATTCGAATGTGAAATATACCTAATATTGCTAAAACTTTTCTTGTTTTGATATCCATAGCCTGCAAATCCTTGTAATAATAATAATAATAATAATAATAATAATAATAATAATAATAATAATAATAATAATAATAATAATCTGGAAAGTAAATTATATAGTAGAAACTTAATAAAAGGTATAAATACATGGGCAGTATCGCTAGTGAAATACTATTGACCGTTTATAGGATGGACAAAAGAAGAACTGAGGCAGCTCGACCAGAAAACCAGTAAACTCATGACCATGCATAATGCACTACACCCGAAGGATGATATTGATAGACTCTACGTGAAAAGGAAAGACGGCGAGAGAGAACTGAGCTGTGTAGAAGACTGTGTGAAGGACACAAAAAAGAACTAGAAAAATACATAATGCAAAACACTGAAAGCGAGAGCCACTGAGAAAACCAACAAAACAGAAAACAGAGAGACAAATGACAACACGACAAAAGAGAAATGGAAAGAGAAACAACTCCATGGAAGATTCATAAGAATGACAAAAGATGAGAATAACGAAAACACCTGGACATGGATGCGAAAAGGACATATAAACCGAGAAACTGAATCTCTAATAACTGCAGCAAAGATAACTCGATAAATAGCAACCATATCAAAGCAAGGATCGATAAAACACGAGAAAACAGCAAATGCAGACTCTGTGAACAAAGAGATGAAACGATAAACCATATAGTAAGTGAATGCAGCAAACTGGCCCAAAAGGAATACAAAAACAGGCATGACCAATGAGGAGGGTGGTGCACTAGGAATTGTGCAAACGGCTGCATTTTGAGCGTACAGATAAATGGTACAAGCATAAACCCGCAACACCACACGAAAACGAGAACCACAAAATCTTATGGGACATGGACACACAGACGGACAAACCCATTCAAGCAAGAAGATCAGATGTCGTAATAATTAATAAGAAAGAGAAATCCTGTCAAATCGTAGACTTTGCTGTCCGAGCTGACCACAGGGCGAGTATGAAAGAAAAGGAGAAACGAAGCAAATGCACAGAACTAGCCAGAGAGTTAAAAGGGATTTGGATGATGAAGAAAATCAAAATAGTACCGATAATAGTAGGAGAACTAGGAACAATTCCGAAAACTCTGGAAAAAAGAATGACAGAAATTAGAATCAGAGGAATAGCGGCAAAAATACAACACCTAACGATAATGAAAACGGCTGAAATATTAAGGAAAACCCTTGAATGGGGAGAATAATACAAGACAATATAACGAAGAAGCGTTACAGGGAATGAAGAACACCGAAGCTGCAGATCTACAAGTTCTACACTCTCATCATGCATCCCTTCCACTGTCTCACCACCGTTCCTCCCAATAGAAAAGCGATACCAAAGAGCCGACTAGGGATTTTTATCGGCTGTCATCAAAATCGTCAGCGATTAGACCATTCCTGTAATTATCTACTCCCTGTTGATTGCAGTGTAGTGCTAGTTCTATGCAGTTCTAGGAGGTTCACTATCAGGGTTTAGCTTTCTCTCTTTGAGAAGGTTTTTTTTTATTGTAAATCCCCTGAGGCGCCTTTAGCAGGGAATGCCGACAGAGCTGCCTAGGATTTTTTCGCAGGTCAGAGTGCCTCTCTCGTAGGCGCTGATTTCTCAATCTTACTCTGTTGATCTAAGTTTTTGCAGTTGTTACGACATATAGTTTCAACTTTTCAACTGCGTCGTTGGTCTTGTGGTCTACCTGGAATTCATCTGTTCTTGGAGGGAAGCTTGAACCTGTTTGAACGAATGCATTTCACTCAAGACAATGGTTGGTTTTATATAATTTTTATTCACTTTCCAGGTGTTGATATCTTTGCTTGGGTGGTTAATTCTAGTCTTCAATTCTGAGACACGTCAGCTCACTTCCCAGTGAGGATGGGAGGACCTGTTATACCGTTCGCCCTGCTCAACGTCCAAATTCCAACTTCATCCGACCTGAACACGTAATAACAAATATGAACTTCCGGTCATCTATTTTTAGAGCTGCTGCTGCAACTTGTCCATTTCATAGTTTTTACAAGTTGCTCAAAACATAATTTCACATCTCATCTTTTTTTATCTCGCCAGTTAGATAGCTAGATCGAGATAGATAGCTAGATCGAGATAGATAGCTAGCTAGATCTATATAGATAGATAGCTAGATCTATATAGATAGATAGCTAGATCTATATAGATAGATAGCTAGATCGAGAAACGTGTACATAGATATATAGAAAGATCGGCAGACAGGGAAATAACAGATAATTTCCCGTGTTCTACAACTATATAACACAGTGAGAGAGAACTGATTACCTTCTCTAGAAATTTTCCTCCTTCGGAGAAGGTGGCCCACTGGATGAATGCTGATTCGCTCCGTTTTATTTGATTTATAACAATGGCGTCTGCTCCTCTTGGTATTTTTCTAAATGTCTGTAACAAACAAAATCAATGAAGGATATTTTTTCGAAAGTTTTTAATAATAATGCTAAACGAATCCATATTTATAAATAAAGACGTTGATTGCAGAGAATGTTGGTGACCATCTGAACTTGAGGTTCATGCCTTCCCAGCAGAAAACCGGCATTCACCACATCCAGCAGCGTTGTTTGCTATAAATCGACCTTAAATTCACTGTTTATTCTACTAAATTTAAATGGTAAAAAATTATTTTAATATTTATTAAATTCCTGCATCGATTAAATTTATTTAAAAAAAATAATTGGTTTTGCAAAGTAATTATTTTGTACTAATTCAAAGAAATATCGACGCCTAGAGCCTGCTCTCGGCCTGCCAAGCTCGCATTGCATACCGTAAACCTTTCTTATATTTGCATATTGGTTTCAATAAAGGGTATTTTATTAGTTAATTATTATTTATTGGTATACGTGTTGGTATATTTATTGGTAAATATTGGTTAATGACGTTAGACATGTTCCCTTCTAAATTTTTTTATCATTTTATATTTATAATATATTTCAATGTCTGAATATTAACGTATTTCATTTTTTTACCTATTTATTAACAAATTCAGACAATCCTACCTGAGCTCAATGAGTGAGCCAACGGGTCATATTCTTTCTTAGAAGTATTATAAGGAGAGTATGCCTGCGTGGGTTTTCTGATGAGGTTCAAGGTATTTGACAAGCCGGCGAATGCACTCAAGTGACTCTAACTCATTTGCATACTTATAACAAAAAGAAGCGTATGTGAAAAGAAAGCGAAGGTGAGAGAGAGCGAGAACGGGTCATTTTGTGGTTTTTTGTGAGAACGATCTAAACTGAGAATCATGGTAAATCTATTTACTTCTTTACGGCACTAGTAAGACACATCAAAACAAAGAGACTTGGATACGTGAATATAAGAGAAATAATACAGCAAGGCACAAAACGCAACAAACGTACGTTGATTATCTATATAAAGCTCGGTATGCTGACACACACACACACACACACACACACACACACACACACACACATATATATTCAGAAAGTGTGAGAGAATTATTTTCCACAGCCGAACCAAAGTCGCAGCCCACAAGAACCAAGCAAACCAACAAACCGGAAGTCTAAGACTCGAGTTTCGCCTCCATTTGGGCTCATCAGTAAGGAACATCCGCGAAAATAGCAACCCCTCCCTGTAGAAAAGTGCCTAGTTGAGGATGAAGGAATTAATGTTTTTGGCTAATTTTCGAGATTTGTTGTCCGAAGTGCGAGCTTCAAAACGATACTGATTTCGTGAAGATCTGTAGCCTCTGCTGAAGGTTTTAGGCAGACACATTTAAACAGACAGGTGAGATTTATATCATAGATGGTCAGTTTTACAGTAAATCGCAGATCTACGAATATATATCTATATATATAATGTGAGAAATATTTCCATTCTCTCTATGTAGCCCTTTTTTGGGGGCGCCTAGCAGTGCATGAAAAAATATAAGCAAACAACAAAATTACCTTAAAATTGAACAGACATCTTTATTAATGTAATCCTCGAGGTTGCAAAAAAAAAAAAAAATGCTACACTTTTTTCAGCTGCACATAACTGGCTCGGGTATAATAGGATCTTATGATCCAAAAGTTCCCTTGGGAGTATCAGAGTTCGATTTACAGAGTTAACAGTTTATCCAGAGTTAAAGTCCATCTCCTTCTCGTTTCAACGTAAGTCGTCACTGTCGACAAGTTGAGAAATGTTTAACTTAGACTTTTCGTCTAAAAATGATTCGTTAACATCGGCACGCTGAAACACGTTTAACTTAGATTTTTCATCATAACGGTTCACTCATGCCTTGTTGGACAAACAAGTCCGAAAATTAATTAAACCCATTTTTTAGGGTTTTTAAAATCCCCTCGTGGGGAATATCTTGAGGCAAAGGCTGCCATATGGTGCGGCGGGAAGGGTGACGTCTCCTCCGTTCGCTGTCTTGTTGAAAACTACTGTATAACGACGAGAGTGTTGACATTTTGTCCGTTCGCCGTCTATCCAAAAAAAAAACTGTCTCCTGAAAAACAAACAGACACAAATTTCGCGCCCAATCTCTTCAGAGTGGCGTGACAAATTATTAACCAATGATAACTCCGCTGCTACTGCTATAATTTCTCACAATAATTATTTTCCACAATCGGAACCAACGCTGCAGCCCACAAAAACCAAGAAAGCCAACAAACAGGAAGTCTAAGACTTGAGTTTCGCCTTCATTTGGGCTCATCAGGTAGACACATCCGCGCTCAGGATTTGAACCCCGAATCTCTTGCATGCAAGGCTAGCACTCTACCAACTAAGCAAACACGCCACACGCACAAGAATGTCTATTAACTTACACAGATCAAGCTGGTTTTATACTTCGTCCCTTGTTCGATATAAGGTAGGTTCTTTTCACTGTCGGATCTGTGCCGCGGGTTGCTTGATCTGTGTAAGTTGATAGACATTCTTGTGCGTGTGGCGTTGTTTGCTCAGTTGGTAGAGTGATCAAATACCGAAAATTAGCCAAAAAATTAATTCCTTCATCCTCAACTGGGCACTTTTCTACAGGAAGGGGTTGCTATTCTCGCCGAGATTTTCGGAAGTCATCCCTCTTTTCGATGGTCTAGCCTTAATTTAAGCCTACGTCACTTCCGGTTTGGCGATAGGTGCAACAGCACAGATGTTACCGTTTTTTTTCACGTGCTTTGCCTACTTAGCGGTACGGGTTCGAGCCTGCCTTCCAAATACCAGCTTTTTTATTCAATTTTGTTTTTTTGCTCAACACACACCTCCTAACATCCGGGAACGCCGGGCATCCTGGCTAGTATTTCATAATATAAAGCTAGGTATGTGGACATATATATATATATATATATATATATATATATATATATATATATATATATATATATATATATTCTATCGATCGATGCCTCCGTTCAGTCTTGAAAGACAGAGAATACCCCAGTAAAGGCAGCTGTGCGTGTAATTGTATGGCAGTGGTTGCGCAATCTCTAACCACGCCTACCCTGAATCGGCACTGCTTGAGTGCAGTAACAGGAAGTCCAGGACAACTGGAAGCAATGCCGAGATAACTGGAGAACACATACAGCACTTCGAATTCCCAAATTGTTACCCATTATGGAATCAACTTTGTATAAGCAATATGGCATAATCCCGTTTGACACACCGGTTTTCGTTTAATCACCGAAGTTAAGCAACGATGAGCTTGGCCAGTACCAGATGGGTTACCATTTGAGACTTCTGGATGATATATATATATATATATATATATATATATATATATATATATATATATACTTTTTATTTGTTTTACATAAGCATTAATATGTCACCACACATTCATGAGTATGTTTCAGTCAGCCAGTTACAGTTGGTATTGAGCACTCTTGCATTAACCTCATTAAAACTTGATGCGTTGCTTTACCTCTGAAAAATATTAACAGTGAAGTATATATATATAATATATAAATATATAATATATAATATATATATATGATATAATATATATAATTATAATATATAATTATATATATTTATATATGTATATATTTATATATATATATAATCGTCCTAGAAAGGGCGACATAATTCTATTTCCGTTTGATGAAAACCTGTTTACATTTTTTGTCGAAGACTATCTACTAGTTAGCCAGTTGTGTACAAATCTCAAGAGCAATAGTAATCTTTAACGTATCAAACTCCATATGACATATATTGAACAACAGTGACAGTCCGCTAGTTAGAGCCACACCTTGCACTGCTTAACTTTTCTCTTTCTCCCTTTAATTCCTGATATTAGTTCTTATCTCTCTTTCTTCCCCCTACCCCCGCCTTCAAAGTATTACCCATCTTGCGCCTTCTCCCTTTCTCTCTTTTTCTCTCTCCCCTCCCTCTATCACAATCCGTGTCTGTCTGCATATCTTAAACCTCCCCTCGCACCTACCACCTTATAATGTTTATTAAATCTTAAACTTAACTATTGTCGAATTAGAATTTAAATTCTTCACCCTCTTTTTTGTGCTTCTTCTAATATCGTTTCTAATCATGATAACCATCTCTCTCAAGTCTGATGAAGTTACTGGGTCGTTGATATTATTCGGTAACCGAAACTTGCGTAATTAAGCAGATAACACGGTTATATATATATATATATATATATATATATATATATATATATATATATATATATATATATATATATACATATATATATATATGTGTATATATATATATATATCTTCTTCTATAATATAAAGCTGAATATCTGTTTGTGTATGTGTGTATGTGTGTGTGTGTTTGTGTGTGTCTGGTCACGAATAGGCTCCTATATGATTGACTATTTAAAAAAAAAACTGATTATATATAATGATAGAAGATTTATCGAGAGACCGGAATGGGTATGTTTGATCTGGCAGAACGGTGGTTCATTAAAATTGTGGGGCCAGCGTTCGCGCCTGGTCCACAAAGTATGGAAATAAAAAATTTAAAAATAAAAAAAAAACGTTTACAAGTGTTTTTGATATAGATGTACATAATAATACTTCGATAAGTATGTTTTAACTTAAATAGGGATGGTATAATAAAATTGTGGGGTCTGCGTTCGCGCTTGGCGTCCATAGAATGGAAATAGGCACAAATTTTAATAAATGTTATAAGGTCTTACAATGGATGATGTTTTTTGTTGTTTTTTTTATTAGGTATCATCTTTTATTCGGTATCAGTGCGGCATTATTGGTGAGTTAAAATGTTAATGAATGAACATTTTGAAAAATGGGAACAACAGGAATACCGAGTGTATCTAAATACGACAATTCAGAATGAATCAAGAAAATAAAACAATGAATGATTCGTCCTGGTTATTGAACAAAACACGACAATCCACAATGAATCGGAAAAACATAATGGGAATAATTCGTTCTGGTTATTGAACTTTTGATGCAATAAAACGTAAAATGAGGGCAAAAAAAGTCACACCGAATGAATAAAAAAAAACTTCATTGGAATTGAGGAGTTGTTTGTTTTACAAATGCAGCTGCAACTAAAATAGTCTCCTTCTAGGAAAAATGTTTCTATATTTCTATTGTATGCCCTATATTTCTACAAAGACACCATTCGCCAATGCATGAAGTACTGTTGCCAAAACGAAAGTGTCCAAAGAAGCGTTTCATATCTATTAGGTTCCGCACTGTAGAACACAGTTCAACCTCTGTTCCATCGCTGCAATGTTATTTTACAAGCATTTCAATGGAATGTGCTCCGCCTAACGCGTAGCACCGCTGCGCCACTTTGACATAAATCCTCTCAACAAATACAAGCAGCCATGTACTCCGCGTAGAGATCTCCCGATACCGGAGATCCTACTACTCTAATAGTTTCTTCCCACGAAATGTTATTCTTTGGAGTTTCCTCCCCGTTTCCTTTTTCCCTATTATACTAACACGTAGAAATTTAAATGGAAAAACCGAATGATTTCCCAATGTTCAAAAATAGAATTGTCTCTCCTTGTATCCCACCATTATCTTATACGCAAAATACAGCCCCTCAATAGTTAATAACTGTTGAACGAGAATAACCTCAAGAAATGCACTTAACTGAATTTATCAAGCATTTCTGCATAAGTGAAACGCCGATAGGTAGATAGATTGGTAGCTTGCGAAAGAGAAAGAGAGACAGAAAGAGAGAGAAAGAAAGAGAGAGAGATAGGGGGGGGCAGAAGAGGTGGAGAAAAGAGAAAGCGGGTTTTGCGGCCTTTGTGAGAATAGTCTAATTTTAGGGTCCCCATAAATAAGCAATGTCTTTTCACTAAGTAAGAGATAAACTTCGGTCCAGAGGTTTGGCTGGTTTTGTTTCATCGTATATCAACCCTTTCTTTGTCATTTCATGCCGATGCCAGACATGTTAATGAAACTTGTTTGTGCTTCAAGTTCTTAATATCTTAAAATCTTTATAGATTCATTCATTTTGCAGGCATATGTTTTTTTGGATAAATAGTCTGCAAGCGATAGATTATATTTAACCTATATAGCTGGCTGAAGTCAATCTGGGAGTAATGGCAGTTCCATTCTCCCCAAACCTGTCAGATTGGTCCTTATCTACCGGATGTAGTACAAGGTCACCACCACGGCAGGATTGGTATGGATGTGAGTATCTGATAGAGTTAGGAAGAGAACAGGCAAAATAAAATTTTAAAACAACAATAATTAAAAGATAGAGAGGGATGAGAAATGTTCATTTTTTCCCCCCATTTTTACTCCAAACAAGGCACAGTTCAACTTTGACGTAGAGAGCTACTATCGAGGACATAATTTGCAGCGATTATATCCAGGGGGTTGAGAATCGAGACGTCCGTTCACATTACACTTGAACTTTTGCATGTCAGTACAATTGGGGAAGCAAGAACTCGGGAGAAGTATTTAATAATTTAGTAGTATTTATTAATTTAGAAGTATTTAATAATTTAGAAGTATGTATGAATTTAGTAGTCTTTATTAATTTAGTAGTATTTATTAATTTAATAGTATTTAACAATTTAGTAGTATGTATTAAGTTAGAAGTATTTGATAATTTAGTAGTATTTATTAATTTAGTAGTATTTTATAATTTAGTAGTATTTATTAATTTAGTAGTATTTATTAATTTAGTAGTATTCATTTAGGTCGGTTCTTTATTAAAAATACAATGAACTCTATTTTTAGAGAAATGTTAATTAAATCATATTGACTGCGTCTTATAAGATTTTGCTATTATTTTTTCTTTATCTAAATTAATATCAGCTTTATCAAAACATATTTATTAATTAAATATATTTCTCCATCCGTGGAATTTCCTCAGGTACTGCTAGTATTTAATATTAACAAGGAAATAATAGAAAAAACGTAACAATTAATGGTGAAATGAAACAAGGAGCATAAGTTAAATACTGGAAAATAAAAAAAAGGTAAAAATCTCTAACGTAAATTACATTCGTCGGAATGTTGCATCCTCGTGTCTGTCTTACGAATACTTTAATAGAATATGCTCTGACGAACTCGAGAAATTGTAACTCCAAAGTACCCGATAAGCACCTACATCTCATCCATTAACTGCAGAGGTCCCAAGCCAATAAACCTACTATTCTATTACGTTCAAGTGGCAACGTGCCTTGTTTGGAGTTGATAATGAATAATAGGAAAGAAAATATATCGAGAACAATAACGAGGGTGATGACGTAGAGATGATGGGAAAGGTTAGTTCAAGTAGTAGATGTAGGATAAAGAGCGCCCCCCCCAATGAAATTAGTGAGGACAAGGATGAGAGTCAGGCCTCGCCTGGATAATGAGTACCGAAGTACTTGTCGCGACGATAAGTGTACTTAACTGCCTCGAAACTTATTTCCATAATAAAGTTGAGATGAAAGACGCGCGTTCGAGTAAGAGAGAGAAGGGGGACGAGAGGAGGAGAGAGGGAGGAAGGGAGAGGTAGACGACTGGCTTGTTATGTGGTTTTTGTGGAGACGGTCAAATTTTAAGGTCCTGAAAACTGAGTGCGTCTGCATATGAAGTTGGCGAGTTGCGACAACAAAAGGCTAACTAATAACAAGTAGTACCATATTTATTACTAATTTAATAAGTGTTTGATCTCAGTGTACACACACACACACACATATATATATATATATATATATAGAGAGAGAGAGAGAGAGAGAGAGAGAGAGGGGGGAGAGGGGAGAGGGGGAGAGCGAGAGATAATATTTAGCGTTTTAATATCATCATAAGTTCTAATTTATTTATATATATGATGAGAATATATGCATATAAAATGATATGTATGATAAAAATTATCAATATCTGAAAGTTTTGGTGTCTGAAGAAGAGCTATGTGTAGAATATTTTTAAATAATATAATGTTTACACCTGTCAAAATGGTTACAAAACAATTGTAATACATAAGGAAATACACTATATTGATTCTTATTTTATATTTTGTAGTCTTGCTTATTACAAAAATATTATTTATACATACGTAGAAAAAACTTATATATACGGATGAAAATTATATGTACATGAATTACATATATTTATAATTATACACATGATAAAATTATATATATATATGTATACACACACACACACACACACACACACACACACACATATATATATATAATTATTTTATTTACTTACATATAATTTATATATCTATTTCCAGGACATTCTTCAAGAGTGCTAAATAGTTAAATAGAACTAACTAAGTTTTGGAAATATGTACAGCAATTTAGCTACATAGAATTCTCCGAGTTTAATTCCTGTGTTGATTGGCCATGCTATTGGTATTTATTTGATTCCCCACGAGAGCAAAATGTGACACAGGGTCGTTTTAACGCAGGGGAAAAACTCCGTAAAAAGGGGGCACTCTGGAGGCAGGCAAAAATAAAAATTTCCTTAGTATAGAAGGGATTCCCCTACATTGACTAAGTACAAATTAACTTAAGTGTAGCATCAGAACAGATACTACACTCAGAGCTCACTCCGAAAATCAGACCCTACTATTGCATGGAGAGGATGTTACTGACCTTTATGTTCTCGGTTTACTGATATTGCTAGTAAGCAAATCAGATACTTTGTTATTAACAAACCTATTTATTGCGCGTTTATCAGTCAAAGGTTTACTTGACCTTTAATTCACCTTTTCTTTTATCGTTTGGGAGAGAATGGGTCCATTTTTTTTCTTTGTGTTAGAAAGTACACTAGTTTTAATCTGGCTATTTATTCCTTACATTTTAGTTTGTACAAGTTTATTTTTTGTTTATCTATATATTAATACGATAGCGTGTGTGTTCTAAGTGTGTCACGCTTACGTCCAGGTCGTTTAATTGTTATGTTCTTCTATTTCTTGTCATAAATAAATTCATCAAGAATTTTCATAAGTTTTGATTTCGGTTTCGATTATAGCTGAAGGTCCTCAAGTTATATATATATATATATATATATATATATATATATATATATATATATATATATTTTTATTTTTTTTATTCAATTTTCACCCCAAACAAGGCACAGTGCCACTTTGAAGCAGGGGGCTACTATTAGGGAATTAATTAGCGGGGTCATTATGAAGGGAGAAGAGTAGAAAGATGTCTGTTAACATTACACTTGAACTTCTGCATATCATTGCATTTGGGAAAGCAGAATCCCGGAAGGGAGTTCCAAAGACCCGCAGTTCTGGGGAAGAAACTATAAAGGCTTTCTTGCACCTAGGGATCTCCACTGTAAAGGGATGAGACTTAGTAGCTTGTCGGGTTTGTCGGGGGTAGTTACGTCGGGGAGGTACAAGTGTTTGCAGTTCGTCAGAGCATTCACCATTAAAGTATTTGTAGAACAGGCAGAGAGATGCAACATCTCGTCGATGGGACAGAGGTTGAAGCCTAGATGACAGTTCAGGACCTATCAGGTTGGCGACTCTTTTTTGAACCCTGTCCAGGAGCGAGAGACAAGCAGCAGATGCACCAGCCCAGGTGTGACAACAGTACTCCATACATGGGCGAATGGTTGCCTTATAGAGGTATAGGATACTGGCAGGCGTAAGTAGTTTTCTAGCACGGTAGAGGGAGCCAACCTTCCTTGCAGCAGCCTTGGCAATGCTCTCAATGTATCTATTCCAGTTCATATTCCCTGTAAACGTTAGGCCGAGGAGTTTAAAAGAAGTACTTTCAGGCAATGTGCTCTTGGCTATTGCTATTGGTGGTAGAGAAGGTTTCTTGTAGTTATTGAAGGAAACAAGCTTAGTCTTAGCAGCATTGAATGAGACCAACCATTTTTGTCCCCATTCCACTACGGATTGGAGGTCATCCTCTAGTGTTTCTGCCATTTTCTTGGATATGTGTTCATTTGTTTTCCCCTCATATCTGTTATAGAGAGTGGTGTCATCGACAAATATACCCATCTCCGAAACAATATTATCAGGGAGGTCGTTTATGAATATCAGGAACAATAGAGGTCCAAGGATAGACCCCTGAGGCACTCCCGCATTTATGTCATATTGTTTGGATGTACGTCCGTCGAGGACAACTTTGATTTTTCTATTACTTAAGAAGGATTTAATTACGTTATGAATTCTTCCAGTGATTCCATATGATCTAATTTTCCTTAGAAGACCATCGTGCCATACCCTGTCAAAATCCTTAGAGATATCAAGGGCCACCGCTCTACCCTCCCCTGTTTTATCCAATGAACGGTATATACGTCCAGAAACTACAGTTAAGATATCTGCTGTTGAACGAGCTTGCCTGAATCCATATTGTTTGTCAGTCAGGAGTTTAGCAGCTGTTAGGTGCTGGACTAGGACTTGATTAACTAAGGACTCAAATATTTTGGCGAAAAGCGGGAGGAGGCTAATGGGGCGATAATTTAGTGGGTCATTTTATAAGTTTTTTATTTCTGTTTCGATTCAATGCACCCAAGTCATATGGACATATTTTTTATTTTTGAAATCGCAACTTTATAACATATAAAAATCGGCAGAACATTAACTCTATAATAATATATACGAAATCTGCAAAAAGTAAATTATCATATTTAAGCGTACTTTACAACCGGGCTTTACTGGCCGTTCGTGATAGCTTAGATAAATACTTTTGCAGTTTTAACAAAAAAGCTACAATAATATCAGAGCGTCTTCATTTACACTGAACATCTACAAAATTCCAACATCAATATATTACATACGAATGAGTCCCCCGTGGAATTTCTACAGGTCCCGCTAGTTCGTTGTTATTATTTATATTGTTGTTATTTTAATTTATTTTTATTCATGCAGTATTTTTATTTTTCTCATGTGTTATTAACTTAAGGTAAGCTTTGTTATTTATATATATATATATATATATATATATATATATATATATATATATATATATATATATATATATATATAATGCTCCTCATCTTGAGTTGAGCATACTGAGAAATGATACACGGATTACCATTAGCGCATACAGCGATGCTCTTTGGGTAAACAAATTGAGCTTAGGTATTTCGGACGATGTCAAAACATCGTTAATTCACGACTCGTTCAGCAGACACCGATTAACGTAATGGTTAGGAACCTTGAACGTCGTACAGGCGGTCGGATTTTTAAATCGTTGCTTGAGGTAGTTGCCTGTCTAGCCGTACTGATTAGTTGTGAAACGGCGAAACAGTACTGTATGTGCATTACTATATATATATATATATATATATATGTGTGTGTGTGTGTGTGTGTGTGTGTGTGTGTGTGTGTATGTGTACATTACTAGTTTTTATTATTGTAAAACAACTCTCTTCCATCCCCATGCCCTTCTTTGTCTCCCTCCCCCAATCTAAATGTTTTTTGTGCTTTCTGATATGTGAACTATTAAAGTTAGGGCTGGGGTTAATTAATTATGGTTTTGATCTATTGAACGGTTTCTAATCATATATTTAATCTACCGAGTTAGTTACATTCAAATATGTGATTTACGGTTAATCCTTACCGAAACTAACTCACACTAACTCTAACCATGTAGAGCACCGGTTTTTATAAACTTTTCAATAAATTTGCTGATTCCTAGTCACACCATTCTTGTGGATCCCTACTGGATCTCTTAACGTCTAGAGCTCAATCAACGTTGGCACAAAGGTTAAAAAATGGTACGACTACTACTATTCAGCAAAAAGCACTTTATATCATTTCTACACGACACTTTAGAAACAAGAAGACATAAAGAGTTAAATGTAGCATATGTCCAGAGCGAAGATTGGACATCTCAGGAGAATACACTTTCACGACGCACTGAACATGATTTATGATTTGCAGTGCAGCGCTGGAATGTTGCCTACGCTGAAATACGAATGCAGATATGTAGAAATATATACACAATATGATTTAAACATTAGCAACGAGTCCTCGAGCAAACCTTGCAGCAAGTAAGTAGCACACTTACAGAGATTATCTACAAGGTATCGATAGTATATATATATATATATATATATATATATATCATTTTCACCCCAAACAAGGCACATTGCCACTTTGATGCAGGGGGCTACTATCAGGGACCTAAGTTGCAGGTGTACTATGTAGGGAGTTTAGCAGCAAGATTTCTGTTCACATTACACTTGAACTTCTGCATATCAGTAAAGTTGGGGAAGCAGGAAACCGGAAGAGAATTCCAAAGTCCTGCAGTTCTTGGGAAGAAGCTATTAGAGTAAAAGGCTTACTCACGTCGAGGGATCTCCACTGTGCAGGGGTGAGACTTCACTGCTTGTCGGGTTTGTCGGGGGTATTTTCGTCGAGGAGGTATAAGGGCTTGTAGTTCGCCAGAACATCCACCGTTAAAATACTTATAAAACAGGCAGAGGGATGCAACATTTCGTCGGTGGGATAGGGGCTGAAGTTTAGATGAGAGTTCGGGACCAATCGGTTGGCGACTCTCTTTTGGACCCTGTCGAGGCGTGAGAGACTAGTAACAGATTCACCAGCTCAAATGTGACAGCAGTACTCCATACGTGGGCGAATGGTGGCTTTGTAGAAGTACAGGATACTTTCAGGCTTAAGTAACTTTCTAGTACGATAAAGAGAGAGCCCACTTTCTTTGCTCTCAGGTAAAGTATCTCTAGCCATAGCTATTGGTGGTTGGTAAGGTTTCATATATATATATATATATATATATATATATATATATATATATATATATATATATATATATATGACGGACTCTCCCGTCGATTTCGACGTATGAGGTTCTACCACAACAACTAAGTTCTTCGGAAATACACACAGATGAGTTGTTTATAGTGGCAAAGTTAGAGTTACCTTCTCATAGATTAACTAAGATTGGGGGCGCATCGCTCCCAGTGAATAAATGTGCCTTCAGATACCAAACCGGGAAATTTCTACCTCTCAATATTAAACATTGAATATTAAACAGTGTCACTATGTGATGAAGTGTGTATATATATATATATATATATATATATATATATATATATATATATATATATATATATATATATTCTAGCATGGGTGCCCGGCGTTGCCCGGGTATTTGGAGGTGTATGTTGAGCAAAAAAAAAGGTCAATTTTTTAAACTTTGACCCCTATTATGGCCCCTTTAAATTTATTAATAATTGAGTTATTAAGTAAGATCCATGTCCAAAGAACCTATATCTAAAATTTCAAGTGTTTTGACCATAAATTGTCGGAGGAGTTTGGTAGAGTTCTCGAAAGTCAAATCGTTGAACTTTGACCCCTTAACAGCCAAATTTCTGGCCGAAAACGGTTCACATAGATTTTTCTAAATCTCAGTTCTCTGTATATCAAATTTCGAGTCTATAGACTTAACACTAACAGAGTTATTGCGAAGGAAAATGTACACAGACAGATAGACAGACACACACACAGACACGTTCACTTTTATAGATATATAGACTAGCAGTTCCACCCGACTTTGCTTGGGCCCTATGTGCTGTTCATAAGGTTATGTGCATATGTATATATTAAAAAGTGTGAATGTGTAAAGTAATGCCTTTCTGTATTATAGTCTTCCTTAACTATCATACAGAAAAGACAGGCAGACATTTTCACTTTTGTAGATATAGATAGATTGATAGATAGATTGGATGTAATATATAGTAATTATTTAAAAAGTATTAAAAAAGACTTATGCGCCACCACCGAGAATCGAAACCAAAATGTTCAGCTCACGATTTACTTTGCCTCTGCCGTCAATGACTGGGCAATGAAAACATGTTTACTGCAATGCTAAAAATTAAAACATGAACCAATAGCTACTATATTATGCAAATTACATTTTTTTTTAAATTTTTACACTTTTGCACCAATTTTTCCGCGATAAAACCCAAATATATATTTTGCATGGATTCAAATACCTTGTATATGAAGTTTCATGTCTGTAGACCAAAACCTCTAGGAGGAGTTTGGTAGACAAAATTTGTTAAACAAAAATATATGCGTATGCATAAATATATATGGAAACAATTTTTTATTTACTGTAAATTTTTACGCAAATATTATGCAAGGATACATCATGTAGAATATCTGCATGAATATAATTACACGTAAAAGTTAACTAAAGATGAGCATCCCATAAGAAAACCGAAAAAACTAATAGGGAATTAATTAAAATGAATTTTTAAAAGAATATGCAAATTAGCTAGATCTTTTGCAAGTGAATGCAATTCCACAAGCCATGTATAAGAAAATTGTCTTTTCTATTTAAATAAATAGAAAAACGGGATGCGCAGCTGTCCAGGCTCCGCGTCCAGGAGTTTGGTAACTATTTGGCTGGCTCGCCCCGCCTGGAGGCGGCCCGAGCGGCTAGTTGCGATGGTCGGGTTGCAGAGTGTGAGGTCGTAGCTGCTATGAAGCAGGTCGCCTATAATAGATCACCAGGACTCGATGGACTGCCCTACGAGCTATACTTGAGGATGTCGCACATGTTTGTCCCGATTCTGACGGGTGGGTTTAACCACTGGTTTGACACGGGATCTATCCCGAGTCAGGTTACCAAAGGCGTGGCCACACTTCTGAAGAAGAAGGACACACATGTTGGGGGGGTTGGATGATTTTAGGCCCATCACGTTGTTGAACACGGATATTAAAATCCTGGCCCGAGTGCTGGCGAACCGTTTGCAGGTTGTTATCACTGACTTGATCGAACCGGATCAGACTTACGCTGTGAAGGGGAGATCAATTCAAAACAATTTGCATTTGATTCGTACAGTCCTAGAAAACCTAGAAGACGACACTGAAGCCGCGCTGATCAATTTAGATCAGTCTAAGGCGTTCGATAGGGTGGATCATCGTTTCCTGATGGCTGTTTTAGAGACCGCCGGCTTTAGGTCCGGCTTCTGCAGATGGATTTCCATTTTGTATGCTCGTCCGACGGCAGTTGTGCAGGTCAATGGGGTGCGGTCGGCGCCGTTCGCGGTTTCTCGGTCGGTGAGACAGGGGTGTCCGTTGTCGCCCTTGCTGTATGTCCTCGCGCTGGAACCATTCCTTAGGAACGTGAGGACTAGGGTGGCTGGACCGGCCCTGCGCGGAATTGCTCTTCCTGGTGGTGCGCGAGCCAGGGTTTCCGCGTTTGCCGATGATGTCACCGTATTTGTTTCGAGCGTGGTAGATATTATTACGGTGATTAAGGCTCTCAAGCGTTATGAAAAAGTTACAGGGGCTGTAGTCAATCTCAGCAAATCCGTTGGCCTGAGGTTGGCCGCTTGGCGGGGCTCGAATGCTTTGCCTGGCGCATTTGTCTGGACGGATGGCCCGGTCCGGATCCTTGGTGTTTGGTTTGGGCCCAGTCTCTGTCTAGATAAGAACTGGTCGGAGGTACAGAGCAAGGTCGAAGCGTCTGTGAGGGTTTGGCTTCGAAGGGGATTGTCCCTTAAAGGCAGGGCGGAAGCATGCGCTACTTACGTGTTTCCGCTGATCCTTTACCGATTGGCTGTACTTCCTCTGCCTGCGGTCCGAATGGCGGCCTTAACGCGTGCGCTCTTCTCACTGTTGTGGAATGAGCGACGACCGCTTGTCCGTAGACAGGTCTGTACTCAACGTCTTGAAGATGGGGGCCTGGGGATGCCTGACCTGGCAAGTCACAAAAACGCCCAAAGGTTGGCATTCCTGGGTAGAACTCTGATCGAGGAGTGTGATTGGGGTCCCGCGGTTGGTGAGGCTTTTTCCAACCTTATTCCCAATCACTTAATTGAATGCCAAAGAAGGCCGAGAGGGCAGTCAAGATTCCTCAACGAATGCCGAAATGCGCTTAGAGCGATGCCAGGGTCCTTAGACCTTGCACAGCCTAGAAGGGCATTATATCGGGGATTAGTGGTGGGGACCGCTTCGGACCCGCTTGGGGAGCGGCTGCAGCTGTCGGAGGGGGAGGTTCGCTCTCTATGGAATTGGGCGCCAGGCCGGGGATATCTTAATAATTCCGAATTTTCACTGACCTGGCGATTGGTTAGAAACGCTTTACCCCTCAATGACATACTGTTCAGAATTGGTAGTACGTTTAGTCCTTTTTGTCCACGGTGCGAGGAAGATAGCTTAGAAGCTGTAGATCATGCTTTTTATACTTGTTCCAAGCTCCGTGAATTCTGGGAGTATGTAAGTGAGGTCACGGCTCGCATCGTCCCCGATCAGGTGACGATCCTGGATTTAGCATCCGTAGTCTATAACGTAGATCCCTTGTGGCCTAGGGAGGAACGAATAGTGTTCCTAGCGACCTTGGCCGTAGCTAGACTGGTAGTGTGGGTTTCACGCATAGAGATAGGGCGTGGGGGGAGCCGCCTTCTCATCGGGATCTGATTTTGTATTTTAAACACCAACTTAAAATCAAAATCAGATGCGATAGAAGGAGATTATCTCGCTCACAGTTTAGTAGAAGGTGGATTCACACCGCTAGTTTATGTGCGTTCGTGCGAAACAGGCTTGAGTACGTGTTCCCTGCTTAGGCATGGCACACGCCGACCGGATAAGCAATTCCCAGACAAATTCAAGACCATCCCTTAGTGGATTAGTCCCTTAGCTAGTTGGTATAAATGAGGTCCATGTCCCCAATCTTTATTTTAGGTGTTAGAATACCTCCAAAGAAGCCCAGTCCTGATTAATTTATTTTAGTCCAAACCTGTCCCAATGGAATTTTTCTTGGAGGTCACCGAATATCCCTCCCCCCCCTTTATTTTGTCCGTAGTTGTGCCCATTCCCTCTTAGGAAGTGCTCCCTTGTTTTCGGCTGATACCGGAAAACAGGAAGCATTTCAAAATTAAATAGGTAAGGGTGGGTCCTGATTAACACATTCATCGCTTTACGTTTTATTTGGTTCATCTATTTTTCATTACTGTTATTTTTCTTTATTTTGGGGTGTTTTAAGGCTCTCATTACCCCCGCCCATCACCCGCATATATCACACGCATCACAATTTCACCCCTCATATATCATACGCATCACCCTCATTGTTTCATTGTAAAATAAATCATTGTTATAAAAAAAACAAAACAAAAGTCATTGTAAATATTGTTCATATCATCTGGGGTTTTAAGTAGATCCAACCCCTAGAGTGTATGTGGTATTGTGGTGACTGCAACTAGTTATAGGGAATAGACCAAGTGGACGACCCCCGACCCCCATTCTCCCCCCACACCCTTTTGGCCTCATGCCACATTTGGAAAGTGTTATTTCCACATTTTATTCTATTTTTCTTGTAAAAATTTTGTAAAGTTTGGAATATTCTTTTTGAATAAATATTTAAATAGAAAAACGGGATTTTGATATGAATATCAATACACATAAAAGAAAAACGAATTCATAGGAGTATATATATATAAATTTATTCATTTATTTTTTTTTGTGTATTGATATTCATATTAACCCCCCTTTTTTCTATGTATTTACGTACTTAGTTGCTTCCTCACGAAAGCAAATATGATACTAGGCCGGTTTTCATATGGGGGAAACCAACTCCCCTAAAACAAGGGCAAAAACGGGGCAGTCTAGTAGTATCCAAAAGATAGTAATTGTCTCAGTATGAAGTGATTCCCCTACAGTGACCAAGGTCCAATTAACCTAATTTAAGTGAATCATCATAAAAGATACTACACCCTAATCCCGACCCGAAGTCCAAAGAAAGAAAAAGGCGGGCCCTTTTTCTATTTATTTAAAAAAAAAAAAACAACTTTGTTATATATGGAACGTGGAATTGCATTCACCTGCAAAATATCTTGCTAATTTGCATATTCTTTAAAACATTCATTTTAATTATCTCTCTATTAGTTTTTCTTTTTCAGTTTTCTCATGGGATGATCATCTTTAGTTAACTATTACGGGTAATTATGTTCATGGAGATATTCTACATGATTTTTACTTGCGAAATATTTGCCTAAAAAAATTAAAGTGAACATACATCTCTTTCTATATATATTTATGTATGCGCATATATATTTGTTTAAAAAATTTTGCCTACCAAACTCTTCTGTCAGTTTTTGGTCTACAGACCTGAAAGTAATATATATCGTATTCGAATCCATGCGAATGTTTATCTTTGTTTTTAACCGGGGAAAATCGGTGCACAAGTGTGAAAATTTAAAAAAAAATTGTCATGTGAAGGTCGAACGATGGCATTACTAATATGTATACGTAACAGATTAGCTATTGGTTCATATTTTAATTGAAGACCCGTTTTCCTTTCAGCAAACGTGTCTTCATATCTCATGCATTAAAGTCAAAAGAAAAAGTAAATCGTAAGCTAAACGTTTTGGTTTCGATTCTCGGTGATGGTGCAATTTTTATTTTTTTAAACTTTTTAAATAATTACTATATACTAAGTCCAGCATAATATAATAATAAATACGAAATTCGCATTAATCAAAATATGATATTTAAGTGTATCTTACGACCGGGCAAGGTGGGGCGGCCTGCTTGTATATATATATATATATATATATATATATATATATATATATATATATATATATGTGTGTGTGTGTGTGTGTGTGTACTGTATGGGGATGACTATAATGCTCCTCATCTTGAGTTGAGCATATTGAGAAGTGATATACACATTACCATTAGCGTATAAAGCGATGCTCTTTGTGTAAACAAATCGAGCTTAGGTATTTGAGACGATGTCAAAACATCGTTAATTCATGACTTGCACAGCAGCCTCCGATTAGCGCAATGGTTAGGAGCCTTGACTGTCGTACAGGCGGTCGGGTTCCAATCCTGGCTTGAAGTAATTGCCTGTCTAGCTGCACTGAAAAGCTGTGAAGCAGCGAAACAGTACTGTATCTGGATGACTATATATATATATATATATATGTGTGTGTGTGTGTGTGTGTGTGTGTTTGTCTGTGTGTTTACATATAAATGATAATGATCTCGTATATTTAATATTATATTGCGATAGCAATCTAATTTGTGAGAATTTGTAACGGCATTTTATATTTGACACATATCACTTGATATTGTTTTAAATTTGATCTTTTTTTCACAGTAAATTATGTCATTTAAAGTATCAAATCAAAAGTGACATACCGGAAATTACTATCATCGAAGGCCTCTCTTGCTTATCTCCACTCTGTTTTATGCCCATAACTTCATGTGTTTAATCTCTATTTTACCAAGTATTCCTTGAAAATTTGGTGATTTATTACAGCTTCTGAGAGTGTTTCATTATTAATAAACTTTTTCATTTAACGGATATTGCAGCTGATAATCGTATATAGACAGAGTGAAGCATGAATGGCGCACATATATGCAAGTCAGATGCGTCCTACAATAATAATAAAAAAAAACTTTCACATCTGGCGAGGTTCCGCACAGAACATGGTTTCTGTGTTGACAGAGTACAGAATCGACTTTGAAATCCACTGAAATGTGTTCTCGTTTTTTCTCTACAATACTTTTCTCATAGAAAGGAACAAGAGAGTGTTTTTTTTACATTAGGATCACTGCTTATCAAGTCTCGAAAGCCACCCATTCGAGGATAATGGTTTATGAGTGCCAGTAGGTCGTAGGAATAACACCACAATGACGAGAAGCTATGGAAATTGGGTAAAATCTGATTATTTAAGAAGACGGTTCAATAAGAACTTGTTTACATTGGACTTGAAAACGATTATGTTGTAGTCAGCTGGGAAGCAGTCCCTCGGTATAGTGTTCCACAGTCGGGCACTTCTAGGAAAGAAACTTTGTTCATAGCATTTGTAATTTTAGGCACGGATAAAAAGTAGGAATTAATGAGAGTGATGTTACTAGACGAGTGTTTGCTGTGAATGTTTTGCAGAGGGTACCATATATTTAAGTTCAGTCGAGCAATTACCATGAAAATACTGACAGAGCAAAGATAGATTGGCAACGTTTCTTTCTAGATTTCTAAGCCGGTTTTGAACCTGGCAAGGCCGGAACCGGTGCACTGAGCAGCTCCTGTCTAGATGATGCTAGTCTATTTCTACTCTATCATTACTATATTATTATTTCTTTGAAGGATGTTCGACTGAGCTCTATACATCGGTTCATCCTTGTAAAACATTTACAGCAAAATCTTGTCTTCCTAACATAACAAAATATATCAATTCTTGGAACAATTTTTCGTGATTCTCCAGTGACTCCCTTTTATTTAAAACTGCTTCGTAAAAGAAATATAAACAAAATAGAATAAAATAATTTATGTATTTACGTGTCAGATAAGAAAATATAGTACACAGAAAATTACGTAAATTAGTTTAGTATTTTTGTTTTTCAACAATAAAATCACATTTTATTGGTGATATATGTCGATGGATATTTTCGGCATCATCTCCCCTTTAATTAGGTATTCTTAAAAAAGAGTTTAAATCTCACATAACCATCGTCATAATGGCTATAACAACAGCATATTCCTTGCTTTGATTCCCAGATATATATCCATTGATATATGTTTTTATGTACAATGGTGTGGTTCTCGGTTGATTAATTGTGTCTGTGTCGGATATACTCGGGAGTAAAATCAATGAAAAGAATATGCTGTTGGCATAGCCCTAGTGATAACACTGATTAAAAAGTGTCTATCGGTGATAACAAAAATACTGTATGTACAATGTTTTCTTTACCTAACAGGTGCGTATATTATAACGATTTTGTGAGATTATCATTTTTAAGTATAGGAGTGAAACTAATAAATCACCCAATGTTTACATTGTTTGCATTTTCTTGATTAACACAAATTTTTCCTGGGTCTTAGATATTAAAGCAGAGTATTTTTTTTTAATATAAAGATGCATTTAGAATTTTTTTCTTCTGATCTTATCTTTTAATACTTGAGGATTTGGAGAGAAAGGAAGTTAAAACAAGTTTATTTAAGGTGGCACGGGTAGTCATGGACCACTTCCAGGGATTTTAGCGAACTTTTCGAAACGACCCCATCAATGTACTACAAACAATAGCCGCCATTGTAATATATGGTTTTGTAAACCCATTCAAACGAAACAATTTTAGACACTTTAATAGATATAATCAGTTATTCTAGATGATATTGTGATAATTTAACGGGTTATAACAGCAACTTTGAAAAGAAATTAACGAGGACACCGTTTTTTTTATTTTTTTAATTGTTGGCCTAGATTTTGACAATTCTGTTAAAGTGTGTCTTTGTTAATATTGTCAACAATACGACAGTCAGAAAAGAAACAAAGAGATTGGGGCGTGGTCCCTAGCCCTGGTATAGATCATTTTGGATGACACTAGAGTCTTTGTATATAGTCAACAACAACGCCTAGAATTAATATAAACCGAGGTATAAACGTATTTTAGCAAACGAAGAAAAACGAAGAATATGTCTAGGTATTCATATAAAATGGAGATATAGAAAACCTTGAGATAATAGAAGGGTCGCCAAGTAGCAAGTGCTATCTACAGCATAAACACAGTTTCGTAAATGAAAAATAGAGAAAATTAAATTAACAAAACATTTTTATACAAAGATAAGATTACTTTCACTAATGAAAATGTTATGCGTTTAGGTAAAGAAGGTTGAGTGAATGCTAATCACAATTCAATATATTCTCAGAGTGAATAATATATGTATGTGAGGAACATAATTATATGAGTGTTTGGCAGCATAGCATTGTGTATGTGTGTGCGTTAGTTTACCTGGTTCTTGTTAGTACGTGTATAGATGTGGGTAGTAGTTCGTTTTTGTTCGTCTGACTGCTTTACGCAAGCTGGAGAAACTTGTATGAAACCATTAACTCCTTTCTGTCTCCTTCCCTGCCAGGCACAGAAGGGAATCGATAGGAGTTAATCATTTCATATTTGTTACGTTGTATGAGCATATGACTATGTTCCATAACGACGTACGTGTTGAATAGTGGGGTTTACATTTTATCTGTATATTCATGTACGTGTGAATGCGTGTATCATTTAGTTGATAGTCTAGTGTGTATATGTTAACATTTATGCAACAGTTCTAACAGGAAACGACTGATGTGGACGTATCGAAACAGTTGTTGACAAACGGTTCTTTTTACCAGATGTGAATAACACAAACCATACCTGGATTGTATACGAAATTTTATTTTCATGATTTCGGCCGGCATCTTCAGATAGTACGTTTTCACATCTTGGCTGCCTGAGAAAACGCCGCTCCCTGCGTCATGGAGAAACCAACTTCCCCTTGAGTCGTTCGTCCTCTCTGATGTCCAACTTACGACTGACTAGAATCTCCCCAAATCTACATCTCACCACGTGTCCAAGACTCCAACCACTGACGTAACATAAATTTGATTATTTGTTTATCCAAACCAAAAATTATGTTTTCCTGTATTTTCTAAAATCACATTCATTTTGTAGTTGTTTATTATTTCAATTGTCAATCACTTTTTCCCAATTGGGAAATGTTTATTTTTCTAACCGTAATAATCGATACAGCGACCCGCCGTCGCTCCAATCAATTAATAATAATAATAATAATAATAATAATAATAATAATAATAATAATAATAATAATAATAATAATAATAATGTTTTGACGTCTGGCCCTGCCTGCCACAGTTAACACAGATACTACGCTATGATCACAGCCAAAGGGTCATAACATTACATATTGAATTGATGTTTTTGTGCGAATGACTGATGTCGTATAGTCAAGTTTTTACTGTTGATCTCCTCAGTTTATAGGATTTTTAAACTTCGAACTGGCTTATTACATTTACGTCGACGTGTTACTTTTGAGCTAAAAACGATTTTATTGGCTGCCAATTATTTGGAGTTCAAGTTTCTGCGAAAACGTCAATGATTTAGGGAGTGAGGAGTAAAACAAATTCCAAGAAAGCGAACAAAAGGCAGAGTTTAACGATCATAGCCATTTGTTTTTTAGCATCTACTTGTATTGTTACGTAGCCGCCAAATCGTATTCGTTACAGTTCAAGTCTCTCTCTAACCTCTATGCTGTCTGTTACCATCGAAAAAGAACAACAAAACAAACTTAAATAAATATGGCGGATTTTCTTCTGTTTAGCAAATGGGGTTCGTTATCGTAATTTTTCAAACAATTCCCGCTTCTTGTTTTTTTCTAAATGTTCATTTCGTTTGCCATGAGATTAACAAAACCCCGCTGTCTCGGCACCAGCTTAAAAGAATATCGCCGCCACTACGGTGCCACACGTCCATTTCACCCGATTTTTATTTCCCTTTCTCGTCCCGGGTGCATTTTTCTATCCTTTTTTCTTTTTCTTCTTATGCACGCCTGCGTACACTTGTCAATTTGTATACGCGTTCAAAAGGTTGCTGCTGCTGGTGCTGTTACTAATACCTTTGCTAGCCATCCATCCATCCTTCGGCTGCTGCTAATCTCTTCACACGCGCCCATACGTTTTCTAAAAATCACGAAATTTAGATGTTACAAACACTTTAGGGTATATTCAAGTTTAATTAATGACAGAGACATTATGAAGCCAAACAAAATTTATTTAAAAATGTATTTTGAAATTAATATCAAAGTATTTCAAACAATTAGTTAATGGCTCTAACAATAAATAGACTTATTAAAAATAGTATTATTTCGCTAGTTAAATAGTAAACTAATATTAATATACACACTCTGTACACACTGATAGCCAGAAAACATTGTAATACTTAACATGTAGAGGGCTTTGTCAGAGACACTGACACGACGATACTTTTCATTAGTAGTAAAATCTGGCCAAATCTTCAAAAAGAAATTCGCGTAGCATCTCCTCAAGCCATTCAATACGTCCCTCAGGTTATGGATGTGGAGAACCTTTTCCTTAATAGCGTTAACGTTTTATTAATAATAACAAAACTAATCCGTAGACAGTGAGAAACTCTTATATTAAAATATGAATAAAAACAAAATTAAATACTGGCAGGCCGACAACCCGGATAAAACGGGTTCCCCCAAAAGTTTACACATTAGGCAAAAAGAGGCAAACAATAGTGCAGAACTTTCGATGTCTGGAAGTGGCACTCCAGACATGACAGAGGTCAACCAGTGCCATCCATCAGGCGTTGATGAAAGAAGTGTGGGACTTCTATCTCCATCATTTAAATGTATGCGCATATGTAGCTAGAATATGTGTAAGAATAAAATGTTTATATTGAATCGATATACATATATATTTGTTGTTGAGCACTATTTTATACACCCAGTATATTTCATAGGTTTATTTATTCATTAGCTATGCAATCTCTACAAACATCCACCTGAATCCGTTACACACACACACACACACACACACACATACACACACACACATATATATATATATATATATATATATATATATATATATATATATATATAATGTGTACATACGTGTGCATACATTTTGACCAGCAATTGTATTATCGGTCATGCCAGTATTCCATAATCAGGGATAGTCAGGATGTGAACTGAGTTGCAAAATGGACCAATGAAAAAGCTTTCTAGTCACACTACCTAACCAATCGCTACAGAGATCACCATCCGGTGAAAACATCCACCAATCGGATGCCTGTAAGAAAAATGACAACATTGAGTTGAAAAAAAAAATGAAGAGAGAAAGAAAGTGAATAATATTGGCAAAAAGAAAGGAGATAAAGAAAAAAGTAATAACAGAACAAATAGTCGTTTATGTTGTGGTAGTAATTACAGTAATAATAGTAGAAGTTGAAATTGTGACTTTTCACTAACAAAACCCCAGTGTCGTTATCTGTTAGAGCTGCTACTGCTGCTGTTCTCGTACGCGGTTATCCATTGAGAGAAAAATCTTGAACCATTTGCATTCTCTACTCCTTCAATGAAGACAGCAATGCACAGACTCCCCCTTTTTTCACTCTCTTACTTTCTGTCTCTGTTCCGTTCGGTTTATCCTTTTATATTTTTATCTTAGGCTTATAAACAGACAATGCATTCATACGCACGCACGCACACACACACACACACACGCACACGCACACACACAACACACACATATATACATATATATATATATATATATATATATATATATATATATATAGAGAGAGAGAGAGAGAGGGGAGAGAGATGCAGCGAGAAAGATTCAGTAGTGAAGCACGGGTTGTGTAATCATCAACTGCAGATATCCTGAACCGGCATATTTTCAACCCAGTGGAAATGAGAACCCTAACCAAACTGAAATAATGTCGGTAATGACGGATTTTATTTTGATCTTTTGCACAACAAGGTTGGAGAATCTACTCTAACTTACTATTTAATCCATAGCTGTAGTATTATATACGGCATAATCGCGTTGACACACCGGTTCTCGTTAGATCAAAGAAGTGAAGCAACTTTGAGCCTGGTTAGTACCAGATGGGTGACCATTTTGGAATTTTAGGCGCTGTATGTGCTCTCTGCTTATCTGGGCATTTGTTTCCAGTCGTCCTGTACGTACACTTCACTTGCCACTTGTATTTAACAATGTTGACTCCGGCGAGGTGTTGTTGGAGATTGGGCACATCCTGACACAAAAATTTCACACCCAGGCATCCCTTCGTGGGTATCCATAGTCTGTCAAAGACTGAAGAAGCCGGTGCGTGGTTTTGTTTAGAATTATATCTATACGATTGAACGCCATTCTATAGTCCCCCTTGCCAAATTTTCACAAGAAATACTCGACTAGCTACAACCACTATATATGATTTCCCCAACCTTCTATCTGTGCCTTAATATAAACGCAGATAACATGAACAAATCTTCTTTCTCAGATCTGTCCGTCTTTTGAACACTGTTCCGGTGGCCTGCTTAGCGGTTGAATATCCTTCAAGTCCAATGTAAACAAGTTCTTGTTAAGCCGTCCTTATAAATAATAAAATTATACGCAATTACACCATAAGTGATTACTACACTACCATCTTACATTCATTAACCCTTATCCTTGACGACGAGACTTGATAAGTGGTAATTCCTATGTAATATATATATATATATATATATATATATATATATATATATATATATATATATATATATATATACGCGTGAACAAAAAAAAATGTATTGACTTAAAATTGGAAATCCTATGTCCGGTACTTTTTCTTAGTCACCATCGCACTTGATTAATAGAAATTAACTACTTCCGCGCTTGCTTTATCAACTACTCTTATCTGACTATTTAGAAACTGAATACAAACAGTGAAGCGTCTTCCTCTCTCGAGAGTTCCAAAAGATCTCGGTTGCCCCTCGTCGTGGTTTTAATAATCTCACTTCCTATATATTTGTTCTGCTAATGAACATTTTTTCTCTTGTTGTCGGTGTTCTGGGTTCTGGTTAGAGCGTTGACGTTTATACTATTAAAACACTGTACTATCCCACACATTGTACATAATTGATGTTGAAAATAAACAATGTTGGTCAGTATTTGTTTCAATGGCTTATAACTTGACAACAGATATAACCGGTTACGCATAGCTTTATTATTACATAAAAGAAGATTTGTCTGTGTGTGTTTGTGTGAGTGTGTATGTTTGTTCCCTATAGACTTCACAACAGCTACACCAATTTTTATTAATTTCACACAAATGCACTTTCTGTGACTGGCAGTGTTCTTAGATAGTTTTTTATCGGATGGTCTTCAATATGTATCGATAATCGATAATTGAGAAAACCCAATGAAAGAAGAAACGGACGATTTTGACCAAAGTTAACACCTTATACAACCTAACATCACAATTACATTTTAAAAGTTTTATTACCACACAAGAAGAAAGGCATGGGAATATAAAATCAAGAGTGGGTTCTTTCATATGACAGGGGCGCATTCGAAATGAATGTTTTTGTTTAAAAGAACAACTGAACCAGGATTTTTCTAAATGAAACTTTAAAACTAAAATTTAAGCCATTATAACAGCGCAAGCAAAATGGTCAGACATATAAAATTAATTATAAGTTTTTAATATGACAGCGTCGCGTTCGGACGGAATGTTTCTGTTTAGAGCACAATTGAAACATGATCCTTGACATTTTTCATTTGAAACTTTTATTCAAGCTGTTATATATGCAGTAAAACTCCTTTAATTTGAACTTCATCTAAAGTTGGACTTCATCTCATTTGGACTTCCTCTCATTTGGACTTCCTATCATTTGGACTTCTTCTAAACCTGGACTTTCTCTAAACTTGAACTGTCTCGTCACTGAAATTGTATTAGCATATTTGATGCGGAGTTGCAGTAAAACTGTTTACATGGTTTAGTCAGATATTGCGCAGAAATCTTAATATTGGTACTATGTAATTAATGTAGATTAACTATTGATAATTAATTAACACTAACTGTAATTTTTTTCAGTTTCCTATATTTAAAATAGCGTAAAACAACCCCTCACAATAGCTTGCAACTCTAAAAGAAAACAAGTGACTGACTTCACTAGAAAAAAAAAAGTCAAATTATAGAAAAATTAGATGCTGGCGTTGAAAATAGCGTTATATTGAGAGATTATAAGATTGGAAGAAGTACACTGTTTTACATCAAAAAGAAAAAAGAGGAAATATTGAAGGCTGCTCCTTTCTCTCCAAATAAAATACATGTCAAAAGAAGGACTCTTCGCAGACCAAAGCAAGTTGAATTCGATTGAATATTTCATGAGTGGTTTGTAGCAAAACGGAATGAAGGTGTAGCAATATCTGGGCCCATGTTAATTGCTAAAGCAAAATCTCTTAAGGAAGAGCTGAATAACACAGAAGATATGAAATTCAGTGAAGGCTGGCTTAGGAGCTTTAAGAGTAAACAATTTACAATGTCAGGCGAACAACGGTCTGCTGATACACACGCAGCATCAAATTATTGTGACAAATTCAAGACGATAATTGCTGATTATGGTTTAACACCAGAGGATGTTTACAACGCTGATGAAAGTGGCGTAAATTGGAAGTGCTTTCCTACAGAAACATTAGCCGAATCCGAAGAGCCGAGAATAAAAGGATTCAAATTAAATAAAGAAAGACTAACAGTGATCGTATGCGCTAATGCTTCTGGAACTCATAAACTTAAGCTTCTTGTCATCAGCAAATCAAAGTATCCCCGAGCATTGACAGAAGTTTCGCCTTTGCCAGTATCCTATTATTCTTCACGAAATGGATGGATGAATCAACAGTTGTTTAAAAAAATTGTCCAGAGGCGTTTTCTTGAATTAGGTAAACCTGATTCAAAGTGCTTGCTTCTGTTGAACAATTGTAGAGCACAGCCTCCTGGGCCAGAACTAGTGTCATCTTTGGGAATATTTTTGTGTGCTACTAACCACCTAATGTGACTTCTCTCATCCAACCTATGAATCAAGGGATTATTTGGAACTTAAAATGTTTCTACAGAAATGATTTCATGATGAATATGATAAATAGTACCGTGAGTATAAGCGATTTTCAGCGCCATTTTACTATCAAATGTGCTATATTTTCTCTCGCAAGTGCATGGAATCAAGTTCGAGCAAGCACATTAACAAAAGCATGGGGTAAATTATGCCCAGTGCCAAAGGCTTCTGAACTGAAAGAATCAGAGAATACATCTAGTCTAGAAAGATTCTTGAAACCAAACGGTTACCGACCAACCACGCTGTTCTTAAACCACTTAATGCAAATGATGTTGAAATGTGGGTGCAACAAGATGAGGAAACTACGGATCAATATCCTGAAGGCAGTAATGGTGATGAAAATAGCGACAGCTCCCATTCTCTTAATCCTAATGTAAATAACCAAGAACACTCTGATAAAGCAATATCATGGGATGATGCAGAAAATCTATGAAGACGGTTATAACATTTCTAGAAAAAAGTCCTTACTTTAGTGACAACTATGTTTTGCAAGCAATTTAGAAACTGAATACAACCGAAGAGATATAATCATAAAGAAGCTACAGAACCAAGAAATTGTAGATTTTCGTGATCGCTTACGGAATACAATGGCAGCGCCTGAGAACTCAATCGATGAAAATAGAAACTGAAATGAGACTCATTCAATGAATAAATAAATAAAAACTGTACTTTACACAAACGTATGATTTCTGTAGAGGATAACTTAGGTAATAAATACCTAACAAGTAAGAGTAGATTTAATTTATTTTCAATGTTTATGTTCCTGGTAATAATATTTAACACTTTTTACTTGCAATATATCGTAAACTCAACTTAATATATACTTGAAGCATCATATTGCAATGAATTTCATTTACTATTAACTGCAGCACATTTTTTTATCACGAAACTTGAACAGCATCCTCTAATTTGAACGAAGCGGAGGTTCAAATTATAGGAGTTATACTGCATATAAAAATAATTTTATAAAATCAAGAGTAGGTTCTCTACAGTGCAATGTAGATATATTTTGAACTAACGCAGTGCGGGAAGGCATGTGAAGCTTTCTTTCGGGGCACCGCGATTGGTTCCCTACCAGAGCAGGCAATCAATCGATTTGCATTGAAAAATTGGCGATTTAACTCGTTTTTCTGACAATAAAAGTATGGAAGGTTGAAACATTCGTGGATCATCATTCAATCCCGGGCAACGTCGGGTCTCCCTGCTAGTAAGCATATAAAATGTAGTCATGTCACTGATTTTTCAAGCACCATGTATAGTAAATGATATTTTGAAAAATAAAAGGTTTCCGTTGATCAGACTATCATTGACTTGTGGTAGATCATTAAAAATATTCCATACTGCAAATAACTATTCGAATACATTTGATATTATCATAGATTAATACTCTGTGCTAAACAACTCCAAACTTAAAGGGTCTATTTTTGGCAAGCAATGACGAGTGAACGTTCTGACAAAAAATTTGTAAAGAAAGAAAACATACAAAACAAAAACAATTGTTTTAGAATTTAGACTGTAAATTCAGTTTTGCATATAAATTTAAAACAAAATGACTTCACATTTACGGACCATTCTAGTATTTCCGAGGTCATGCATATATATTGATCCAGTTTCGCTATGAAGTGTAGGTTGCTGATTGTAAAATAGTATCGAATAAACGAATGGAAAAACCGGAATGAGACTCAGGTGTTTGTACTAGACTGAGGTCTTCTCAAATTTAACCGGCCGAAGAAATAGAGCAGTTCGTAATTCAATTCCAACCATATACCTTCGATCTATTACGCCATTACAAGTGGAATTTTATGCTACAGGTGTGCCATTTAGAAAACCAGAATAAACAGATTTTATGTAAATCACTCAAGACAATGCAAGACGTCACTTAATGAAAGGAGCTAACAAGAAAAAAAAAGTATCAAAGAGAGAGCATGTCCATAAACGTCGGTAGATATGTTTAGGTTAGTGTGTGTGTGTATACGTAAATATATATATACACATACATATACACACACACATATATATATATATATATGATGATTGCAACATCTTGTCAGACGAGTGCCACTCCCTCAGACATTTAAAATCCATGAGCCCAAATGTCTGAGGGAGTATCTATACAAATATGAGGTTACAGAGTCTTAGCTTTGTACGACAGCTAAGTCTCTCTCTCTCTCTCTCTCTCTCTCTCTCTCTCTCTCTCTCTCTCTCTCTCTGTTCAAAATGTTGAGATCCAGCAACAAGCAAGAGCAAGATAGCCAGCAACAAATTAAACTGCAGACCAGCTTAATGCGGGCACTGGGCTTCCGTTTTATGGTTTTTTAAATCAGAGAGTTGCTTCTCCTAGAAAGGTTGCCTTCACCACGGCTTACGGGAGCCCTCTCTACCCCAAATCATATACATACATACATACATACATACATACATACATACATGCATACATACATACATACATACATACATACATACGTATATATATATATATATATATATATATTTGTATATTGATCTCTAGTGGTTATGTCAACGTGTGTATAACGTTTAAGGGACTGTATCATTATGCATCGGACTTCTGTTTTCATCTTGAGTGTGATTTTCAAAACATTTCGGTCGATATAACCTTCAACCTTCTTTAGGTGTATCTTTTCGAACTCGGGATGCTTCTGTCGAACCCGGGAATTTGGACGGAATTTCGAGCGGAACCCTTTATTTACTTCACGGAGGTAGTGTGTTCTTGTTCCGTCACAATGACTAAATATAGGTCCTAAGTAATTCGCAAATGTATTTTTCGGTCGCCCCCACTGAGGAATACTTAGGACCTCTATCCAGGCATGGCTGACGGAACAAGAGCACGCTACCCCCGTGAAGTAAATAAAGGGTTCCGCTCGAAAATCCGTCAAAATTCCCGGGTCCGGCAGAAACATTCCCGTGTTCGACAAGATACACCTGAAGAAGGTCGGAGGTTATATCGACCAAAACGTTATGAAAAATCACACTCAAGATGAAAACAGATGAACAGTAATACAAATAACCAATCCTCATCTCAAAAATTCAGAAACGTCATTTAAGGGGCAGTCCACAAGAAACATACAGATTGCAAAATATTGAAGGGGGCAATGCAGTCTCGTCCGATAGGTTCCATTAAGCTGGTATTTGGTTCTCCTATCTGGACAACCGGGCCTGGAATAAAGATCTTCAACTTCTCCGAAGAAAAAGACCAACACAGAAATCATCGATAAATAATATTTACACTTCATTCCCTTCATTCTCCAAGTTGCAAGCACATTTCTTATTAACATTTCCATTCTGTTGGATTCGAACCGCTTTCTGGTCGTTAGGAGAAAACCAGCTACTCCTGTCAGGTCCAAAACCCAAACTCCTCCAACTCAATCTCCACGCCTCATTCTAAGTTCATCTTATCTTCATCTCATCTTCACTTTAACTTCATCTTAAGTTGCCTCTACGTCAGACTACGTTAGGCTACCAGAGGTCAGACATATTTTTGAATTATTGTTATTAATTGAATCGTTCTAAAACACATTTTATTTATATTATTTCTCTAAACATAATCTTTCTAGTTTATATTTATATAAACATTTATTTCAACTAGAATTAAATTTCAAACAGCCAATTTGTCCTAGGCTAGCAAGGTTATCTGCCATCGTCCGGCATTGCTTATGCTACACATTTAGTTTTGAAAAGATACAGACTGTTACTATAGGGGGAAACAGTGAGCAGGAATAGAGTGGCACAATCTTGCATTGGTCATGCTATCACGCTTACGTATGAAATTGCATTTTTTTCGATCCGCCACAATTTAACTTAGAATATCATGTCGTCGATACCAGACTTAAATTTGAAATGTTATTTCGCCACCCTGTTTTAAATGGTATTTCGTCGCATTGTCACGCTTTGATTTGAAATAGTCTTTCGTCGCTCTGTCACGCTTGTTAAAATTATAAATATATTAGCAGGCCGCCCAGCATTGCCTGGTCGTTAAATACGCTTAAATATGATATTTTGATTAATGCAGATTTCGTATTTATATTGGACGCTATATATAGCAATGATTTACAAAGTTATAGCAAAGTTATAGCAATTTATATTGGACGCTATATATAGCAATGATTTACAAAGTTAAAAAAAATATGACTCGTCCGCCACCACCGAAAATTGAAACGAAATCGTTTATCATTTCCTTTTACTTTTAATGCCTGAGCTATGAAAACATGTTTGCTGCAAGAATAAAAATTAAAACATGAGCCAATAGTTATTACGTTACACATTCATAATCTTAATGAGGTCGTTCGACCGTTACCTGGCAAATTCCATTTTTTACGTTTCATACTTTTGTACCGTTTTTCTCCGACTAAAAAACAAATATAACATTTTGCATGGGTTCGAATACCCTATATATGAAGTTCCATGTCTGTAGACAAAAAACTGGCAGAGGACTTTGGAAGACAATTTTTTTTAACAAATACATATACGCATACATATATATATATATATATATATATATATATATATATATATATATAGAAAGCGGTTTCTGTTTACAATAAACTTTTTACGCAAATATTACGCAAGTATAAATCATGGAGAATATAATTACACGCAATAGTTAACTAAAGATGATCATCCCATAAAAAACGACAAAAAAACTAATAGGGAGTTAATTAAAATGAATGTTTAAAAGAATATGCAAATAAGCTAGACCTTTTGCAGATGAATACAATTCCACGACCCATATGTAACAAAGTTGTATTTTCTTTTTAAGTAAATAGAAAAAATGGGGTTTTAAGGTTTGAATAACATTATACAAAAAATATTTATAGGAGCATATATATATATATATATATATATATATATATATATATATCATGTCCAGGTAACCTACATCTAAAATTTTATAGTGTTTAGACCCAAAATTGGCGGAGGAGTTTGGTAGAGTTTTCAAATGTCAAATCGTTGAACTTTAACCCCTTTGCAGCCAAATTTATTGCCGAAAACCGATTAAAAAGATTTTCCGAAATTTTAATTCCCCTTATGTTAAATCTCGAGTCTGTAGACTGAAAATTGGCACAGTAGTTTTGTACACACAGACACACACACGCAGACAAATTCACTTTTATAGATATATAAATAGATTGCCAGATGATGCGGCGGGTTTATATCATTGCAATGGTTAATTAATCATACTTAGATAGAAAAGAACATGGGGAAAAGTAAAAGTAATATAATCGAGATACAGGAACGACGAAAGGTGTGATTTATTAGATTGAAAAATAAAGACCAATCGTCGATAGATATGTAGGATGAGGCTGAAATAGATAGATGGATATGTAAATAGAAAGAATTGAAGATAGATATGTTGAAAGGAAAATAAAACAAAAGCATAGATAAATATATCGATAAACAGATAGATAGAAAAGAAGATACATTATAGATTGTTAGATAGATGGATCGATAAATAGAACCGAATATATTTGGATACAAGGGAAGATAGATAGATAGATGGATATATATAGGATAGAATAGTGCTGCCATATCTGGGCAGGACCTGCTAAAAACAGCCTATCCTCCCTTGACAGAGTACAAAATAGACTTCGTGGCTTAGTGGGGGATGCCCTTTTCTCTACCCTGCAACCTCTCTTCCACAGAAGAGACGTTGCGAGCCTATCCTTGTTTTATCGTTATTTCCATGGCAGGTGCTCGTCTGAACTCCAATCTCTAGTCCCCCCGAATCCATTGTGAAAAATTTCCCCCACTCTTTATCTGTGCCTAAATCAAAACGTAGATTCCATGAAAAAAGCTTCTTTCTTAGAACTGCACGCATGTGGAACTCTGTTCCGTCTGCTTGCTTCCCACCTGACTACAACTTGGATGTCTCCAAGTCCAACGTCTACTAATTCCTAATGAACCGCCCCCTTAAGTAAACACTTCATCAAATCTCCACACTAACGTAATGTACTTGCAATAACCCTTATCCCTGAGTGGCTTCCGGGCCTTGATAAGTGGTGACCACAGTGTAAAAAAGAAAGAAAGATAGATAGATAGATAGAAATGAAGGTCTATAAATAGATGGATAGATAAATAGGACAGAAGATATTTAGATACAACGGACGATATATATATATATATATATATATATATATATATATATATATATATATAGAGAGAGAGAGAGAGAGAGATAGATAGATAGATAGATAGATATATGAAAGAAAGAAAAAAGAAGTGAAGGCTGAACGAAAATTAAATACAGGGTAAAGACGAACCGAATTATTGAAGTTAGAAAATGGAACAGAAAACAAGAAACAGAAACAACCAGATGACGTAAAACAAAAAGAAAAAGAAGACTAGTTCTCTGGAGAAATTCTAAGCAAGCTAAGAATTTAGTGAACCAACGAAATAACAGTCTCAAGTTTACGTGACATTGAAGGAAGATCGTGTTAATGCGTAATTTCAGTAATAGTCAAAATAAACGCCTTTCAATCAGACATTATGAAATCAGAAAAGATGACTATGTGTCGTGTTTTAGTACTCTGCCCGACAGAAACACAGTTGCTAGCGCTAAGGGTGTCAGTGTCGCAGAAACCACAGAAACCACAGAAACTCTTTTAACCATTGCACGGCGACTGCTGAGAAGTTGCATATGCAAATCGGTTCGACAGTGACATTGTTGCTGTCGGACTGGTGTGTTCTTATTTTCAGTGTTAAGATGTCAACTCTCCTAGGCTTTATCTTATATCTGAGAATGAGTTCATTGCTAATTGCCTGAGGCCTAGATATACGGCCCTGTCGGTGGGGCATTAGAATACGTCGGCTGCCCCCCTGCAGAGGGTAAAAGTCCCTCAATGGGGGTCCTGGATATGACGTTAAACTATATCCAGTGGTGAGGCCCCAGCTTGTGGGCTTTGGGGAGTGTGGAGCCACCCTTTAATTACCATTGCTCCCATGTCCACTCTGACCCGGAGTGGTAGTACCTGTTAGGGTCCCAACTATGGGTTGAATAGAAACCGACGTGAAAACAACAAATATATTCTATTAAAAAAAAAATTCTTCAAAATCTTTGGATTCGGCATTAAATAACCCAAAAATGGTTGATATGCCGTAAAACAACCAAACCAACCAACCAACCAACCAACCTAGATATACAGACATGCCTATAGAGCTGTTCAGACATTTTTGAAAGCCAAAGTGCTATGGCGTCCGAAAACCACACGTGACCTTATGTTTCACATCCTGGCAAGTATATAAATACTATGTTGCATTTGACGGTTAAAAATTGGTAAGAGCATCGCGTCCCAGCCGTTCTTAAGCGGAAAACAAAGAAGGAATCACAAAAGAATAAAGAAAGCCCCAGATATTAAATGAAGGCCTTTAAAGTTCCGTTTGAATACTGAAAACAGAAATATCGGCGTTATGAAATGCGGCAACCTCGCCCATTTGGCAACCAACACAAATAGCCGATAACAATATTTTATCCGGAATTAAACCACATGCACACCGCAAAAGCATTGACTCTCGGCCTTCTTCTAAACATAGAGGTGACGGTGGCTAAGTGGTTTATAACGCAGGATGACAACCTGGATATGCCAAGTTCAAATTCAGTTTGATGGCACAGAAACATTTGCACTCATGAACGTTAGCAACCTAGCAACATGGTCCCTTCCATAAGTAATCAATGTCTGTCTAGAAAAAATTCTAACTAGAAAAATATTCAAGAAACGTTATACCAACAAAAACATCTGTTTTATTCGAAATAAACGAATGATTCGCAACAACAGCAGCCAATCTAGCAAAATGATAATCTGAAATGGTAACTTACACTGGGTAAACAATTTTGTTTACTTTTCGAATGTTGTTTAGATTTCTACAACTAATTTAGGGGTATTTCTGCACTGGTGAACCAAGAAATGGCATACGTTTTATTCCATCATCTCATGGAGTTTGTGGTAACTTGATTTGAAAATGAATCAGTTCTTGTAGCCAAAACAATTACATTTTTTGTGGCACTATCAGCTGATATTTGTCAGCACATATCTTAAATGTTTTTAAGAGAAAAATGTTTTATCAACAACATATGTTGATTGCCTGATGAGACATCGTTTACTGTAAACTGAATCGTGAATATTGATAAAGGTAAGCACTAACGTAAACAAGTTTTTGATGAGCCGTTCCATATAAGTTAACAAATTTACCGAATTTCCATTACTAACGATTACTAAATTGTCCAATTTATACTGTACACCCTTTAACCCTTATCCTCGAGTGGCTTCTTGGCCTTGAAAAGTGGTGATGCCTATGTAAAAAAAAGTACATAGAAATTGCATGGTGTTTTACCATTGTTCAGAGCTTGAAATTCATCGCGGCAGGGAGGACTCTTATCAGATTCCGATAGTAGTCACTGATCATGACTACGTCCCAGCGACCCTGATACCTGGTCTCTAATATTTTCATGTCCTGGTGGAATTTCTCATCCTGCTCATCACTCATTGAACTCAGGTTCTCAGAAAACTAGTGTATATGTTACAATAGGTAGCGCATCTTGACGTTCGTGTTTCTAAAACTAGTCAGCAGGTTATTGACAAATTCTGCGTAGTTTCTAGACTTATTTTACCCAGACAGTTCTTCACTAACAGAACAAATGTATTCCGCGCTTCCAGTTCTACTTCGTTCATTGAGTTTCAAACACTGGTTTTCTGACGAGCTGCCGATTCTGGGGACCGCCAAAGATGCCAGCTTTTAAATTATCCATGGTAAATCCTGGAAAATCCTGGCACAAGTAAATAAAGCAGCCATCGTCCTTGTTCTGAGCCTCGGTGAACTGGTTGGTTAAGCTGAGTTTGATGTGTAGCGATGAAAAGAGTAGTTTGTCCTCGTCCACTGAATGGTCGTTGATGATGTTCCTTTCTTTGCGAGGCAAAGACCAGTCTTTTTTCGTGTAGTCTTGACACTAATATTTGAAAGATTTCGAGGTTTTATGACGCCAAAATTCCTTTTCGATATAATCACTAGGGCTATGACAACAGGATATTCTTATAATTGTTTTGACTCTCTCTCTCTCTCTCTCTCTCTCTCTCTCTCATTGTTTTAGACACAGTTAATCAACCAAGAACCACATCACTCTATATAAAAGCATATAGGATATCAATGGATACACACTCAAGGGTCAAAACAATAAAAAGCTATGCTGTCGTCCTAGCCTTAATAGTCACTCAGAATTATCGGGCTTGAAATTTTGTCATTCAAATAACCATTTTCAATCAAAACGTGGCATTTTACCCCGACTAACTTCCTTTAATATGCTCCAAATATGCGTATGCAGTGTAACCCGGATATAAGATACCTGTATATAAGAAAAACCGGATATGAAAGAAATTTCCTCCGGTCCCAAATTAGGGTCTGTGTTAATGTACAGTCTAATCCGGATATAAGAGAGATTAAGGGCGGGAGAAGTCTCTTATATTCGAGTTCAAACTATAGTTGGAACAAAAACGTAAGAAAATATATAGCCATAGCGCAAAAACTGAACCAGATTGAGCAAAACAAATGTGATTTTTGGATTCAGCGTATCAAATGCGTTCTAAATCAGCTGAAAAAAAAAACAAGAAAAAGAAACGCAAAAACAAATTTGTGTCATTATACATTTTATTGAACTTTAAAAAAAAACTAAGATTTTTTTCATAAATTTTTTCATATCACTGATTGCTCTGAACAAGTTATTTGCATAATTTGTAGCGTCTCGCTTTCTCTGACCTGCTCGTTTAAAATAGGTAAGAAGTCATTGGCGTCTCAACCGACGTTGATGTCTGTTCTCACTAGGGCAGTGCTCGATTTATTTCGTTTTTCTAAATAATTACGCAAAACGCATACTAGCGTACATTAGAGTATGTTAAAAATTGAATACCAATCCTGTCTTGATAATAATACGACCTTTCGGGAAGTCGAAATGATTAAACAACTTTAAGTTATACTCCACTACAACGTGTATTGCGTCAAAAACTTTACTTGGTTTTTAGGTTTATTTGATATTTACTTATTAATTTAGTTATTACAATGGAATCACCTTTTATCAAGGGCAGAAAGACACTTGAGAATAAAGGTTAATGAGTGTATGGTGGTCACCGAGAGGACAGCGTAGTGAATGTAAGTGGTGGAAATTGGGTGTGATTTGATTATTAAAGGGCGGCTAAACAAGAACTTGTTTACATTAGGGTTGAAGACAACCACGTTGTTATCAGCTAAAAAGCAGGCCAAGAGAACAAAGTTTCACAGGCTGAAAAGTCTATGAAAAAGCTTTGTTCATGAAGTTTACGTTCAGATTTAGGCACAGATAGACAGTGGAGAAAATTTTTTGATAGTGGTTTTAGATAGACGAGTGTTGTTTTGCGAGAGCTTGCCGAGAGTTGACTATAGATTGAAGCTCACACGAGAACTTGATACGAAAATAATGATAATGTGGGCAAGAGGTTACGGGGAAGGGAAAGGGCATGATTTACTCGGTTTCAAAGGTTTTGAACTCTATTAAAACAGATAGGGTGCCCCGAACAGCTATTGCTCTGATGTGGTAAGCGTACTCTATTTTGCCACGTATCTGGCACTTATGCGGATATAGAGCTGTGCCGAAAGTGAGATACCTCTTTTAGCGATAGAATAATGCAACCATTTTCATGACAATCTTGGCAACAGTTTCTATTTAAGGCCAAGTGTGTAGGCCAGACCCAGACGTTTTTCAAAGCTAGGAGCTTTGAGATGAGAGCCATTTATATCAACTGGATCCAAGTGGGGATGAAAGCGTTGATTATGAAAAGATAGCAGTTTGGTTTTGGATGCATTAAAATGAACCAGTCACCCATTGCCCATTGTACCATACGGTCAAGCTTGGTGGAAAGAAAGATTCAGAGAGATCTTAGTCATTGTTGGCCTTTGAAGTGTTGTCATAGATAGTAGTTTCGTCTGCATATATCTCGACAGAATGAACATAACGTCTGATTTGGGGATCATTAATGAAGATAAGGAAGAGAGTATGACGCAAGATGGATCCTTAAGACACGTCAGCGTTGATGATAGTTTGATCTTCGGACTTCTGCTAATCAACGACTACTTGTAAAAATCGAGAAAAGATTCGATGATTCGGAAGACATTTCCAGATATTTTCTCGCTGATAATCTTGTGAAGTAGACCTTTAGGCAAACCCTATCAAATGTCTTGAATATGTGTAGAGTTGTTGCTCTGGAGAGGAAATCACTGTCAATAGATTCACTGATTCTATGTGAAATTAAAGTCAGTAAATTAATTGTTGATTTTGCAGGACGGAAACCATAATGTTTGTCACCGAGTAGGTTATTTTTGCCGAGATGATTGAGCATTTCTCTATTTAACACGGTTTCAAAAAACTTACTTGGTCCTTACTAAGATGCAAGTGACTCATCACTAGGGCTATGACAACAGAATATTCTGTTCATTTTTGTGACTCTCGAGTATATATCTGACACAGTTAGACACAGTTAATCAGCCGAGAACCACATCACTCTATGTAACAGTATATAAGATATTAACTCCATACACACTCGAGAGTCAAAACAATGAAAAGAATATGCTGTTATCCTAGCCTTACTGATCACCTAGTATTTTTAGATTTTTAAATGTGTTAGGAGGGATGTCTCCTTTAGTCAATGATTGAACAGCTTTGCAAAGATGGATGCTAGTTCTGGGCGAAGCTTTTAGGGAATATTATTAGAAACATTTGTCTTATTGGCAGCAAGGGTGTTGATGAGTGTGACAACATCACAAACAATTATATAGATGTCGCTGAGATTATTTTTGGTCTTGGGAGGAAATTTTGAAATTAGGTGACTTTGATCGCATAGGATTGAGTTGGTATTTATTTGCTCCCCCACCGAGCAAATTAAGCACAAGGCCGATTTTTAATGTGAGGAGTGAAGGGGAAATGGGGATCAACTCTCCGGGGAGTAGGAGAGCTGGATAGTGACAATTGGTATGAAGGGTTGCCCCTACATTGACCAGAGACGCCCCATGGGGAAATATATTTTCTCTTCCTGCTGAACAGTGTGCAACCGAGACCACTGAATGGTTCAAAACTGCAATCGAAGCGCATGTTCCCATGCGGAAATTCTATAGCAAGCCCCACTCTCCCCAATGGTTTACTTCGACTTGCGCAACTGCCATTGCCCAAAGGCAGCATGCATTCCGCAGGTTTAACCGACATAATTCCAGTTCAAACAGACAGAAGTACATAGAAGCTAGAAGTAACGTTAAGAAAGAAATAGCGACAGCTAAGAGGGAATTTACGGAAACCACTAAAAAACGCATCGAAGCACAAAAACTAGGAACTCGTGACTTCTGGAAAATCTACAACAGTGTAGTAAATAATGGGCAATCAACAATTCCCCCACTAACCAACAATCACGAGGTTCTTTGCTCAGAAACCGAGAAGGCTAACATGCTTGCCAGTCGGTTTGCCTCCAACTCCACACTGGACCCTCTAAACCACCCCCTACCTAAATGTCCTATGCGGACAGACGCCACGCTTGACGATCACCCCTGCTCAGGTGCATGCTATCATAAAAAACCTTGACACTTCAAAAGCATGTGGACCCGACCTCATCCCAGCTGTGTTATTAAAAAAGTGCTCAGCCGAAGTAGCTCCAGTTCTCTCCAAACTCTACAATAAATGCCTTAATAAATCTTGCTTTCCGGGCTGTTAGAAAACTGCTTCTGTGGTACCAGTATTCAAGAATTCTGGCGAAAGAACTGACCCATTAAATTATCGCCCTATTAGCCTCCTCCCACTGTTTGCCAAAATATTTGAGGCCTTAATTAACCATGCTCTAGTCCAGCACCTTACAGATGCTAAACTTCTGACCGACCAACAATATGGATTTAGACAAGCCCGTTCCACGGCAGACATCCTCACTGTAATCTCTGAACGCATAAACCATCCACTGGACAAAGCGGGAGAGGGCAGAGCGGTAGCTCTAGATATATCCAAGGCTTTTGACAGGGTATGGCATGAGGGTCTCCTCAGGAAGGTTAGATCATATGGTATCACTGGTAGAATACTTAACATAATTAAATCCTTCTTAGATAAGAGAAAAATCCAGGTTGTCCTCGACGGTCGTACATCTAAACAATATGATATAAATGTGGGAGTGCCCCAGGGATCTATCCTTGGACCTCTGCTGTTCCTGATATTCATAAATGACCTCCCCGACAAAATTGCCTCTGAGATGGGTATATATGCTGATGACACCACACTCTATAGCAGGCACGACAGGAAAACAAATGAACATATATCTAAAGTAATGGCAGAAACACTAGAGGATGACCTCCAATCAGTAGTGGAATGGGGACAACAATGGATGGTCACGTTCAATGCCGCCAAGACAAAACTGGTTTCATTCAATAATTACAAGAAACCTTCTCTACCACCTATAGCAATGGCCAACGACTCTTTATCTGAGAGTACGTCTCTCAAGCTCCTTGGCCTAACGTTCACAGGAAACATGAGCTGGAACAATTACATCGAGACCAAGGAAGGTGGGCTCTCTCTACCGTGCTAGAAAACTTCTAACACCCGAAAGTATCCTGTACCTCTACAAGGCCACTATTCGCCCATGTATGGAGTATTGCTGTCATATTTGGGCTGGTGCATCGGCTACAAGTTTCTCGCTCCTTGACAGGGTTCAAAAGAGAGTCGCAAATCGGATAGGCCCTAAACTGGCATCTAAGCTTCAGCCTCTGTCCCATCGTCGAAACGTTGCATCCCTCTGCCTGTTCTACAAGTATTATAATGGTGAATGCTCTGATGAACTGCAAGCACTTGTGCCCCCACGACGTAAACACCCTCGACAGACCCGACAAGCTGCAAAATCCCACCCGCACACTGTAGAGATCCCTAGATGTAAAAGATCTTTCTACTCCAGTAGTTTCTTCCCCAGAACTGCTAGACTTTGGAATTCCATTCCAGGTCACTGCTTCCCCAACTGTACTGAGATGCATAAGTTCAAATGCAACGTGAACCAACATCTCGCTGCCCTAATCCCTACATAGTACCCCAGTAGATGTTTCCCCTGATAGTAGCCCCCTACACCAAAGTGGCAATGTGCCTTGTTTGGGGTGAAAATGTAAAAAAAAAAAAAAAAAGTCTTATATGTGAGGTTACCCCCACATATGGTCTTTGCTTGAACTTTGGTGTCCAGCCCCGCACGGGAGCCGGGCGAATTGCTTCGCACAGGATTGAGTTTGCTGTAAAGTTCTGGGCAAGAGTTTGGTTTTCTCAGATTGAGACAAAGAAACCGGGTCGGTTGATGATGGTCGGGATAGAGGACATGCATTTGTTCAGGACATTGTTATTCACTAACACTCATGGCAACTAAGCATTTATTCTACTTTGAACTTGAGGGACTGCGCATATGCCTCTCTCGCATTTTTATAATTCTTTTGCAGTGATTTCTCAAATCATTTATTACGTTTAAAAAAACTGAAGTAGTGGTTTTGTGTGCAAAGTTGGCGGAACATTTATGAGTTTACCATGGCTGGCTGTTCGGTTTCTGTTGGATTTTTTTTAGAAGTTATGTAGCTGTCTATGCCGATGGTTAACCAATCAGTTAAGTAAAATAATATCGCGGACACATTCTTTATAAACATAGGGTGGAGTGGTAGTTCTGATATGAATGTTCGGAAACCGTCCCAGGCAGCTATTGAGTATCGATACATTGTTTAAGGTTTTGTCATATTTTGCTTCCATCTTTATTGAGACAAACGAGTGATCTGAAGATCGCAGCGGAGACAGAACTAAAGACGAACACTATTCAGGACAAATTGTTATAAAAATGATCTACAAGACTTGCAAATTGTCCATTAGCATCAGGTTTCCGAGTAAGGTCGTTAACATTCTGCGTCAGGTCATAAGCAAGGGTTTTGTTTAAGTGGACTAACCATTCAACATAGTAAAGATTAAAATACGTGAATGTTGACTGAGGGATAATCAGAGAAGGAAAAAGAAATTTGCTTAGCGATATTCTTAATGATAGCTAATGTGGGGAAGGTAGAGTGCAAACATTAATGCGTTGCTGTGAGTAAATGCTACTATAAATCACGAGGAAGGATGTTTGGTGGCTTCGTTGTCCATGACATATGGGACTGTATCCTTAATGTTAGCACATATTCCATATTCATGGGTATCTTGAGCCTAAGTTTCGAATGTGATGGAGAAATCGGCTAAAGAGACAGTTGTGTTATTACCGGTTTCAAGCGGCCAGGCTCGGTCTCTCGTTTCAATCTCTGGGATCCTCGAACCTGTGTTAGAGAAAGAGATCTTGTAGTAGGGGTGTATACTAGAAGTTGTTGGTCTGGGTTTTCTCTTAATTTGTTGGAAGTTTTCATAGTTATGCTGTGGAGTTTACTGAAGAGGTCGACGGAGTTATCAAATGCAGGGCAGAAGAGAAGCAAGAGAGTAAGAGAGAGAGATATATAGCGAGAAAGAAAGAAAGAAAGAAAGAGATAGAATAAGGAAGCAAAAAACGAGTGAGAAATGAACACGTTTGGAGACTATTGAAAATGAAAAAAAAACGTAGCAGTTTCTACTATTATGGCATCGATGGAGAACACCTGAAGCTATTAAATAGTTCAGGCTCTATTCACCAAATGGCAATGCAGCAGACCAGATATTCTTCACCTGCTGATAGTACAGCCTCATTGGGAGTTACTCCAAGGGTTAGGCCCCTAACTACCAGTCGGATAACGTCGGCCCAGAAAAGCCGTTTACTCCCAGCATCTTTATCAGTGACAAAATAACAAGAATGCAATAGAAATAGAATTAAGACATCTCTCGTTCCTGCTTACACAAAACTGCCAACAGAACATACAGCGATTTATTTCCCTTTTGTCAGAAACATCACTCATTCGTTTAAGATGAGGACTGAAAAAAAATTAAGGCAAACAAGAGTATTTGAGCGGCCGAAAATCCACTCATACTGCCTTTTCTATCTTCCTATAGTAAAACAAAAAAGAAACTAAGTATTATACTTAGAATAAGTTCACGACTGCTATTTTTGAAAAAAGAGATTTGAAGATAGGTTCCCCTCTCATATGGTATCGCATGCCCTAAGAGAAAGATACTTTTGGAGGGAGTTAAATTTGCATAGTTTAGGGACTCAGAGCTGAGAAATTCGATTATTTACCTGAAATAAAAATGGCTATTAAAAGGCATGACGACTACTAATATAACACGTTATTTACTCATATGTCCCGGCATGGGAAGATCGGAAGGAGTGGCATTAAAAGTGAAACATTATTCGAGATCGTTACTTGAATGATGATCTCCATACCGAGAGGACCGGAAACAATGAGTGAGATAGGCAGAAGGTTGCTAAAGAGAAATGTATTATCCAAGAAAACAGGCCATCAAATATTTATTTACAATAGACATGAAAACGACCTTGCTGAAGTTGGAAAGTAGTTTCTTGGTAAGTGTTCTAAGAAATACATCTTGTTAATGGAATTTTTGTCTGGCTTTTGGTAAAGAGGGCGAAATAGATAGATAGATGAATAGATAGATAGATAGATAGATAGATGGATGGATAGATAGATGGACAGATAGATATAGATAGATAGAGTGAGAGAGAGAGAAAAAAAAGAGAGAGAGAGACCGAAATGAAAATTCCTTGTTCTGGTTGCATTCAAAAGCGACACAGGTGTATAAATTTCTATGAGAGAATATAAATAAAATGATGGGATTATGAATTAGGATTACATCCACAGTTTTATGGTGACGATGGATAATTTGTATCATTTTGATTAATCAGATTATTTGAAACTTCAAACTCTGGAAGAATATCACTGACAACTTGGTGTACCAACGTGATTATGCCGTATATATACATACATGCATACATACATACATACATACATACATACATACATATACATAGTTATTTATATGTATGGATACCCAATTTTTGCCACAGAAAGGTTCCAAAGTTTGATAAAATACAGTTGAAGAATGTCGGAAATTAAATCGGCCGAAGCGTTGTGCAAAAAATTATTATTCAGTAGTCTGGATAATCCAAATAAAACATGCATCCACAGTGTTGAGTATCCCATTGTTAATGGTTAATGGTCTGGAGAAACACTAAACACGCCAGATTTTAGTGGTTCAAGCGTAAGACGCACACATGGGATAATATTTCTCTTGTTTACATGATATCAAGTGACAAGCGTTTAGACATGTCATATCGTCATGGCATCTTGAAACAGAACTACAAAGATGAATATACGTTAGTTGTTAATACCCTGTCCTGTAGCAAAAAGGCTGTTGTTAGCGTCACTAGTTTGACTAACGCCTTGGCCTCCGAAACTGTGTTACCAGAGTTGGTTGGTTGGGGGGGGGGGTGATGAGGACAGAAGATTGCACGAGTTTTCCCGCGTTTAATGTTTCCAACCACCGACTGTTATGGCAGACAAAATCTTTTCCGGTCTAATATTGTAATTTCCGACCTGACATTCTCATGTAATATGTATAGAAATAAGTATATATAACCTATTGCTAAGTCTGTCGCAGATAAATGAGTCTCCCTCTACTGGGTTAAATAAATTCTCACACTTGTTAGTATCATACATTTCTATAAATCGAGTATTGCAGTCTTGTGTGTATTGCTGCACCAACTACTCGCCCCTCCATTTTTAACAGGGTGCAAAACAGAATCTTCTACGTCATAAGTTTCGCACTTTCTGCCAAGCTCTAGACTGTCACATCACCGCAGTATTGCATCCTTATGCTTGTTTTAAAAGGCAGTTCGCCACCCTTTCTATAGTCCAGACCTTGCTCCCTGTGACTTTTGGTCATTCCCTAGGCTAAAGGAAAACCTTAGAGGTTGTCGTTATGAGACAGTTGAGGAGATGTAACAGGCTGTGACGAGGGTCATTGATACGCTCGCACAAGAGAACTTTCATGGGGCCTTTCAGGTGTTTTTGGAATAGTAAAATAGTGCATTGCAACAGGAGGAGATTACTTCGAAGGGGACTACACTTTCATTGTGTGCACTATCAATTAAAGTGCCCATACGAAAAAAGTCTGGAAAGGTTTTTAAGGCACCTCGTACCAACGTGAACAAATTTTAAATGTAATGTAAACATCCATTTTGCTGTCCACTTTTCTCCCCAAATCGGCCCTTTTCATAATAGCCCTTGCGCTCCAATAGCAATAGGCATTGTATTTGTGTGTGAGGAACACATTAAAAAAGCTAAATAATAAAAATGTAGAGTAAGGACATCGAGATATTTGTCTCAGAGCAAGTGTAGTATGTGTTCTGTAACTACGCTTCATCTTTTTTGTCGTGGTTCGTGAAAAAGCGGTCTAACTTTCCTTTAAAATCTGCCTTTTTCATAATAGTCCTTTTATTTCGATACTATTATGCCTAGTGTGGGGAGAACACAAGTAAAAGTCTAAATTTAAAAAATAAAACAGAACGCTTTTGACTTGCAGCAAGTGTAGTATCTTTTTTAATGCTGCGCTTCTTCTTTTCTGTTTTTGAATCGTGAAGGCGGGAACATTCTAGACTGAATTTTTATATGTATCATAATCCAGAGAATTCTTTTTTATGGGGCTGGATTTTCCCCACATTAAAAACTCACATTGGCTCTATCTTTGCCTCCCACCAATGGGGATGAATTAAATAAGGACTCAATATAATAACACATTGGTGATTTTTTTCTATTTCAGAATATGACGAAACAGCTTTTAAAATGTGACTTTAGAGACAAACATTTATCAATTGCAAGAAACATTCTCAACCATTGATAACCATGACTAATAACTAGAGCTATGACAAGAGAATATTCTTATTATTTTTTTTACTCTCCCGTATATATCGGATACAGTCAGACGCAGTTAATCAATCGAAAACCAAATCGCTCTATCTAAAAGCATATAATATATCAAGGGATATATACTCGAGAGTACAAAATAACGAAAAGAATATTCTCTTGCCATAGCCCTACTAATAACACTCTATCTGAGAGTACATTATTTAAACTCGTCAGCTTAACATTCACACACAACATAAATTAAAACAAACACATGGAGATAATTGCCGACGCTGCATCAAAGACATAACGTGGGTTCCTTCTACTGTGCTAGAAAAATTACCAGACGAGATAGCATCTCTACAAAGCCACTAATTCGTCTATGCTTGAAGTATGTTTGCCACATATGGCTTGGTACATCAATCCTCTTCCTCTTCTACATGGTACAAAAATAGTCTAAAATCAAATAAACCACACACTACCAACTAAATTCCAAACTCAAGCCCTTGTCTCATCGCCCAACTGTCGTATCACGTGTCTGTTTTATAGTTTCTTTAATGCAATTTGCTCTGACGAACACATTACATTTGTCTACACCAATGCACACACCAGACAAACCTATCTAGCAGCAAAACCCCACAACTTTAAGATGGAAGTCTCTAGATGCCGAAAACCTCTACTCTAATAGCTTTTTCCCTTAGACTCTTAGACATTTGAATCCCTTCCTGTTTTCTGCTTCCATGCCTGTATTAACATACAGAAGTTTAAATGTATGGTAAACAAACATCTCGCTTATCTCCTGATAGTTGAATGGTTCCAAATAGTAGCCCTTACGTCCAAGTATCAATATTCAAAAGCAAAACCAGACATATAATCTTAATCATAATAATATGAAGGTTAAAAAAAACTATATTATTTATCAAAGAATTCATTTAGTTACTTATTAAAAAAAACAAATTGTAGCACAATGAAGATTCTTTTTTTAGGGGCTGGGGCTTTTACATTACTTGTGCACTACTAGTTCAGTACTTGTGGGGAGTTGCGCAGATATTTCAAATTATTAGGATTGCCAACTCCACAGTTTAACAGATGACGAGATTGTTTATGCAATCAGATTGACAGTTGTTTATCAAAACTTAATCAAGTCACCAAGCCTGCTATGTATATATGTCTCTCTCTCTCTCTCTCTCTTTCTATCTCTCTCTATCAATCTATCTATCTATATATATATATAACTCCTTTTATCTCTGTGTCAATGAAAAGGAGAGGAGAATTGAATTATAATTCTATTGTTTTAAAACAGTAGAAGCTTGGCTTTTGTGCGCGATAAACGGTCGCATGCAAGCGACGCATGCAATGGTTTGTGCCCCTCGACGATGGACGGTCGAGAATGGGTTTAAAGTCAAAAACTCTTTTTTAATTGTTAAGAATAAATAATTTTATTTTATATAAAAAAAATTCCTGTTCACTTATTCTATGCAGCGTTAAATTGCAACCAACGGTTCCTGTTATCAACAATGATGATAAAACCCTGTCCGTAATAACGTCAAGACGAGACCCTGTACTCCCTCGACGTAAATACTCCCGACAAACCCAACAACCAGCAAGGTCTCATCCTACACAGTAGAGATCCCAAGATGTAAGAAAGTTTTCTACCCTAATAGTTTCTTTCCCAGAACTGGTAGACTTATAATTCCCTTCCAGTTTCCTTCTTCCCCAACTGTACTGACATGCAGAAGTTCAAGTGTAATGTGAACAGACATCTTGCTGCTTAACTCCCTACATAGTATCCCTGCAACTTATGTCCCTGATAGTAGCCCCCCCCACATCAAAGTAGCACTGCTCCTTTTTTTGGGTGAAAATGTAATGAAAACAAATTCATACGTGAACTAAAATAACTATTTAAAAATGTGCATAAAATAAATAAACACATAAATTTTGTTTCATTTCGTTTTTTACTTTTCGGTCTGATCTTTAAGTTTGATGGACGCGGACGATTTTTGGAGGGACGATTTGGCCAGGCTATTCCGATAGTAACATTTACCACGAAAGTCTTAAAAACGCCTCAAAATAAATAAAAATAACAGTACAAAAAATAAAGAAAGCACATAAAATGCTAATGATGATATGTCAGTTATAGTCAACGTCATATCGACCCGTTTATGCTCTATCGCCCATGTACCTATCGATTGATCGTGTATAACACCCGGGGGGGGGGGTCCAAAGATGTTTCTCAACCAAGTAACACTCTCCGGCAACCGATAGTGCCATAAAATAAACGAATAAAAAATAAAAAAGAGCAATACTAAGTTTACTGATGGACAGTATCGGCGTTATTTTTTTTACTACATTTTCACAGATAATGCCTCATAGTATTATAAAAACTTCATTAGTAGCCCAAGAATTGTAAATATTAATATTTACAATATTAAAAACGACAAGGTACTGGGATGCCATTAGAGATCACATTAGAGATGCCCCGTGGGAAAATATTTTTGCTCTTCCTACGGAATAGTGCTCACTAAATGAATCAAAGTAGCAATTTAAACACATGTTCCCCTACGGAAGTTTTATAGCTAACCCCTCTCTCCCCAATGGTTTACTTCTACTTGTGCAGCTGCCATTGGTCAAAGGACACATGCATACCGCAGATTTATCCGGCATAAATCCAGTACAAACAGACAAACGTTTATAGAAGCTAGAAGTAATTGTAAGAAAGAAGTAACGACAGCTGAGAGAGAACATACAGAAACCGCCAGAAAACGACACGGGACATCACGGGTATTATACAAATTATCCGAAGTAAGAACAAAAGTAGAAGACGAATAGCAAATAAAAAAGATTGAAACTAGATATATAGAAAAAAAAGCAAAGAATTATGTTTAAAAGTACGGAAAGAATATATATATATATATATATATATAGTCATCCATATATATATATATATATATATATATATATATATATATATATATATATATATATATATAAAATTTATTTATACAAACATTAATGGCTACATATGTGCATACATGTTTCTGTAATCACCCGCGTTGGGGGACTACGTCTTCAGGCCAAGAATTACCGTCGAAAACTGTTTTCGACGGTAATTCTTGGCCTGAAGACGTAGTCCCCCAACGCGGGTGATTACAGAAACATGTATGCACATATGTAGCCATTAATGTTTGTATAAATAAATTTTATATATATATATATATATATATATATATATATATATATATATATATATATACCAAAGGTTCAGAAATCCCAAGAAAAGTAAACTTAATTCTCCAAATTGAACAGTTTTGCACCAATTTTATGTTCCCTTTACGATATTGAAAATCAACATATAATCATAATAAGTCTAACTGCTAGAATACTTCTTTTTTTTAGCTACACCTTTATTACAGTATTTTTTATCATAGAACGTTTCTAAAATTTACAGTTTAAGCTTTAATAGTCTAAATGAGAAAGTCAAATTAGGAGAATATTGCTGAATATATAATCCATTTCAAATCTGCAATAATGGAATTCTCAAGGTTGTGCCTAAATTAAAACTCCTTTAAAATATTGAACAGAAAGTGAAATTTGGAAAATATTTAAAAATTGATGTCTAACACCTATTGTAGGAATTGCAAAACAATCAAAGTTATCTACATTATAATTATTAGCTTCCACATTCTCTCTGTACAATAAGATAAAAAAAATTTAAGTATACAATAGAGGGGCCTGTGGAAGTTCCAGAGGGGAGTCATTCATATGTAATATATTGATGTTGACATTCTGTAGATGTTCAATGTAAATGGATACGCTTTGATATTATTGTAGATTTTTTGTTAAAACTGCAAAAGTATTTATATAAGCTAGCACGAACGCCCGGTCGTAAAGTACGCTTAAATATGATATTTTAGTTCTCGCAGATTTCGTATATATTATTATAGAGTTAATATTCTATTGATTTTTATACTTTATAATATATACTTTATAATAAAGTTGCAATTTCAAAAATAAAAAATATATATCCATATGACAGGTGCATTACCTTGAATCAAAACCGAACTAAAAACTTATGAATATATATATAATATAAAGCTGAATGTGTGTGTGTGTGTGTGTTTCTGGTCACGAATAGGCTCCTATATGGTTGACTATTTTAAAAAACTGATTACATATAATGATAGAAGATGTATCGAGACACAGGAATAGGTATGTTTGATCTGGCAGAACGGTGGTTCATTAAAATTGTGTGGTCTGCATTCGCGCCTGGTCCACAAAGTATGGAAATAAAAAATTTAAAAGTTAAAAAAAAGCGTTTACAAGTGTTTTTCATATAGATGTACATAAGAAAACTTTGATAAATATGTTTTAACTTAAATAGGGATAGTATAATAAAATTGTGGGGTCTGTGTTCGCGCCTGGGCTCCATAGAATGGAAATAGACACAAATTTTAATTAAGACTTTTCATACCTATCTGCGTAAGTATACTTTGATAATTATGTTTCCGTTTGAAGAAATATGTAATATGAAAATTATGGGGTGTTCGTTCGCGCCTGACCTCCATAGAATGGAAATATATCACAAAATTTAACAAGGTTTTTTTAATATAGATCCACAGAATATTGTGGTAACTGTTTCAGTGTGAACTTTTTTTTTTTTTACTTTTATCATATTTTGCTTTGGTTTTGATACCCCCGAATTCGAAGCGATCTCTTTACAACCCTTCCTTTTCATCACCTATCATACTTTCATAAATCAGAGTTCATTTTCTGTAGGCTGTTTTTGAACCCAGTCAACGACGGGCACTTTTGCTAGTATATATATATATTTATATATATATATATATATATATATATATAACTTGAGTCCCTTCAGCTATAATCGAAATCGAAACTAAAACTTATGAGGAATAATTAATAAAATTAGTTAATAATTCATTAAAAAATTAGATGACTTAAGTGTCATCAGCTATAATCAAAACCGAAACCAGAACTTATGAAGAATTCTTTGTAAAATTGTTTATGATAAGAAATGGATGTACATAACAATTAAATGATCCGGATGTAAGCGTGACACAAAATAAGAGACACTCTATCCTATTAATATATAGGTAATCCACATTATGACACTGTGTGTCGAGCAACTGTTTTGCAAATTTCATAATGATCGGTTAATTGTTTTAAGATTAAATTTGGTGCATATACATACAATTAGCATATACACATTCCTTACTTCACGTAGAGATAAACCGAAAAAGAATTCGATTTACCTAAAAACAAAAAAAAACACAGATAACGTGAATAGAAAATAAAGCAAATCGAAAAATGTAATAATACAGAAGAAACAGAAAATCTGAGTGATTTATGGGAAATAACAAGAATAATGAGATAAAGAAAAGGATGAAAAAAGATGAAGCAAAAAATAAAGTGAAAAGACAGAAATGTAAATATAAAAGAGATGGAGGAAAATAATAAGGAAATCTGGAAAAGAACATCCACATAGGGACGCAGGAGAAAAAAAAAGGGAAAAATAATATAAAAAGAAATACATAAAGAACGGAAAACGAAAAAATAATGAAATAAAGTTAAAAAAAACGAAACAAATAATGAAACAAATAATGAAAGAAAGTAAAAAAACGAAAAATAATGAAAGAAAGTAAAAAAAAACGAAACAAATAATAAAAGAAAGTAAAAAAAACGAAACAAATAATAAAAGAAAGTAAAAAAAGGAAACAAATAATGAAATAAAGCAAAAGAAACGAAGCAAATAATGAAAGAAAGTAAAAAAACGAAACAAATAATAAAAGAAAGTAAAAAAAACGAAACAAATAATAAAAGAAAATAAAAAAAAGGAAACAAATAATGAAATAAAGCAAAAGAAACGAAGCAAATAATGAAAGAAAGTAAAATACGAAACAAATAATGAAAGAAAGTAAAAAAGCGAAACAAATAATGAAAGAAAGTAAAAAAAAGACGCAAATAATGAAAGAAAGCAAAAAAATGAAACAAATAATGAAATAAAGTAAAAAAAGACGCAAATAATGAAAGAAAGCAAAAAACAAAACAAATAATGAAAGGAAGTTAAAAAAAACGAAACAAATAATGAAAGAAAATATAAAAACGAAAGAAATAATGAAAGAAAGTAAAAACACGAAGCAAATAATGAAAGAAAGTAAAAAACGAAACAAATAATGAAAGAAAGAAAAAAAACGAAACAAATAATGAAAGAAAGTAAAAAACGAAACAAATAATGAAAGAAAGTAAAAATACGAAACAAATAATGAAAGAAAGTAAAAAAAAAAGAATAAAAAACAACATAAAACGCGAAAGTAAACATAGAATATCGGATTTATTCTGGCGCACGTCTCTCTAAAAATCGGATAACCTCAAAAGTTAGAAAGAAAAAAAAATCAACTCGTGATGATGTTTTGCTAATTTGGACGGCCACCGCGAAGACCTAAACTTTATATTCCACTGATTAGCCTACCGCAGACGCAAGAAGACGTGTGCTTTCGTCTCCGAAACGCTTCAGATTCCCCAGCACCACCAGCCAACCTCAATCTGTTTTCCTCTTGCTCGCCAGGAAATTTAGCTGAGAAAAATAGACGGCCTGACAACTAGAAAGAATTTCAATGGAATCAAGATGGCGAGGATGGTTGAGATTCGCAGGGGGCGGGTAAAAAAACAAAACAAAAACAAAAATTAGTGTAAAGTATTTCAAAGAAGTACATAAAAAAGCTATTCAAAGACATTTTCTTGAAAAATGAGTACAATTCTTTATTTATTAAAAAAAAAAAGTTATGCAAGAGGGTAAAAACGCGGATGTAACACTGAACAAACACAATCCGTGCATCTGGCCTATGCATGACGTCATACTGACGTCATCACAATATAAATAAGCTCTAAGCCTGTTTGGAAAAGGTCGTAGAGTCGAACAAGGTTTCTTTCTTTTCGTTTTTTTTTTATATTTCTTGTTTTCTTATTGAAAGACGACTTATTTTAGTGTTTGTAGGCATGTGTATGTGTGTGTGTGTGTGTCACAAAAGAGATGAAAAGAGAGTAATAGACTAAGTCTGATAGAAACACGATTAAAAATAAACAAACAGACATTAAAAGAAGAATATGAAAGGGAAACATGCCAGCTATAATAAGAAAAGGTATACGAGAGATCATTATTTTGATTAAATACGTAAATCATTAAAACGTAGCGAACAAAAGAAAGATAGAAAACAACAAAGAGCGAATACATAAAGAGACATAACGGATAAAGTCAGAAGGTTTACAAGTGTTAAAGAAACATAGAAATAAGGAACATCGGTATATGATGAAAAGAAAAGAAAAAGAGCAAAAATGAAAAGGAACTAACGAATATAAAATAATTTTAAAAAAAAGGAGAAAACAATTGAGAAAGAAGAAGATAGAAAACAACAGAATTTAAAAGATTGAAATATAAAAGAGGCAAATACAGGAATGAGAGAAAGGAGAGAAAAGAGCGGAAAATTACGAAAAGAAAGAAATTAAAAAAAAGGGGGAAACATTAAAATATTACGGAAAGAAGGAAATGGAAAAACAGTGAGATATGAAAAATGGAGACAAAAAATGTGAAATCTATTATAATAAAGTTGTATTTCTATCTGTTTGTTTGTTTGTTTGTTTGTTTTCATCCATCTGGGGGGGGGGCTAGACCATCTACAACTTTGTAGATGTTTTGGTAGCGAGGAGTTAATTTTCGGGGTGAGGATGCTGGCTCCACGCCCGACCTTCCCAGAAGGTACATACAACGCCTAGCCTTCCCAAATGGTCACCCATATGGTACAGACCAGGCTCAACATTGCCTAACTTCGATGATCTGGCGAGAATCGGTGTGTCAACATGATTGTGCCGTGTCACCTGCTTGATTAATACTACAAAATTAAATTTCATACTGAAACTATGTTTTTATACACTTTTATTCCAGCATGAGTTCTATATATATATACTATTCATTCAGAGAAAAATTACATTCATAAGCAACCTAATTTGTATATTACATTAAAAAAATATTTTTAATAATTAGCTCCACATTTTTAATTATTTGTTGTGAAATAATTGCTTAAACTGTTCTATCAGGTTAACAAGAAAGTTCTTGCGGTTTTTAACTTTTAAATTCAGATAAACATATTTTGACTCAAACAAAAATTTATTAATCGAAATAAGTACCACCAGAATCCACACATTTTTGCCATAGTAAAACAAGTATATTTATGCCAATAACTTCAAAATCTTGCTTTCTGATAGCGATGAAGTCAATGAAGACGTTTTTGATAGCGTTTACGTTTTTTATGCATTTGTCACGCAGAAAGTTACCTAGGTGCTTGAAAACGTGGTAGTCAGTAGCTGAAAGGTTTGGCGAGTATGGTGGATGAGGTAGACTTTCGTAGCCCCATTCGTTCAACTTGTGCAAAGTCAGTTTAGTAACGTGCTGTGGAGCATTGTCGTGGGGGAGAATTGGTCATTTTCTATTGACTAATACTGGGTGTTGTGTTCGAAGTTTCTGATGCCTTTCTTTCATTCGTTGACCAGTCGCAGATCACAAACAGTCAGCGTGACCTTCTTTTGGTGCAGTTCTGGCTTGTGGAAGTGTCATGGAGTTTTGTCGGCGTCTAACCACTGAGCTGAGCGTCGCCAGTTGTCGTAAAGAACCCACTTTTAATCGCAAATCACAACCCGGTCAATAAACGGGTGTTCTTGTTGTGTAAAAGAAGGGAAGATAACACTTCATAATAACGTTTCTTTTGGTTGGCATTTAATAAGTGAGGAACACATTTGCCATGTTTTTGTCTTTCCAATCTACCTCACGTGGTTGGAAATTGTAGTATACATTACAGCTAATTAAGAAGCAAGTTCTCGAACAGTTGTGCGATGACTGGCTTCGACTAAGGCTCTTAATTGATCGTTGTCAACATCTGATGGCTGACTATTACGTTCATTATATTCAAGAGTCTCGTCGCCGCCACAACATTTCTTAAACCACCATTGTACTGTTCGTTCAGTAGAAGTTCCTGGGTACAAGCGCTTCCTTGATATCGCAAGCTGTTTCAGCAGCTTTTTGGCCTAGCTTGAATTGAAATAAAATATTTTGCGAATTTGCTGTTTCCATCTTGTATTAAACGTTCTGAAAAGAAGGCATTATGATTTCAAAACAACTGTAATTTAAACGATTAGATAGAGCGAAAACGCTCTTTAAAATGCTATATAAATTAAAGGTATTATAACGAAAACTTATTTGAAAATACATCATTTGAAATCAAAATTTAAAATTCCGCAAGAACTTTCTTGTCAACCGATTATTAAGAAATTTTATTTGAAGTTGATTTATTCAATTTATTTTTAATTTAATTTATATAAGAATTAATGTATTTTCAATTACTATTATTATCAACACCAGTTGCGTTTAAAAACAGAATATATAAATTTTGTTTATTCCATTTTCACCTCAAATAAGACACAGTGCCACTTTGATGTAGGGTGCTACTATCAGAGATAAGTTGCAGGGAGTTGGGCAGCAAGATGTATGTTCACATTACACTTGAACTTCTGCATATCAGTAGAGTTGGAGAAGCAGGAAACCCGAAGAGAATTCCAAAATCTAGCAGTTCTGGGGAAAAAACTATTAGAGTAGAAGTCTTTCTTACACCTAGGGATTTCTACTGTGTAGGGGTGCGACTTTGCTACTTGTCGGGTTTATCACGTCGAGAGGGTACCAGGGCTTATAGTTCGTCGGAGAAATCACCTTAAATATACTTGTAGAACAGACAGAGAGATGCAGCATTTCGTCGATGAGACAAAGGTTGGAGCTTAGATGACAATTCAGGACCTATCACGTTGGCTACCCTCTTTTGAACACTGTTCAGAAGCGAGAGACAAGTAGCAGATGCACCAGCCAAAATTTGACAACAATGCTCTATGTATGGGCGTATCGTGGCCTTATAGAGGTACAGGTTACTTTCAGACATAAGTAACTTTCTAGCACGGCAGAGAGAGCCTACGTCGCGAACTCCGCCAGTACTGGTCGTATGTAAGCGAGGTGACGGCTCGCATCGATCCCGACTATCCTCGCCCGATTACCGTATCCAATGTCGTTGACAACGTGAGGCTGCCGTGGGACAAGGAAAGACAAATGGTCTATATTACGATCCTGGCCGTAGCGAGAATGGTGATTTGGACGTCGTGTCTGCAGGGTGGCCGGTGGGGCATTGTCTTTTTTCTGGTCAGGATCTGATCGCTTTCTTTAAACACCAAACTATGAGAGAAGATCAGATATAATAGAAGAAGGCTGAATCACTCGGCATTTGACAGAAGATGGATACATGTAGCAAGTCTGTGTGTTCGGAAAGGAGCCAAATTTGAATACATGTTCCCCGCCTAGATGTGGAACACGCAGTTCCGTCAAGTATAACTTAATCTTAGCCTCCTAGCTAGCCGACTGAGAGCTCCATCCCTCCCCGACTAGGAAGCCTCCAAGATCCCCACCCCCTCCTAACTGCAATTTTTTCTTTTCATCCCTCCCTCTAAATTTCACTCATCTTGGAGACAAAGAAACCAATAACTAACCCTCCATCCTTCATCCAAAAAGTTTCCGTTTCTCTATTTCGTCGCATCTAGAGGGCACCCTCATTTAGAGACTGTCTCGTAAGAGCTGAGGTTCCTGTAAAAACCAAAGTGGAACGGGCAGTCTATCCACTAGACGGAGTTCAGAGGGTCCTACTAACCACTGCTTGTATTTTTTCTTCCCCTGCCCTCGACACAAATGAATTATTGTATTACCGTTATTGCTATCTTTTTTTGTTTTTACACGCTAATAAAAAATGTTTTAAAAATTGGGTGCTACGTAGAACGTCCCCAAGTACGAAAGGTCGAATGCAGTATTATGGTAGAAGAAAATTCTAGCTAAGAGAAACATTTTTTTTAGTTCTAGAGTGACAAGGATGACCAACGACCCCCATTTTCCCTCCTTTTGAGTTGGCCTTGTGCCTAAGTTTTTTGTTCATGTTTATTTTTACCTGTATAAAAGATTTAGTATCTCAAAGTGTAGTATCTGTTCCGGCAGATGCTGCAATCAAAGACCATTTCCCTTGTGGCAATGGGTTTCTGGTCCATGTAGGGGCAACCCTATAAACCAAGAGACTCTCACTATCCAGCTCCCATTTACCACCTCTTGGGAGCTGGTCCCACTTCCACTTCCCCACTTTCCCCCTCCCCTTTCCACATTAAAAAGCAGCCTAATGCCATATTTGCTGCCGTGGGGAAGCAAATAAACACAGCCCAACTTCCTCGTAGGAGGGTTTTTTGTGGCCTTCGGGCCAAGATACAAAGTGTAGTATCTTTCCGGCAGATGCTGCAAGCAAAGCCTATTACCCTTGTGGCAATGAGTTTCTGGTTCACGTAAGAGACTCTCACTAATAGTTCCCATTTCCCACCTCTCAGGAGCTGGTCCCCATTCCACTTTCCCCACCCCTTCTCCACATTAAAAAACGGCCTCATGCCTAATTTTCTCTCTTGGGGAAACATATAAATACAGCCCACATTTCTCGCAGCACCTGCGGCATTGACCTCGATGTATCTGTTTCAGCAAATGTTGCTCGTGAACTTTAAGCCGAGGAGTTTGAACGAACTATTTCAGGTAATGTATCTTAAGCCATAACTATTTGTGGTTGAGAAAGTTCCCAAATTATAAAAGGGAGCTATTAGGGTTATTTTCAGTTTTGTCAATTCAACATGTTATATAATTTCAGGAAAATCATAAAAAGTTAGAATATTAGGCGTATCTTAAATAGTATGCAACATAAGAACTCCGCCCGGTAATATGTTTTAACCTGGCAATGCTAGGTATATACAGCTAGTTGTAAGATACTAGCGGGATCTATGGAAATTTCACCCGGGGACTCATTCATATGAAATATATTGATGTAATTCATTCATTGTAAGCGAGGGCGCTATGATATTATTGTAGCTTTTTTGTTAACACAGCAAAAGTATTTATCTAAGATAGCACGAACGCCCGGCAAATCCCGGTCGTAAAGTACGCTTAAATATGATATTTTAATTCTTGCAGATTTCGTATATATTATTATAGAGTTAATGTTCTATCGATTTTTATATATTATAATGTTGCGATTTCAAAAATAAAAACATATATATCCATATGACTTGGGTGCATTAGCTTTAATCGAACCCGAAATAAACACCTATGTAATATATATATATATATATATATATATATATATATATATATATATATATATATATATATATATAGCAAAATATAGTAATTCAATAAAATTAAAAAAACTTTATTTAAAACAAGGATTTTTTTATTATTCCAAGTAAGACAAATAATACTTTCAAAATTTTATCTCCTTATCCTTTAAGGTTTCAATGCCTACTATCTCTTCAAAGGAGAAAATATTAGCAAATAGATATAATGGTATTCACTCTATGTGCTAAAGTCAGTTAGACATGGAAAACCATAATCAAAAATTGATTAAATAGAAGTCACATAGCAGGGGAGATTGAAGAAAAGGATATAAAGGTTTAGTTCCAAATTGCGCGGTAAAATTCAAGGTAACCGTCCTTTAATGCAACGAGTTAATGAAATCCAAGCTGTATATTGTGTAATCCACATCATAGAGTGGAAATCCAAGTTGGACATATTTCTGGAGTAATTCTTCTTTTTGGGCCGGTGAAAAGATTTTTAAGGTCTGGTTGGAGCTTTTTATTACAGACCTTAGTATTACTGGAATTAAACGTTAGTGAGATAGAATAGGTAGAAAGGGGTAGTGGAGTGGAGAGAAATTTAAAATGAAGAGATGGATGGGGGAGGGAAGACATATATATGTATGTATATATATATAGCAGAGAGAGACCTCTATAGAAAAGCTCAAACACGCTATAAAAATGTTGAGTAGCCATTTTGGTAGGTCAGGTAAGGCTTGGGTATAAGGAAAGGGAGGAAAAAGATAAAGAGACAGAGGATAAAATGGAAGAAAGGAAAAGGAAGAAGAAGCAAATGAAATTTTGCGTTTTTCGAGCTGAAATCAACCTTTAAACTAATTAACCTAATTACATCTTAAATTATTTACTCTGTTTAAATCTAATTAATCCAGTCCACTAAAACAATTAATATATAAGGTGCTTTTTTGTAAATTTTATACTCATTGATAATAACCTTTAAATGGGAGAATTAAACTGAAGAATTAGAATAATATCTGTAAGTAAATTGTACATCTAAAACTAAGTGTATTATAGAACTTGTTATTTTAATGTTATAATAATAATGATGATCCTTTATTGTTAAATCGAAAAAAAATACTGCCTTACTGGGAGGTATCAAAAATTCCGTAATAATAATTATAATATTTTATAATATTTAATTGGAAGAAACTTTATGCACACATATATACATATAAACATACACATACACATACACACATATATATATACATATATATACACATATATATACATATGCATATATTTTCCCATAGACATACCTATACATATATACATATACACATAAATACATACATTCACACATACATACATACATACACAATTATAAATATATATATATATATATATATATACATACAGATACCTTCATACATACTTTAAAGATTATATATTTAAATATAAAGAAAGTATAAAACTAGGCATACTATTAATTATAATAATCAGTGCACGTAATAAAACTAATTATGTCTGACCCGAAACTTGAAAACTTTGAAAGCATGATGATTGATTTAGTCAAAAATATAAAATTTAAGAATAACAGACATACACCTAACAGCGCAACTAGGAAAATAAATAATTTTGCTACAAAAGTCAAGAAAAGTTCACATATATTTGTTCCGGCTGATAAAACCAAAAACTATTATTAACTAGAATATAGCAATTACAAGAAATTTATACACAAAGAATTAAATAAACCCTATAAACCTGCTCCTGAAAATAAAATAGATGAAATCAATATATAAGCTAAAAACTTACTTAACCTTTTTAATATCCATGAACATAGAAATTGTCATTCCTGGTACTCCCAGGTTTACATTAAAGGACCACAAACAAAACTTCCACGAGAACCCCTCCATTAGGCTAATTTGTCCATGCAGTTCTGATCTTGGTCTAGTAAGTAAGAAAATCTTTGATAGAATCATACCTTCCATAAGAAATAAAGTTAAATTCCCACTTTGGCAATGCACTGACTCGGTTATAAATTGGTTTTTAAACTTAAAGATAAGCAACGACTAAACTTTGTCACTTTCGATATAAATAATTATTATCACTCAATCTCCCCAATATAATCGAAACCGAAACCGAAACTTATGAATAATTCTTGATAAAACAATAGATTATTGGAGTGTAATTAGTTATAATCGAAACCGAAACCAGACCTTATGAAGAATTCTTGATAAAATTATATTATTATGACTATAGTGTCATCAGTAATCATTAACATATACAAATCTATACATAAACATATATAAATGTATATATAAACATATACAAAATGTATATATAAACATATACAAATGTATACATAAACATATACAAATGTATATATAAACATAAACAAATGTATACATAAATATATACAAATGTATATAAACATATAAAAACGTATATAAACATATACAAATGTATATATAAACATATAATGACGTATACAGAAACATACACAAATGTATATATAAACATATACATATGTATATATAAACATAGATGTATATATAAACATATACAAATGTATACATACGCATAAACAAATGTAAACATATACAAATGTATATATAAACATATACAAATGTATATATAAACATATGCAAATATATATATAAACACATACAAATGTATACATAAACATATACAAATGTATATATAAAGATTTACAAATGTATATATAAACATATACAAACGTATACATAAACAGATACAAATGTTTATATAAACACATATGCATGTATATATAAACATATGCATGTATACATAAAACATCAGCCATCAGCTATAATCGAAAGCGAAACAAAAACTTATAAGGAAGTGTAGGTAAAATTTGGAAGCACATAGCAATTAAACAACCCGGATGTAAGCGTGACACAGAAAATAAAACACATGCTCTCGTATTAATATATAGATTACATGAAGAACGAGATAAGGTAAAGAAGACGCATTGGAAGATTTCAGAAGGATTGATATAAAGAATGAAATAAGGATAGGAAAGGGAAACAGTCGAAAATTACAGTAAGAAAAAAAAAAGAATGAAAATAGAAAATAAATAAATAAATAAATAAGAAAACAGTAACGTATTTAAATGAAAAATAAAAGGATAAAAAGTGTTGTTTACAGACACAACAAAGAAAGGCGTAAGCAGTAAAATATTACAAGAAACAAGACAGAAAAGTAAAAGCAGTCGTATGTTACAAAAAGAAAAAAAAAAGAAAATCTACAGTTTTACAGAAATGAGGAAAAGTATAATGAATCATTAGAGAAAAACTAAAGAAAAGAAAAAGAGATAGAAAAACTAAAGAAAAGAAAAAGAGTGAGAAGAAATAAATAAATAGAAACATTGGATTATTACAGGCAGAACTAGAGGAAGAAAAAGAGAAAGACGACTAAGTATGAAAAAAATAAAAGGGAACACCGTGAATAAGAAAAAAATGGAAGAGAACGTAAAAGGGGAACCTAATAAAGTTTTACAGAAAGAAGATAGAAAGAAAGAAAGAAAGAGTGAAACGTTTAACAGTAGAATATTATAGATAGCTGAAAGCAAGAATAGAAACGAAGGACAAATAAAAGAATGAGTCGCAAAAATAAATAGTAAGTTAAAAGGCAAGAATTGACGTATATATAGGAAGTAACACTTTAAAAATATAATAATATTACATTTTAATTGAAAAGAGATTTGGTCTCATGAAAATAAAGTAGTCTACAAAGGCAGGAAGCATCTCAGCATAGAGCGCATAACCGCAATATAAAATGGATGGCTACATCCAATTCTTATTGGCTGTAGTTCCCACACAATAAGGTAGGGACGCCGAGGGAGTTTAGGTATTTTTTATAACTTCCACAAGCGCCTCAGTGCGTCACCTCAACCGTAGAATCGCTTCCTGTCGCACCTCGCATTTGCACAGATGTGGGCTGATACTCGTACAGGAAAAACAGCGTGATCAGAATATTTCTAGATAACAAAGTTATTTCATAGTCTACCTATATAAAATCTAAAAAAAAGTTCCGTCAAGCAGTTTCGGCACGAAAGCCAACAGATTTTAAGCCATTGTTGAGATGGTTTGTTTTTTGTTGATGGGGTATATTTCTTATCTTGTGTAGTTCTATAAAGTTCACAATCCTAGATTTTACCATCTCTCTTTGAGAAGAGGTTAGTTTATTGCTAATTGCCTGAGGGGCCCCTACCAGGAAATGGCGACGGGGTTTGCCATTGCATTTTTATCAGGTCAGGGTGCTCTTCCTCTATGACGCTGGTTCTTAAAGTCGCACGTTCCGGCCCTTGTGACAGATCATCCCGCCCGTGGGAGGGAGATAAAAAGAAAACAGGGCTAAGAACGTCCTAAGATTGAGTGCGGTTACTACATCTCGGAAGTTGAAGTTAAGAGTATACTTTACTGCCTTGAGATAGTTCAAAACCAACTTCGAAATCTAGTAGAAAATGACCTCTTCTTTTCATCTAATAGAGAGTCTTTATCAACTCTATATTTATTTTCATGGTAGGAGCTCCGCTAAGTCCTAACTTATAGTTTCACCCTAAAAAAAACATTTACAGCTCAAACTTGTCCAGCTACAACTATTGTAAATAATTTTACTTTTCTCCTTCTGTGTATCGACAACTAAAAGAAGCTTCCATGAGCAAAAGTGATTTCCAAGAATAATCCGTTTGTCGAACACAATACCACGGGGTTGCTTCCCTGCTGACTATAGCTCGGTCGTCTTAAATTCCAATGTTAAGAAATTTTTTGTTGAGTTTATAAAATGATCCTTTTCTGACTAGTCTCAAGCATTATTACCAATCCTTACGTTGTTGCTTGACTGCCCCTTTTTTCTAACACATTAGTCCTTGTCCTTGATATGCTTATAAGCCTTATTAAGAGTTGATTCATTAGTACATATAAAGTATTTTAAATAATTTATTATGTTGATACATTGACGACTTTAATTCACGTATACACGCAAGAAATGCCGTATTACGATTTGATATGCCCCCTTTTTTGTGACGTAGCCGTTAAACATGTCGGAGAAACAAACAAATAAAAGAGAAATAGGAATAAATAAAAACCCGCATCGGCATTATTTTTAACAAAACCGTACTGTCCCATCACGGCACCACTGAAAAATCTTTCGCCACCGTCCATCTCGTCTGGTGTATACTTTTCTTCTCCGATCTCACGCCGGGCGTAGCCAGCTATTTCTCGCATTGACTTTACGCGTCAATTTTCTTAGAGGTCGACTTTGTTTCTGCCCCGAGCACGTGGTGTAATTTTTTCTCCTTTGTTTTCTTTCTCCTTCTCGCGCACGCTTCCTAATTTTTGTATATCCTCTTTTTTCAGCTATTGCTGCTACTGTTATCCTACGCGCTCATAAGCATTATGTTACATTATTTCATTTTTACTTTCTTTTTTTTTAAACTATAATTACCGCTTACAAAGGCCCGGGGAAAACACAATTTCACCCACATTATACCGAAAGGCACCCCTAGCATATAGTAGCGTAGATAGAAAACGTTTACAATTCTAAAATTTTTCAGCTTTATCAATTTTATTCAACATTAATCAGATTGATTAATCAAATTTCTCAAATGCACTTGTGATGATAGGCTTTTTAAAAGTACTAACTTTGGTGCACATTAACTGCTCCTTCTTTCATTAGATTAATTCGATTATCAATTATTGATATTATCGAATACATTCCGATGCCAAACCTATCTAAGAACACTGCTAGACACATAAAGTGTATTCGCGTAAAAGTTCAAAAATCGGCCCAGCCGTTTCGAAGCCCATAGGAACTCTCTCCTTCTCAAAGTTCATTTTATATAATGATAGATAGATAGATAGATAGATAGATAGTTTAGACGGTGTTTATTGCAAATCTTTTTCAAGGAGCACATGCCATGAATATACTGATAGAGTTAAGATAGACTTGCAACGTCTCTTCTGAGAGAGAGAGAGAGAGAGAGAGAGAGAGGGAGGGAGGGTGAGAGAGACTTACATAGGGGTCACCACTTATCAAAGCCCGGAGGATTATTGAGTGTACAGTAGTCAATGGGATAATATCATAGTAATCTTTAGCGATGGAAATTTGGTAAATTGGATTACTTAAGACGATAGATAGATAAATAGATATTACACAAAATTTAAAAAGCAAATTAATTTTCTGCTATCCTTCTCTCCGGACGACACCCTGTAACCCTGCTGATTTTTAAATGAATTATAAAAAACTAAACAACCATATTTTTCTCATAAAATAAACACTGATATGAAAGAAAGAAATTGAGACACCACAAAAATATTTGATGCGTCCATGTTTAAATTTCTGCTTTCCCCGTCGATGACCAAAACTCAACTTACACAACGCGGCAGTAAAAGTTTGTAAAATTGATTGTTGTAAAATTGATAACCATGTTTTATGTTTCAAATATCAATATACCTATCATACTCCAAAATATAAGAATGGCACGTAATCAGTGTAACTGAAAATATAATAACATTAACTCGGATACGTCTATAAGGACCCTCTTATAGCAGTATTCATTATTCGTGCGAATTTTATAACAACTGGGAGTTTCCTATAATAAAGAGTTGGTGGCTGTCCGTAACAGAAACTATGTCACTTTTCACAGATAAAAAGGAAAAGAGTGAAATGCATTACGACGTGATTAAACGGAGAAGGCAAGCGACATATAATGAAAGAAAGAAAGAAATATAGAGAAAAAAAGAGAGACAGGAAAAAGCAAAAAAATACTAAGCCAAACAACAAATGTATACATAAACAAATAAAAATCTATATATAAACATATACAAATGTTATATGTTTATAAACATATATACATGTATACATAAACATATAAATGTATACATAAACATATAAATGTATACATAAACATATATAAATATATACATAAACATATATAAATGTATATATAAAGATATATAAATGTATATATAAATATATAAAAATATATATAAACATATATAAATGTATACATAAACATATATAAATGCATATATAAACATGTATATATAAACATGTATAAATGTAGGCATAAACATATATGAATGTATATATAAACATGTATAAATGTATATATAAACATATATAAATGTATATATAAACATATATAAATGTATACGTAAACATGTATAAATGTATATATAAACATGTATAAGTGTAGACATAAACATATATAAATGTACATATAAACATGTATAAATGTAGACATAAACATATATAAATGCATATATAAACATATATAAATGTATATATAATCAGATATAAATGTATATATATAAACATATATAAATGCATATATAAACATGTATAAATGTATATATAATATAAACATATATAAATGTATATATAATCAGATATAAATGCATATATAAACATAAATAAATGTATATAAACATATATAAATGCATATATAAACATATATAAATGTATATATAAACATGTATAAATGTATATATAAATATGTATAAATGTATATAGAAACATATATAAATGTATATATAAACATATATAAATGCATATACAAACATATATAAATGCATATATAAACAGAAATAAATGCATATATACGCATGTATAAATGTATATATAAACATATATAAATGCATTTATTAACATATATAAATGTATATATAAACATGTATAAATGTATATATAAACATATATAAATGAATATATAAACATATATAAATGTATATATAAACATGTATAAATGTATATATTAACATGTATAAATGTAGACATAAACATATATAAATATATATTATCAGATATAAATGTATATATAAATATGTATAAATGTATATACAAACATGTATAAATGTAGACATAAACATATAAATGTATATATAAACATGTATAAATGTATATATAAACATGTATAAATGTATATATAAACATATATAAATGTATATATAAACATATACAAATGTATATATAAACATATATAAATGTATATATAAACATATATAAATGTATATAGAATCAGATATAAATGTATATATAAACATTTATAAATGTATATTCAAACATGTATAAATGTATATATATAAACATGTATAAATGTAGACATAAGCATATATAAATGTATATAAAAACATATATAAATGTATATATAAACATGTATAAATGTATAAATAAACATGTATAAATGTATATATAAACATGTATAAATGTATAGATAAACAGGTATAAATGTATAAATAAACATGTATAAATGTATATATAAACATATATAAATGTATATATAAACATATATAAATGTGTATATAAACATGTATAAATGTATATATAAACATGTATAAATGTTTATATTAACATGTATAAATGTATATATAAACATATATAAATGTATATATAAACATATATAAATGTATACGTAAACATGTATAAATGTATATATAAACATGTATAAGTGTAGACATAAACATATATAAATGTATATATAAACATGTATAAATGTAGACATAAACATATATAAATGTATATATAAAGATATATAAATGTATATATAAATATATAAAAATATATATAAACATATATAAATGTATGCATAAACATATATAAATGCATATATAAACATGTATATATAAACATGTATAAATGTAGGCATAAACATATATTAATGTATATATAAACATGTATAAATGTATATATAAACATATATAAATGTATATATAAACATATATAAATGTATACGTAAACATGTATAAATGTATATATAAACATGTATAAGTGTAGACATAAACATATATAAATTCATATATGAACATATATAAATGTATATATAATCAGATATAAATGTATATATATAAACATATATAAATGAATATATAAACATGTATAAATGTATATATAATATAAACATATATAAATGTATATATAATCAGATATAAATGCATATATAAACATAAATAAATGTATATAAACATATATAAATGCATATATAAACATATATAAATGTATATATAAACATGTATAAATGTATATATAAACATGTATAAATGTAGACATAAACATATGTAAATGCATATATAAACATGTATAAATGTAGACATAAATATATATAGATGTATATATAAACATATATAACTGAATATATAAACATATATAAATGTATATATAAACATATATAAATGTATATATAAACATGTATAAATGTATATATAAACATGTATAAATGTATATATAAACATGTATAAATGTAGGCATAAACATATATAAATGTATATATAACCATATATAAATGTATATATGAACATATATAAATGTACATATATAAACATATATAAATGTGTATATAAACATGTATAAATATATATATAAATATGTATAAATGTATATAGAAACATATATAAATGTATATATAAACATATATAAATGCATATACAAACATATATAAATGCATATATAAACAGAAATAAATGCATATATACGCATGTATAAATGTATATATAAACATATATAAATGCATTTATTAACATATATAAATGTATATATTAACATGTATAAATGTAGACATAAACATATATAAATATATATTATCAGATATAAATGTATATATAAATATGTATAAATGTATATACAAACATGTATAAATGTAGACATAAACATATAAATGTATATATAAACATGTATTAATGTATATATAAACATGTATAAATGTATATATAAACATATATAAATGTATATATAAACATACACAAATGTATATATAAACATATATAAATGTATATATAAACATATATAAATGTATATAGAATCAGATATAAATGTATATATAAACATTTATAAATGTATATTTAAACATGTATTAATGTATATATATAAACATGTATAAATGTAGACATAAGCATATATAAATGTATATAAAAACATATATAAATGTATATATAAACATGTATAAATGTATAAATAAACATGTATAAATGTATATATAAACATGTATAAATGTATAGATAAACATGTATAAATGTATAAATAAACATGTATAAATGTATATATAAACATATATAAATGTATATATAAACATATATAAATGTGTATATAAACATGTATAAATGTATATATAAACATGTATAAATGTTTATATTAACATGTATAAATATAGGCATAAACATATATTAATGTATATATAAACATATATAAATGTATATAAAAACATATATAAATGTATATATAAACATGTATAAATGTATATATAAACATGTATAAACGTAGACATAAACATATATAAATGTATATATAATCATATATAAATTTATATATAAACATATACAAATGTACGCGTAAACATATAGACATGCATATATAAACATATATAAATGTATATATAAACATATATGAATGTATACATAAACATATATAAATAAAAGAACGGATAAAAACATGTAAATGTTATCGCCTCCCCCCAAAAAATAAAGTATCTGATACCCTCTCCACCAGATATTTCGGCAGAAGGGATCACTGTCCTAGGAAAACTCAAGATTTTCTGATCCTAAATAAATAACGTTTATAAACATTTATGCGTGAACTTATTTTTTATTTTGGTAAATGTGTAGTGTAGCGGCTTAAATTATTTGCCAGACAAAAAATATATAAAAACTATTTATTATTATATAAAACACATTATTAGACCCAAAGGCTGAAATAAAACCAGAAAAAAAATTACATTTTTATTATTTTTTATCATTTATATTTATCATTCGAGGCCGCTATATTGCTTTTAAAATGTGGCATTTGGCAAATTGGCTCTTTCATGAACTATGTATTTGGCCGCCATAGTTTTTGTAATTAAAGAGCGTAAAATGTCCAAATTTGGCCAATCTTTCAAACCTAAAAAAGGCCAAATTTTAAACGTGTAAGGCGTACACATTTAGTCTAATAAAAATGATAAAAAAAACATAAAAATGAATTTTTTTGGTCTAATAATGTTTTATATAAAAATTTTATAGATTTTATAATTTTTTGTCTGTCAAATAATTTACGCCGTTAAATTACACATTTACCATTATTTTTTGTCAGAGAACTTTTTTACTGGCTTTTTTTTGTAAATAAAGGAAATTTTAGATTTGATTTTTTTAGGGGGCTTTTCGATTTTATTTTATTTGTCGTTTTATTTTTCTAATACAATCCCCCCTCCCCTCCAAAAATTGAATTTGTCATATTTTGGGCTTTGTTTTGTTTATTAAATTGTTAGGTTAAAGTAGAGAATGGTCTCATAAAAAATGATTAAATTTATCGTTATTTTATGTTTCCAATGTTATTCCACCCCCAGTTTTTTCCCTCCCCCCTCAATCGCCAAACTTGAAAAAAGGCTAGAGGTGATAGGTCTCGTTGAACGCTTGGTTGCCAAAACGTAGGTGCTCATTATACGTTAAATTCATATAGAGAAGTGATCCCCTACTCTTAAATGTTATTATTTTTTTTTTACAAAATTTCTTCTCTCATAATATTTATAAAGTCTGTTTAAATGTATTAGGCTGAAAAAAGTAGACCTCCATTTTTTAGGGGTTAAACGCCGCTGGGTCACGTTGTATAAAGTTACCTTTTTAAGTAGAAAATTAAGTTTGTAATCGATGAAATTAACGCGAAAAAAAAAAAAGTGTAAATTGTGGAATTTAGATGGGCGCAGTTAATCTTTTTTTTTTTTTTAGGTATTAAACGACGCAGAATTACGTGGTAAAAATTTACCGATTTCTGTATTGCCGTAAGGAATAAAATAAAACAAACAAATGACATTTTTTCAGTTTTTTTTTTCGCAAGTGTTTTTTTTTTTTTAATATTTATAATTAGCAATAAAAGCAAATATTTTTTCCATCTACACGGAATTATTTTTCCAGCTAGAAAGTTAATGAAATTACCAAATGATATTTGGTAAACGTTTGTGTGTTTTTTATGGATAGCATCTAGAGGCAACTAACTAAAAAGTTTTAAAAAAAGGTCGCTGTTAGAAATATTAATTCCAAAATAAATGAAATTAAATATATTATCAATATAATTCTTGTTTAAAATTTATTAAATAACAATTTTAAATAGAATACTTAAAATAATTCTCTCGCTAAAAACATTAACTAAGATACCGCTATTTAGTAAAATCAATTTTTCTTAATGTCATATGCAAATAAGGTGATCTCTTAATTGTATATTTTTCAAAATATCATACTACATATAGAAATAAATGAAAGATTAAAATAAGACACGTTTTGTATATATTAATCAAATTGTGAACAAACAAACAAACAGACAGGAATACGAATTTATAGATATAAATGTATACATAAACATATATAAATGTATGCATAAACATGTATATATATACATAAAATATAGATATGCAGACACACATATATAAATATATACATAAACGTTTATAAATGCATACATAAACATGTACAAATGTATATATATATAAACATATACTTATGCACATATAAAAATATGCAAAGGTATACATAAAACAATAACGTGTAAGAAGAATGCTGTAAGCAATATAATGATATTACATTTTAAAAGTTACAGCGAAACACGTGTTCGTAAAAGCATAAAATATGTTCGCCTCTTATTGTAATCGGGGGGTGGATAACTAACTATGACGCTCATCGAGGAGTGGGAGCGCCGAGGGAATTTCGAAAATGAATAAAACTTCCAAAGGTGATTCAAGGCACCACCCCCAACATAGAATCGCCTTCGTATCAGCGCCCGATTATCTATGGAAGTGAGTATATGTCCACAGAGAAATAGCAGAGTTGTTTGGGCATTTTGAGATTACACATTCTGCTTAAGGTAAAACTAAGATTTCGTAATATTAAGAAAATGATTACATCATAAAATTACATATTTTTTCTAATACTGACGGATACATGTATTTCACTAAAATTGTCCTTTAAATTGTTCTAAATCTTACACAAAGTGAAGCCGTAAAGCTGAACAGTTTTCTTTATAGTATTGCTTGTTTTAATTTGGGTCACCACTTATCAAGCCCCAGAGGTCAGTCTATTTTTTTAAGAAGAAGGCTACAATAAAATGTATATACATTAGACTTGAAAATGATCATGCTATAGTAAGAAAGGGGCAGATCCACGGTATTTTATTCACAGTCGAACAGCTTTAGGAAAGAAACTTTGCTCATGGGATATTCGTTTAGTTTTAGGCACAGATAGAGAGCATAGACAATTGTTGACAGTGGTTGTAGCTAGACGGTGTTTATTGCAAATCTTTTTCAAAGATCATATGCTAATAATATACTGATAGAGTTAAGATAGACTTGCAACGTCTCTTCTGAGAGAAAGAAGGGGAGGGGGAGAGAGATTACATAGGGGTCACCACTTATCAAAGCTCGGAGGATTATTGAGTGAGTCAATGGGATAATATCATAGTAATCTTTAGCAATGGAAATTTGGTAAATTGGATTACTTAAGACGACGGTTCATCAAGAATTTGTTTACATTAGACTTGAAGACAACCAAATTGTAGTCAGCTGGAAAACAGGGAAACGGAAAAGAGTTCTAAGAAAGAAAATTTGTTCATGGAATCTACGTTTTGGTTTAGACACAGATAAAGATTGGGGAAAATTATTGACAGTGGTTTCAACTAGACGAATGTTTTTCGTGAAAGTTTGACGAAGATGGACCATAGATTGGAGCTCAGACGAGCACTTTCCATGGAAATAAAATAAAGCAGAGACAGGTTTTCAACATCTCTTCTGTGGAAAGAGGTTGAAGGGAGGCGAAAAGATCCTTGTTTGCTAGATTTTGAAGGCGGTTTTGTATCCCATCAAGGCAATAAAGGATACTCCTAGCAGCTTTTCTCCAGATGTTGCAACAGTCCTCTATCTTAGCTAACATTTGGCTTGGGTAAGAAGGTTATACTAGACTATAGTGAACTGCTTCCTTTTTTTTTAATTAATTCCTTCCGGGTTACGTTTAATCATTTTTCAATGATTCGTGTATAAATGTGTTTCTAAAATGTTATTTTATAGAAGACGTTGACAGCAAAGTATGAAGCCACTTGATGTAATGAGATAATCACAATGATAAAAATGGAAAGGAAGATAAAATCGTTACAAGACATACAGTCGGACAGATAACCCGCCATTAACTTTCAATCCCCTAGCATGCAAACAGGCTAGCTAAAAAGTAGGCCCTTAAAGGTCGCCAGAAAAAGAGAAGAGATTATAAGGTTGGCTAAGTGTGTACCCCTACAATGAATGAAAAATGCAATCACATCGTACTATAATGGAGGTTTAGTGTCTGTCTATAATAAAACGTACTTCACATTTTTTCAGGAATAAAGAAACACAAACAAATGAGCGCTGTATTAAAAAGAGAAAGAAACAAAAAAGGAAATGTAAATAGGAAAAAAAGAAATATACTCAATATCAAGAAAGAACGCGTTAACCGGTTTATTGCTATTACACATTTAAAATTAAAACGAAACATTTTGTATCATAAACATATAATATTGCTCAAAACCAGGAAGTGCTATTTATAAATGAGTAAGTGGTAAGCGACTGCGTTCAATATCTGGTGTATATTTAGCTACCATGAGTGGAGTACTGAAGAGGACCGGCCATTGTTCGAACTTGCAAAGGTGTACCAATCCGCTACCCACGGCATAGAGCAAATGTTGTGTAACGCTCTGTCTTCGTAGATTAGATGGATCACATGAACCAAGAAACACACTAGTGATTAGGCCATTTTTAGATTCAAGTGTGTGTGCGCACATATATAGCAATAACAAATAAGAACAAATAGTGCTCGATCAGAATGCAACATATTTAAAACACAAAAGTACAGACAAATGTTTATGATGTAAGTATCCGTAACGAAACAAAAATGAGGAAGGAGAGGGTGTCTCTCTTTCCATCATATTCCTGAAAATGTAAAATTTATTAATGATTACCTCCCCCTTAACAACCTCTCTAGAAACAGAGATCAAAAGCAGTCTTGCGATGGCAATCGTTTACTATTGATCTCTAAAAGATGTTATAAAATGATTTTCTATATCTAAAAATATATCATAAAGATGTTTTGTGTTTTTTTGAAACAGTTAGAATTCCGACAACCACTGAATAAATTTGGCTTAACTGCACATTTTACTGCAGTTTCATCGTATATTCATCCCTTAGAAGTGGATTAATATATTCCTGTACATAAATATATGCAAGGCATACACATTGCATTACACACTTTTAGAATGGATAAAATAAATTCCTTGAACAAAAATTTTACACAACATTTATTAGTCCTTTAAAAGATCATGATATAATAGGATTAAACCGTATGTCTTGAATTTTAATTCCTTTTTTAATTAAAATCCATTACGTGATTTTGATGCAAGAAAATCTATCTATCTATCTTCTATACTCCTATAAATTCGGTTTTCATTTGTGTGTATCGATATTCATATTAAAAGTTCTCTTCTCTATTTAAAAAGAAAATACAATTTTTTTATATCTTGGTTGTGGAATTGCATTCACTAGCAAACGATCTAGCTAATTTGCATATTCTTTTAAACATTCATTTTAATTAATTTCCTATTAGTTGCTTCGTTTTTTTAATGGGATAATCATCTTTAGTTATCTACTAGCATTTCGGCCCGGCGTTGCCCGAGTGTCTGGAGGTGTATGCTGAGCAAAACAAAAAGGTCAATTTTTAACTTTGACCCCTATTATGACCCCTTAAAATGTATTGTTTTGGGCTCAAATTAAGTTATTAAGTTACATCCATGTCCGAGGAACCTATATCTAAACTTTCAAGTGTTTAGACCCAAAATTGACGGAGGAGTTTTGTAGAGTTTTCAAAGATCAAATCGTTGAACTTTGACCTCTTAACAGTCTTATTTCTGACCGAAACCCGATCACATCGATTTTCCCAAATCTCAGTACTCTGTATATCAAATTTCGAGTCTGTAGACTAAAAATTGACAGAGTTATTGCGTAGGGAAATGTACACAGACAGACAGACACACAGACAGACAGATACACAGACACACTGGCACGTTCACTTTTATAGATATACTAGCATTTCGGCCCGGCGTTGCCCGGGTGTTTTAAGATGTATGCTAAGAAAAAAAAACGGTCAATATTTTTAAACTTTGACCCCTATTATGACCCCTTTACATTTATTGTTTTAGGCCAAAATTGTCGGAGGAGTTTGGTAGAGTTCTCAAGGGTCAAATCGTTTAACTTTGACCCCTTAACAGCCACATTTCGGGCCGAAACTGATCACATAGATTTTCCAAAATCTCAGTACCCTGAATATCAAATTTCAAGTCTGTAGACTAAAAATTGACAGCGTTCTTGCGTATAGAACTGTACACAGACACACAGACAGGCAGATACACAGACACGCAGGCACGTTCACTTTTATAAATATATAGATAGATTACCTGTGATTATATGCATGCAGATATTCTACATGATTTATACTTGCATATTTGCGAAAAAAGTTTATAGTAAAACACAAAATTGTTTCCATATATATTTATGTATACGTATATATTTTTGTTAAACAAATCTACCTATCTATCTATCTATCTATCTATCTATCTATTATCTCTATAAAAGTAAATGTGTCTGTATGTCTGTGTGTGTGTGTCTGTTTACATTTCCCTACGCAATAACTCTGTCAATTTTTAGTCTACAGACTCGAAATTTGATAGAGTTATTGCGTAGGGAAATGTAAACAGACAGACATACACACAGACAACACAGACACTCAGTATGTGATCGGTTTTCGGCCTGAAATTTGGCTGTTAAGGGGTCAAAGTTAAACGATTTGATCTTTGAGACCTCTACAAACTCATCCGAGAATGTTGGGTCTACACACTTGAAATTTTAGATCTAACTTAATAACTTGATTTGAGCCCAAAACAATAAAAGTGAAGGGGTCATAATAGGGGTCAAAGTTAAAAAAAATAATGTTTTTTTTTGTCTTGCTCAACGTACACCTCCAAACACCTGGGCAACGCCGTGCTGAAATGCTAGTATAGCTATAAAAGCGAAAAGGTCTGTCTGTCTTTTCTCTATGGAAGTCATGGAAGACTATAATACTGAAAGGCATTACTTTACATATTCACACTTTTTAATCTATACATATGCACATAACCTTATGAACAGTACATACGGCCCGAGCAAAGCCGGGCGGAACTGCTAGTCTATCTATAAAAGTGAACGTGCACGTGCATCTGTCCGTCTGTGTGTCTGTGTGTCTGTTTGTGTGTGTACATTTCCCTGGGCTATAACTTTGTCAATTTAAAGTCTACATACTCGAAATTTGATATACAGAGTACTGAGATTTGGGAAAATCGATGTGATCGGTTTTCGGTTAGAAATTGGGCGATTAATGGGTAAAAGTTGAACGATTTGACCTTTGAGAACTCTAACCAACTCCTCCGACAATTTTGGGTCTACGCACTTGAAATTTTAGATATAGGTTCCTCGGACATGGATCTAATTAATAACTTGATTTGAGCCCAAAACAGTACATTTTAAGGGGTCATAATAGAGGTCAAAGTTAAGCAAAAATTTGAACTCAGTGGTCTCTACCTAATTACTCAGACAATTTCTGGTGTAAACATTTGAAATTTTACATAAAGGGTATTCAGAGATAGGGCAAGTTTTTCATCAGTTTTGGTCGAACATTTTTAGTTACCAATATATAAATGTATGTATGTATGTATGTATGTATGTATGTATGTATGTATGTATGTATGTATGTTTGCATGTCTGCCTAAAACTTTCACCAGAACGACGGGTTTTACCAAGATCAGTATCGTTTCGAAGTTCGACCTTTCATACGACAAATATCGAAAAATTTGCTAAAAACATTAACCTCTTCACCTTCAACTATTCAATTTTGTGTAAAAACAATTGACATTTTAGATATAGGTTCCTTTGATATGTATCTAACTTAATAACTTGATTTGAGCCCAAAACAGTAAATGTTATGGTGTCATAATAGGCATCAAAGTTTAAAAAAATTACCTCGGCGGTCTCTACCAAATTACTAAGACAATTTCGGGTCTAAACATTTGAAATTTTACATAAACGGTATTCAGATATAGGGCAAGCGTTTTAATCGGTTTTGGCTGTGCAAAGCGCATGTGCAATTTGAACACGTGAGGGAATCACATTGTTGGCCACACCTCTGGCGTCATAAAGAAAGGTAATTCCTAATATATTTAGGAAGGCTTCGTGTTAGAAGAGACAGTCAGGAGGCGACATAGAGGAGAGTCGAGTTGGAGACCGAGAGCTGACATTCTCTTGGAGGCGAGAGGTGATAGGGCAATGTAATCGTAAAAGCTTGAATTCCTGATTCATCAATCAACCAGCTGGTAGAAGAAAAGAAGTATCATTTATATTTGTAAACTGTTAGTCTTCATTTCTTCATTCCAACAAAGAAAAGTATATATAAACTTTGTACAACTCTACACCAAGTATTATGTGTCTCCATCATCATAAAGAAGCATCTTCCTTCTGATTTCTTAAAAGAAATATACATGTCATATCTCTCAGCCTCCGTTATAAATGTCTCTCTCAGAATACAAATGTCTCCCCCTTTTCAATATAAATCCCCCCCTTGTTAAAATGTATCCCCGTCATTTGTCAACAGCAATATACACACTCGACGGTTTACACTCTACCATATATGTGCACTCGAGAAATACACCCTGACACACTAATGATGGGACGATTCCAATATTTTTCCCGATTCCGATACAATTACCGATTCCGATTCTTTATATATCTCTAAATATTTACAATAAAGTTGTTATTTTTATCCGATTACCGTAAAAACACATGTTCAGTGTTCAGATATTTTGCTCAAACGTGAAAATGCACTTATGGGGGTGATCTATAGATTTTAGTTTGACTGGTAGTTTAAAATCAATAAATGTTTATTATTATTATTATTGGCACCAGCTGTAGATTTGGTTTCAAACAAAATCAAATAAAAAAGAGATAATTAATAGAATTGTTTTGACATCGGAAAATAAATACAAATTTTTCTGATTCCGATACCCCAAAAAGTTCCGATTTTTCCGATCCCTGTTTCCGAGTCCGATTAATCGTCCTAACACTAATACACACTGAGATACGGTTCATAATATGAACCCCCACTATTTAACAAGGTTAGGGGTTAGCATCATGTTGATCAGTAACAGTGGAACTTTGATATAGTTTATTAATTAAGACCAATGTTCAACTAAAGCATTGGATTTGAAAATGACCATGCTATAGTAAACTTGGAAGCAACCCCACGCAACTGTGTTCAATAGACGGACAGTCCTGGGGAATAAACTTATTACATGTTATGCATTTTATTGTCGTCGGCCGATTTATCGTATCCGAGAATTTCAGTTTCCTCTTTCCTCAGTGTTTGGATCGCAGATGGCTTCTCAGACCAATTTAAGCATGGGATTTGCCTGGGCAGAGAAGCAAGCAATGCTTGGTAGGGGCGGGGTTGTTCAGCACGATTTTTTCTTGCCTGCCTCTTGATCTCCACCAGTCTTCTTTCTGCTTCGTATCCTTCGGTACCATGTATGATGGATTGGCGCCACAGACACCGATCCTGAGCTGTAGTTCCCCAAATCTGAAGATCACATCCGGTGTTTTTTTAGGGTGGACTTGAGTTAGTCCTTATATCGCTGTAGGGGGCGGTTGATAGATCTTTTCCTGTGGCTAGCTCCGAGTACAGGGTTTGTCGAGGGAACCTGTTTTCATCTATTTTGAGGATGTGCCCCAACCAACAGAGTCTGTGCCTCATGGTGGTGGCCTTAATATGCATTTTGTAATGAAATTATAAATCAAATAAACAGTGGGAGTTATTATGAGTTAACGTTTTACGTGTAAGAATAGTTATACTTTGCTTGCATACAAATTCAATTCGTTCATAGATCTATAGTTTTGAAATCAATCTGGACAATACGGTTCTAGATCGAGGAAAAATATTAATTGAATAAAACAGGTTATGCAAGGGAGTAACAATCATAAAAAGCGCGAGGTAATTGTTTAAAAGTGCGTGACTTGTTTGTTAAATTCACCGTCTGCCATATTTAGTATTGTAAATTGAAAGTATATGAATCAGAAAAACAGCGTGTTTTGTATTTGTTTTCAAGGCTCCGTAGATAAATATAGTAGGATAGGTTGACAATAAAACCTTTCAACCATATTATCACACATCGTGAAAATATATATGTGTGTGTGTGTGTGTGTGTGTGTGTGTGTGTGTGTGTGTGTGTGTGTGTGTACACTTAGAGAGATAAGAGAATGATACAAATGTATGAATAATATCATGTTTTTATCAACTTTGCATTATCATTTTCACATATATATCAACACACACACACTCGCATACACACACACAAACACGCATATATATATATATATATATATATATATATATATATATGTATATGTGTGTGTGTGTGTGTGTGTGTGTGTGTGTGTGTGTGTGTGTGTGTGTGTACTAGTGGGATCCGTTTCTTGGCGTTGCCCGAGGAGATATAAAACGATGTTAACTAAAAAACTTAAACTGCTTGGCCCTCGGGTCAAGATCAAAGTGTAGTTTCTGTTCCGGCAGATGCTGCAAGCTATGACTAGCTATGACTAGCAAAGACCAGATGTGGGGGCAACCCCACATGCCTGACCATTAACCAGCTCCCATTTCCCACCTCTCGGGAGCTGGTCCCCTTTTTCCCTTCCCCCTCCCTTCACTCCTCACATTAAAAATCGGCCTTGTGCCTAATTTGCTCGGTGGGGGAGCAAATAAATACCATCAAAGTGTAGTATCTGTTCTTCAGATGCTGCACTTCAATTACTTGTTCTCTATCAGTGGAGGAGAAATCCTTCATGACTGAGACAATTTTTATTTTTGTTCCTTTTCTCCACATTAAAAAACGACCTTGGTGTCTAACTTTGTCCCGTGGGGAGACATTGTAAATAGGAACTAATATATTGCTAAGCGTGTTTCTTTTCTTATTTTATTATTTAAAAAAATGTTTTTTAAATGTTAACACGCAGTGTGCAACCCAATGGAATATTCATCTGGAACCTTGTTTTGTGTATTTTTGTATATGTGAACTAGTAAAATTTTAATATTATTTATTTGTGTTATTTCAAAGCGGTATAAAATAAAAGTGTTTTTCTCATGCTAGTTTCGTAAATTATTGAAGTTCTTATTTTCTTGTTTTATGAAGGCGGAGGAAAATTAAGAATGTAAAAAAATAAAGTAAATATAAAAAAAAAATCGAACAATATTCTCATGTATATTTAAAACAGTTAGGGACATATTTGTTGAACTCATGATGATTTGTACTAAAGCAGTAGAATTTAGCTTCGACAATGTTATGTACAGTCAGATCTACGGAGGTTCACATGGGAAGTACTCCTGGTCCTGCATTACTTGACATTTTTTGTGGGATTTCGACTCGGTATTGTTTAATGATGTATCGAAGCCAACAGTATATTTCAGATACTTCGACGACACTACTGCAGTTTTGCCTATGAAAATGAGACAAAAAATATTTTTTCAACAAACTTAATTCTCTCCATAAAGCGTTATTATTTACTATGGAGAACAAGAATGACGGTTGCTTGTCTTTTCTTTGATGTTTTAGTTGAACGCAGTAAGAATTCTTTTGTTACAAGTCTACAGCAAGCAGACATATACCGGCCTATATATGAACTGGTGTTCATTTGTGCCTACTTCCAGGAAGATAGTCCTTATTCAGACGTTAGTGTATAGAATACTTAGAATTTGTTCTCTCGGTAAACTAGAATGCGAATTGAAAACTATCACAGCCATTTTCATTCGCAACGGTTATCCGGAGAATTTAATTAATTATATTATTAAAAATAAAGTTCGAAAAATACAATTCTCCCACAGTCTTTTCTCCCTCCAAGTGTCTTGTATACTTCAAAGTTCCTTGAATTGGGGATACTAATCAGTGCTTTGGTAGACAAATCATTAAATCTGTATCAAATTGTTACTCGTCTGTTGCTCTACGTTTGAGCTTTCGTGTAAAATGTACATTTCCTCTAGTTGTTAAGGATGGTTTATCTTACATTACAAAAATTAATGTAGTTTATGAATTTAATTGTCAGTGTGCCGCTGACTATGTGCGTCGAATCGCCTTAAATTTGCAGACTCGAATTAACCAACATATTCCAGCAAAAATAAGACTGAGCAAGCCTTGTCGCTCTCACCCACCTCTTCCAACTTGGAATCTGCCATTGACCAACACCTCCACAAAAATTCAGCATGTGCCAATGTTTATAAAATGGAATGTTTTAGAATGTTACACCGAGCTGATTCTCAGAATAAACTGCAGATTTTGAAGTCAGTCTCCATTCTCTCACGTAGACCCTTTCTCTGCCGACAGAAAGAATTCGTAAAGACATTAAAGTTATTTAGGGATATATTATGACTGTCCCCACTTGTACATATATTTTACATATTTCCCACACGTCTCTTTTCTCCCCAACCTCGATAAAATTTACACGCACATTCCATTAAGTCTCTGCTCTTACGTGATATTTTCTAGCTTTTGTATATGCGAACGATTAACTTCTGATGAGTTTGTTGGTGAAAGGGGCACCTAGGGTTTTGCCAGCTATATATATATAATAAACGTGAAATTATGTGTGTGTGTGTGTGTGTGTGTGTGTGTGTGTGTGTACAGTTCCCTACCCAATTACTCTATCAATTCTCAGTCTACAGACTCGACATTTGACATGAGGTATTGAGATTTAGGAAAGTCTTTTTTATCGGTTTTCAGCTGTCAAGGGGTATAAGTTCAACGATTTGTCCTTTGAGAACTCTACCAAACTCTTCCGCATACTTTGGTTCTAAACACTTGAAATTTAAGATGTAGGTTCCTTAGACATGGATCAAACTTTCCACCTAATTTGAACATAAAAGAAATGTTAAGGGGTCAAATTTAAGGTCAAAGTAAAAAAAAAAATATTGGACCTCTTAGCCAATTTTTGATCTAAACATTTAAAAATTTACATAAAGGGTATTAAGACATGCAGCAAGCTTTTTAATGAATTTTTTGGCGAAAATTTGGCAGGCAAGAGGTGAAAGTTGGTAGAGTTCTCAAAGGACAAATCGTTGAATGTATATCCCTTGACAGCCGAAAACCGATAAAAAAAACTTTCCCAAATCTCAATACCCCTTATGCAAAGTAGAGTGTGCAATTTGCAGACCCTACCAAACTCCTTCGCTAATTTTGGCTCTAAACACTTGAAATTTTAAATATAGCTTATCTGAACCTAATTCAAACTTTTTAATATGCATGCTTATGCACATAAAGTTATGAACAGTACAAAGCTGGACCGAACAGTTAGTATATACATAAACGACTTTGTCCGCCTGTCTGTTTGTATATCTGAAGAACTTTCTCTACCAACCTCTTGTCAATTTTTAGTTTACGGACTTGAAACTTGCTATATAGAGGATTTGGACTTAGGGCACGTACAATTTGGTACATCAAAACAATGCAATTAATTAAATTCATATGGTAAGATTTCCATATTGCGTCTTTTTTATTTGAAATAAACTAATTTATTTATTTATTTATTTATTTTACTTGAAACATAGACATGCAAGAGCGGGGGAGGATTTCAAAAGTTTAAAAAACTGATTAACAACACAAATAGAAAAAAACAGTCAAAAGAAATAAAGTTTTAAGTTACTGTTAATGTTCGTGGGTGCGGTTTATTTTCAATAAATAAATCGTCACACACCCACAAAAGAACTTGAATTTTTATGATTACCAGCAAATCATCATCATCATCATCATCGGCGGCCACTCGTGTCCGAGTAAGACTGTCCTCTGTTGTGGCTTCTGTGGGTCCTCAGGTGAGCATAGAGCCCAATCCTAGACCCAATTTTTCTTGTGCAATTTGGGCAGATAAAGGTAGTGGCGGTGGGGTGGAGTTGGGTGTGTCTGGTTGATAATCTGTCCTTTCTGTGCTTGCGTTTATCTTCAGCAGCTTGATTTAGGTCCCTGCTATAAAGCGCAGCACCTTCGTGGACAGCGCTCCTCCATGCCAACCTGCTCCCAGCCACGTCCTCCGATGTCTCAAGGTTCATGTGAAACCGCTTTAAATTTACTTTGATGTTGTCCTTATACCTCATCTTTTGGCCACCCTGGGCACTCTTTCCCTCAACAAGCTGAGAGTAGAAAATCTGTTTTGGGAGGCGGAGCAAATATTAAACATATGTCAGACACAAAATACAAATAAAGTGTAATCCGGCCTTACTTCTGCGCTATTTCCTTCTGTATTAAGGACTAAACCTTCCCCGAGTTCGCATGCAATCGCTGAACCTTGTTCTTGGCATCGACTGTAAATATCTTGGTTTTTGTAGATTCACGAATAGCTACGGTCAATCTAGAAGACTTCATGCAAATTAGACAAGGTTAAGCCACGATTTTCATGTGTTTTTGTAAAAGCCACGTGCTTAAGCTAAACAAAGATTAACAACTCAAATTAAAAGATACATGAAAAAAAAACATATATATCAACTTCGGTGACATAACAGCCACGTGTATGTTTACGTGATTATGCCGTATACGGTCATTTAATAGTCCGTCTCTATTCATCGTAAATGAGCTCAAGTTGTGTTTTTTTTTATTTTGTTATTTTTTTTACACAATAATAAACAGAGGAGGGGTGGATAGAATGTCAAATTTTGTGTAAATGTATTTATCAAATAGAAATAAAAAATCAGGACATTAATAGAAACAGAAACTTATTTGTTGTTGAGATTCTGTCTCGGATATGAGCATAAGTTTTTGTTTTGTTTGTTTTTTTGTTATTCAAAATAGTTAATCTCATAGGCTGTGGTCTTGTTACTCTTTCAGTGTTTCGTGGGGGTGCGGTTTATTTTTAATAATTGAAAGGCACACAAAGGAAGAATATAAACTTTCCTATTACAAACCTTAAATAAAGAAGGAAAAGAAAAACGTAATAGGAATCGAAACAATTTTTTAAGCATGACTATCCAATCCACGAAGGCAAAAAACAACCCCCCCCCAAAAAAAAAAACAGAAATTTCATTATGATCTGATGGGTAATTTTGGGTGAAATCCTGTTTATTCTATAATGACGTAAATAAGCAAACGTCTATTGTGTAGGCGACAGGAAATTTTACTTATCTGTACACATTCGATACAATATTGTCACCGTTTATCGAGGCCCAGAGGCCACTCAAGGATAAGGGTTAATGAGTGTTCCGGTAAACAACACCATAATTGCTTACGGTGGAAATTAGGTAAAATTTCATTATTTAAAAGGACAAATCAACAGAAATTTGTTTAGGTCGGACTTGAAAATGACCATGTTATTAGCAGCTGGGGAGCAGCTCCGCAGCATTGTGTACCCCAAGCAAGCAATTCTGGAAACAAAAGTTTTCCTCGTGGAATTTTTGTTTAGTTAAAGCACTTATATAGAGTAAGGGAAATTGCTGATACGACCATTTAGTTTGCTTGTTGTCTTGTAAAAATTGTAATCTACAATACGTAGGGGAAACCGTAAGGTCTCTGAATAAACGTATAAATTTGCATAGAACTAGTATAGGGGTTGTATTCATGGTATTAAACACTTTAAAGATACCTGTAGTCCGCCATTTTCTTCCGTACAAATTATTGAAAAATTTAAAAATAATGGATATAATAGTATAGGAAATGTAGATAATCATATACTAAAGATGCGCCATGTTAAGGAAGACGACATAATTAAAAAATGCGTGTAATTTAGCCATATGGTTTAAATATTAAAGTTAAGAAAAATAAACTGCAATATTCCGAAAATATAGGCCGATTATATTCAGCTAGGCCTCGCTTCGGTATTAAAGATTGAACTTATGTTAATAAAAAAGAAGAGAGAATCAGCTATTTCATGCGACGATTCTTTAATCAAACTGAAGATATTATGATTGCAACAATTTCTGAATCTTTCAATTATAATAGAAAACTGATAAAAAAAAGATGTTTTGAAGGAAATCGCATCGAAAATAGTATTACAATCGGATGCGATGTATAGAAAAAGACTATTTAATTTAATTGTACGAATATATTCTAGATATAATCGACACTAAATTATATAAGCCATGAGGTGATTTCACGTGAATGGATAGTCTGGTGGAGGGTAAAATATCCAATAACAGTAAAATCTAAAAATCAAAATCCAAAAAAGTTGGTTAAGTTTCCATTTCCACAAGTAAAATTCAAGAGAATCGCGTAATTGGAAATCACCTTTTTCTTCACCATATTCCCTCTCCTTCACTATTTGTTACCAAATAAGATCTATGACTTACTTATAGTTTCATCAAATACTTTAGCAAGCAAGATCCGATCTCGCATTTTGCTAAATCCTAGCCTCTGATGAGAAAGAAATTATCTCTTCGAAACTCCGCGGATTAAGGACTATCCACTTATTTTGTGCTTCCTTTTTCAAATTAAATATGTTTTTAACTTTTTTCAAAATGTTTTTTTAACATGTTTTATTAACTACTTGTTCTTATTATAAGCTCTATTTCCTATTTGGTTTTATCGAGCTTTTACATCTGGTTGAGATTACTTTATAAATATTAACTCTTCAATATTTATAATATACTTTAGTTTTGGCATCTTGGATTATTTTGGTAAACGTAACTGAGATACTTATTTCATTATATATATATATATATATATATATATATATATATATATATATATGTGTGTGTGTGTGTGTGTGTATGTGTGTGTGTGTGTGTATATATGTATACATATATGTATATAAAATTTTCCGCGTGACTATCAATCGTGATTTATGTGACGTGACGTCACTGATATTTATTGGTTCGCATTACTGGAGTGATTGAGACGCGCCCATCCATTCATGCACCTGTTTAGGTATAAACTTGTCGACCTAATTGTTAATCAGGATATAGAAGCACACAAAAAAACAAAACCACGCACTTGTCAAGGCTGAATAAGTAAGTAACAGCTATTTTCTTTTGTGCCAATCGTGTGGGAGAGGCCGAAACTACCAAAAATACTATGCCTGTTGACTGAAAAATGACGTCACACATAGTAGGCAACGCGAGCGAGATCTGTCGAACAGCCAGACAGTCGATAATGAATAAAAGCTTTATTTAAGAAAAGGATAGAAAAACTTTTTTTTAAATATATTGGAAAAGAAAAATAACGAATACTATCCTGCCTTGACAGAGTACAAAATAGACTTCGTGTCTTAGTGGGGGATGCCCTTTTCTCTTCCCTGCAAACTCTCTCCCACAGAAGAGACGTTGCGAGCCTGTCTTTGTTTTATCGTTATTTCCATGGCAAGTGCTCGTTTGAGCTCTAATCTATTACGCCCCTCTCGCCAATCTTTCACGAAAAACACCCGTATAGCTGAAACCACTTTCAGTAATTTTCCCCACTCTTTATCTGTGCCTAAATCAAAACGTAGATTCCATGAACAAAGATTCTTTCTGAGAAGTGCACGCCTGTGGAACTTTCTTTCGTTTGCCTGTTTCCCACCTGACAACAACCTGGATGTCCTCAAGTCCAACATAAACAAGTTCCTGATGAATCGTCCCCTTAAGTAAGACACTTTATCAAATCTCCGTTACTAACAGTTACCGCGATATTATCCCATTGATTACTGTACACGCAATAACTCTTTTTCCCGAGTGGCTTCCGGGCCTTTATAAGTGGTGACTACTATGTAAAAAAGTACATTAAATGTATTGTATATTAATGAACAATAAAATACAAACCAGAATCATTTTTGTACATTGTTGCTGCGTTAAGAGATAAAGAACGTGATTTATCATTGAGTCTACGAACTAAAGTTCGTTAATTATTTTTATTGAGGATAATTCGAAAATACATTTTACATAATTATTCAAATATAAACAAAAAATAATCAAAAGGTGGCAATTATATATATATATATATATATATATATATATATATATATATATATATATATAAATTTTGCGAGGGAACGAATCCACCATGCTGAACTCAAGAGAAAACCTTCGTGTCGGTTTTGCCTATTGAACTGAACAGTTGGAAATGTGAGCCTTCTAATCGTGTGCTCCTCTCAAACGCGGCTTACATTAACCTAAACACACACAAACACGCGCACACACACACACACACACACACACACACACACACACACACACACACACACACACACACACGCGCGCCATTAGCAGAGAGAGTAAAAAAAAAAAAAAGGAGGCAGAAGTGAAATAAATTTCAACACACAACATTATCTTCCATCTGCGTGGCAGACTGTGCAAGTCAAATGCTGGCCTGGAAAGTCATCTTCGAGCTCAATGACGTAGTTTGGGTGTCGCTGCTGACGATTAACCATAAAACTATGATGAGGTTGGTGTGGAGCACTGGGATAGCTAATGTCTGTAAAGACGAAGCAATTGCCTATATATATATATATATATATATATATATATATATATATATATATATATATATTACTCCTCGCGCGAAAGAGCAGGACACAACATGTTTTAAATAATAATAATAATAATAATAATAATAATAATAATAATAATAATAATAATAATAGAACAACAATAACAAAGACTTTGCAAAAATGAGTTGTGGTGTGAGGAGAAATACAAACTGAAACAGAGAGAATATTCAGAATATTCAAACCTGTAATAATACAATGAGCGGGTTGCAAAAATGAGTTGTGGTGTGAGGAGAAATACAAACTGAAATAGAGAGTAGGAGAGTTTTTATAAATACATGTAAAACCACATTAATTTTTTTAAAATCCAAATTAATAAATTACATAAAATATAATCTTAAAAAGATACGATACAAGTTAGAAAAGCATTTCATCTAAGGCATGAAAATTGTTAAACAAAATGTTTTTACTATTATTTTTAAAATAAAGGTACAAGATTCAATTTGAAAGTTATTTATCTTCAAAGTGCACTTTTATACATTTTACAAAGTAAGGTATTACATTTTTATACCTTACTTTGTAAAATTAATAAAAGTATACTTTGAAGATAAATAAATTTCAAATTGAATCCTGTACCTTTATTTTTAAAGCCTATAATAAAAACATTTTGTTTAACAATTTTCATGCCTTGGATGAAATGCTTTTCTAACTTTTATATATATATATATATATATATATATATATATATATATATATATATATATATATATATATATATATATATATATATAATGATATTAGCATGTATGTACATACAAACAAACGTAAGATATTTAAAACAAAAACTATCTATGCTGGAAGATGAGATACTTTCTCTGGTAACATTTATTTTTGTATATTTGTTTTATTCAACCCTTTTGTGTTTTGTTGGATCTTTTTAAAAAATGCCCGTTTTCCCCCCTTTTCTTGTTCTGTTAAATATAGTTTAATCCAGTTTTTATTTCTAATTCAGAATTTTTCTTTAATTTATATTAACAATGTTAGCAAAAGTCATAAAATTACTAAAATACAGTTTTAATTAAATACGCTTTTAATTAATAAAAATAACGCTACTCACTTTACTATATTTTGTTATAATAAATTTAGCAACACTAAATAGAGAATTGCTCTTTTTTGTTTAGGAAACGAAAATGCGTACAACACGATCGTCTATTACTTTTATGTCGCTACGAGAACATGACGTCATTTTTCAGTTAAGAAACGTTGTCTTAGGTAGCCTTCCGTTAAATCAAAAGCTGCTGAGCGGCGGCTTAGTTCCCACCAGTTTTGGCAAATAGCAAACATGATCCTGAACAGAAGCGTGCGTTCTATCCCAACCATCACCAATTGATATGAGGTCATCTCGTCAGCATCAGATAAGGCCAAACTATTTGCCAAGAACTTTGCAGCTTATTCTACCCTACACGGCGAAGGCCATCAACTCCTCGTATGTCCTCCTATAACAGACAACACGCTATGCAACATACAAATATCTGTGCGTTAGGTCGCTTAGCTAATCAAGAACCTTGATTCCAGTAAAGCAACTGGCCCTGACGGCGTTCTAATTATAGTGCTGAAAAAAGCTTCAACCAGAACTTGCCCCCATACTTACAAAACTGTTTAAGCGTTGCCTTAAAGAGACATGCTTCACAACACCATGGAAAACCTCATCAGTATGCCCTGTATTTAAGAATTCAGGTGATAAGTCATTCCCCTCTCATTACAGACCAATAATTCTCCTGTGTGTCATGAGTAAGTTGCTGGAATCCATATTAAATAGAGGAGTAGTCAACCACCTCAGCAAACATAACCTTCTGAATGACATACAATATGGTTTCCGTTCTGCTAGATCTACAGCAGATGTGCTAACGGTTATATCTGATAGGATTAGTGAATCTCTTGACAAAGGGCTTCCTCTCTAGGGCAATTGCTCTTGCCATATCAAAAGCCTTCGATAAAGTATGGCATAAGATCCTACTTCACAAGATTTCCAGCTACGGTATATCTGGAAATGTTTTCTCGATCATTAAATCATTTCTCTCTGATAGGCCCATAAGAATAGTGGTTGACGGGCAGAAATCAGAGGCCCTCAGTATTAATGCTGAAGTCTCTCAGGGGTCCATCCTGGGCCCAACTCTCTTCCTAATCTACATCAATGATCTCCCTAAACACATACTTAAATCATTCGTTGACATCATTGCTGATGACAGGACCATTTATGGCAACAGATCAAAGGCTGTAAATGACAACGTCTTCTATGATTCTCTCTCTTCTGATCTCGAGCGCGTGGTTCAGTGGGAGAAGAGGTGGCTGGTTACTTTTAATGCATCTAAAGCCAAGCTCCCATCTTTACATCATTAACGCTCTGATCCCCATCTGGCATCAATTGAAATGGATGGCTCTCGACTAGAGGAAACTCCATGCTTTGATAATATTCTGGGCTTGACCTTTACTCCTGACCTTAAATAGAACACGTACATCAAGTCTATTGCTAAGGTCGCCGGAAAAATGGTAGGATCCTTCTACCGCTCCAGAAAATATCTCACTTCTGATGCAATTCTCTACTTATATAAAAGCCAATTACGTCCAAGGATGGAGTACTGCTGCCACATCTGGGCAGGAGCTGCTAAAAACACTCTATCCTGCCTTGACAGAGTACAAAATAGGCTTCGTGGCTTAGTGGGATATGCCCTTTACTCTTCCCTGCAATCTCTCTCCCACAGGAGAGATGTTGCGAGCCTGTCTTTGTTTTATTGTTCCTTCCGTGGCAGGTGCTCGTCTGAGCTCAAATCCCTAGTTCCCCCCTCGCCGAAACCACCCGTGTAATATTTATAACATACCTTTTACTATATTAATAATAGAAAGATTGTAACACTTGTTAGGTTCTACAATACACTACTGTGATATGGCTATTCATGTTATATGTGAACTTCTGCAGTTAAGGAAGCAGGAATTAGGGAGGGGATTCCAAAGTTTAGCAGAACGAACGAAGAAACTATTAAAGTTGAAGATTTCCCCGCATTTATGCAGTGAAGGGGTTAGTCTGGAGTGTGTACATCGAAAGGGCTACAAGTGCTATGAATTTATCAAACATTCCGTTAAAATACTTGTAAAACAGACGTAGGAATGCGACATTGAGATCATGGGACAGAGGTCGAAAGTTGGCTGATAGTGCGCAACTTTCTAAGACTTAAGATTATCTTTTGAAACCTGTTTAAGAATGAGAGACGAATGGTAAATGAAGTAGCCCAGATGTGTAAACAATGCTCTATGCATGAGCGAATTGTAGCTTTGTAAAATATAGAACACTTTTTGGTGCGAGTAATTTTCTAGCAAGGTAGAGGGAATCTACCTTCTTTACAGCAATCTTGGCAATGTCTGCAAAGTATTTGTTCCAATTCATGTTGCCCGTGAATGTTAAGCTGAGTAGTTTTAACGATGGGCTCTCAGGTAGAGTGTTATTCGTCGTGCCAATCGGTGGTTGAGAATGATTCTTAGTAATTGTTTAAGGAAAGAAGCATTAAATGTTACAAGCCATTTAACATTTTCACATTGACCAATGTATACCCATTAACCCTTATCCTCGAGTGGCCTCCAGGCCTTGACAAGTGGTGAGTCCTGTGTAAAAAAAACTATTTCGTATTCAACTATTTTCCCTGTGTAGCTTATTTCTAACAAAAGCAAAACGTTAACGAGTTCAATATGGCGTCTTCTTTTTATCGATATAAAAATTAAAAATAACGATCTGCGCGTGACACTTCGATCAAAATGTAAATTCATTCTACTAATGCAATCTTTTAATACTAATCAATTAAAATGTAAATTTTAATGTGTTTTTTTGGATAGAGTTACAAATATTTTAATTACCGACATATGCATGGCTACTCGATTAAAGCATCACTTTTAATGTGTATGCTTCCTGGTAGTGCTATAAAAGAAAAATGTACAAATGGTTTAGGCATGATTTCTCCATAAAACATGAACATTTTATTTGTTTGGTTCTTAGCAGAGTTATAGGAATTCAAAGGCTGATTTTGAGTTTAAAAATTAACTGTTCGTCGCAGCAATGGAGTATTATTTACCTCGTCGGTACTTGTACAGTTTAATCCAGACATAAAAAAATAAAAATATCGAAAAAAAAATGTTATATTGTACGTATCCGCTTTTGACTGAAGATCTTCGAAAAAAACATTCACTTAATTTAATCGAGTATTTTTTTTTTCACAACAGAAAAACACGTTTTTATGACAGCAGGTTGAAGGTAGCCACCTTGAATTTTTTTAACACATCACAGGGAGATAACTCAGTTTACAGCGCCGACACTCCCTCTCCATCTTTAATACTAGCTTTTCTTCCTAAAATTCGAACTTTTTTCTCGGTATCATAATTTTTTTTTTCGCTGTTAAAAAAAAAAATACTTGATGAGATTAAGTGAATTTTTTTTTCGGAGAATTTCATTTCATAACGGATTCGTACAATATAAACTTTTTTTTCGATATTTTCATTTTTTTTTAATGTCTTGATTAAACTGTACAAGTACCGCCTCCTCTAATAAAGCAATTTTTTAATGTAAACATTGAATCATTTTGTTTTACTCTGTTTTTTTTTTCAGACAAGGATTGCTAATTTATATCATTCGGACTACTATTTTTTTGTAGGAGCTATACTCACAGGTTTCTTAATATGCATTTTGTGGGAGTTGAGAGACTTTTATATTGAACTCGGGAACCTATACGGAATTTCGACTTGAACCATTTATTTAATCGATAGGGAGGTAGATTATTCTCATTCCATCTACCACGGCAGATTAAATTCTTAACATTAAAAAAAAATGTTATTGCTAGTTAGTATTGCCTGTAATGATGATTGAACCGCCAATCTCTAGAAGACTTTCACTTTGAACCTTATCCGTTGCGCTACGTGTTCACGTGGTCAACTCGGTCATGGTTAAAGGAACAAGAATAATATACCAAGGTAAAATACATGACAGGTTCAGTGAAACGTGCTTTATGGATTCCTGGGTTCGAAAAAGATGCCCCAGTACGACAAGACGTGGCTGAAGGTGAGGAGTTACATCGGACGGTTCTCTGTGTGAATACAACCAAAGATAAAAACAGTAGTCCAAATAATAAACTACATTGTAGTTATACTAAACCCTTCCTTTACAAACCTCTTTAGATAACCTTTGATGTTATATTGAAATAAAATCCACTTTTTACATGCCCGTCTGTATTTCCATATATAATATTTTAATTGCAGAAATTCCCCTCTTGACCAAAGTATCATTCAGTCGTAGAGGCCGCACACAAATTTATCATGTCTAGACTATTAGCTTAGTCTAGCTTTAGAACGCCATTTTAGACACATTTACTCGTTATAATAAATTCCTACATTTCATCCTAGGAGCAACATTATCACAATCGCAACAATCTTTACAGGAAATAGTTCCCGTTTTCTCCTCTAAATATCAATTCCTCCTGTTGTGTTGCGGGTACACATATAACGGGGAATCAGAAAAAAAGATAGTAATGACATTGCTGAGGGAATGACATTTATATTCTTCGTAGATCACGACGACGATTGTGACGATTCTTGGAGATTTCATATTATTAATACGGACTGGGAGATATGTGCAGTAGTTCGTGTTAACATATTAGAGGAGAGGATATACATTATTGATGATGGCGGAGAGGACACATAATACTTGGAAGAGAGTTATACAAAGTTCGTTTACAGAGATTATAGACAAAACACCTTTACCTTTAAGTGGTAATGACGACGAGTAGATAAGTTACAGATATTAGATGATACTTTATTCATACGAGCTGGATGATTGATGATTGTCAGGAATTCAAGCCTTTGCGACTACTTTGTCTCTCTTCCCCCTCTCGCCTCCAAGAGGGCGCTAGCTCTCACTAAGTCGCTGTCCGACTCTCGCCTGCTAACTGACTGTCTGTATGTGACTGTGATTGTGATTGCGTCTAACTTCGAACCCTGTCTCAATATAATAAGAATCTCTTTTCTATGACATCAGCAGCCTGCTGTTCTACGTGAATCAATTTCACGTGGATTTTATACATGTATGTCCAAACACACCTTTAGCAAACGAAGAATTCACAATTTTAATTGTTCAATAACTAACCTATTTTAATCACTCCTTATAAACTCGTATTGTTCATTCTTTTAACTGACATATTTAATATCCTGTTATTTTTAAAATAATGAATAATTGAGTGAATTCTTAAATTAATTATCTATCTCTGACACAAATATTATTTAGTTATTTGCAAAAACAATGACAACCGTTCTGTATTCCTAGGATTTCAATATCTATTATCTTTTGACACTTGCTTACTGTGTTCGATTCTAACCTTTTCCTAATATTATTTTCAAACTTATATAGTTGTGTTTTCTTACTTACTGGGGTATGTACCTATTCATAACACTCCTATTACCCCCAGTCGTCACCGGGAAGAATTCTGCACTTATGACTGATATGGAGTTTCACCCTCTGTAACTGGATCAAAAACTCATAGACATAACGTAATATTTTCCTTTTTGGTTTCAAAAATAATAAACTCTCCGCAGACTAATTCCCCTAAATCGGATTGACTCACCTCTGAATATTCCTATATTTCGGATTAACGGTATTCTGTTTAACTAAAAGGAGTAAAACGTTTTTCATAAAAACGACACGAGATTACGTTCGCTGAATTTTTTCAATGTTTTCTTTGGAGACAATGGCTTTATCTAATTGGGTTTTTTTTATATCTCTGCTAACTCGCTAGAATGAATAGCACAGACGAACAGAAACTCGAGGTAACATTCCAATAAGATTATTTTTATATTATTGATGGTGGTTCGTTTGCATGGCTTCCCACAGAGAGACTGATTCACTCCTCGAAAACGTAACACCATTCATCATTGTTTAACTATTTTATCTATGGCTTCCACCCCCTACCTTAGTTTTACATCAACCGTTTTTCATTCAACTCTGGGTATAGATATCAAGTACTCAGTGTGACCCCCGTAAAAATTTACAATAGTCATCAACGTATGTCTCTTATGTGTAACACAAGTTGTGACCGTATCGATAAGGCTAAAAGTCGTTGTGAGATGCCGATGGACACAATCAGCTCTTTACTTTTTTACTTGAACCGATGATAAATAGGAATATTGTTTTATAAGTAAACTTTTTTTTCTACATTACAGCTTAGTTGTGAATTATTTTAACTACTATGAAAAAACATTGCCATAATTCTTGTGTGAATCATTTTAACTACTAAAAAAACGTTGGCATAATTATTTGAACGATAACGTTATAAATAGGATCGTTCACGTGATGTCATTTGAACCACCTGTATCAATTAGAATCATTCAAATAAAACATCATTTGAACCACTATAAATTTTATGTGAGCATTCGAGAGTGACGGCATTCAAAGCATCAATCATTAAACAGAATCATTGAAAGGTTGCATGAATTGAATACGAAAAGAACATTTGTGTCGCCAGGTAATGAATAGAATCCTGCCCGTCTTACTTCATTGAACCGGCAGGCGTTGACATGATCGTGCCAACATAACATCCACGTAACAACGTAACTAGGCATTAAATACGGCAATTTAAGCGATATATAATATGTGAGTTTCGTTGAATCAAATATGATTATTCAATTGGTAAATAATGAAATCTTACAATACATCTTTCAGTATCAACCAAGCTCTCGTCTCATATATATATATATATATATAATATAAAGCTGAATGTATGTCTGCGTGCGTGTGTGTGTGTGTGTGTGTGTGTGTGTGTGTGTGTGTGGTCACGAATAGGCTCCTATATGGTTGACTATTTTAAAAAATTGATTACATATAATGATAGAATATGTATTGAGACACAGGAATGGGTATGTTTGATCTGGCAGAACGGTTATTCATTAAAATTGTGGGGTCTGCGTTCGCGCCTGGTCCACAAAGTATGGAAATAAAAAATTTAAAAATTAAAATAAAAAGCTTACAAGTGTTTTTGATATAGATGTACATAAGAATACTTTGATAAATATGTTTTAACTTAAATATGTATTGTATAATAAAATTGTGGGGTCTGCGTTCGCGCTTGGGCTCCATAGAATGGAAATAGGCACAAACTTTAATAAAAACTTTTCATATCCATCTGTGTAAGTATACTTGGATAATTATGTTTCGGTTTGAGGAAATATGGTATAATAAAATTATGTGGTATTCGTTTGCGCCTGAACTCCATAGAACGGAAACATGTCACAAAGTTTTACAAGGTTTTTTAATATAGATCCACAGAATATTCTGATAAGTGTTTCAGTGTGAACAAGTATCAGGTATGGTATAATAAATTATGGGATTTATCTATTTTATTTTTACTTTCATCATATTTTGCATTGGTTTTGATACCCCCAAATTCGAAGCTATAACCACTCCTTTTCATAACCTATCATACTTTCATAAATCAGAGTCCATTTTCTGTAGGTTGTTTTTGAACCCAATCAACGACGGGTACTTTTGCTAGTGTGTATATATATATATATATATATATATATATTTATATGTATATAAAATACATATATATATACATTATATATATGTACATTATGTGTATTATGTATATATACATTATATATACATATACATTATGTATATACGTTTACATTATATATGCATATATATCATGTATATACATATACATTATATATACACACATATACATTATATTTATATATATAATTATATGATGATTGCATTGTCATGTCATACGAGTGCCACTCCCTTAGCCACTTCAAAGTCCATGAGCCCAAAAATTACTTTCATCGCCATGGGACCATTTTAATAGACAAATGCCTGAGGGAGTATCTATACACAGATAATCTTACAGAGTCTTTGCTATGTACGACAGCTAAGTCTATCTCTCGGTTTAAAATGTTGAGATCCAGCAACAAACAAGAGCAAGATAGCCAGCAACAAGTTAAACTGCAGACCATCTTAATGCGGGTACTGGTCTCCCGCTTTATGGTATTTTAAATCAGAAATTTGCTTCTCCTAGAAATGTTGCCTTCACCACGGCTTATGGGAGCTCTCTCCACCCCAACACACACATACATACACACGAACACACACGGTGCTAGTTGACCGTTGACCCCAAAAAACAGGTTCATTCGCCCTTTGGAAGGTCTTGTTTTTAATCCTTCGGGGAGACTAACCACTCTCCTAACATAACAAGTCTGGTGGGGGAACCAGGTTAGTAGCCGGTGATCTGACCATCAGGTAGCTAGTACTGGGTACATGGGCATATGACATGACCTGACATAATATACATATATATATATATATATACATGTACATTATATATATATACATATATACATATACATTATATATACACACATATACATTATATATATATATATACATCTACATTATATATATACATATATATACATGCACATTGTATATATATACATATATATACACACACACACACACACACATATATATATATATATATATATATATATATATATATATATATATATGATTATTTATAATTTAATCGGCCCCTTTAAAATATGTTTCTTACCTGGTAGTGAATGAAAATTCGGTCCATTGGCCTACGTGCGAGGAGGTCGTGACCTCCCGTCACTCGATTACTTCAGATCAACATTTAATAACTTTTATGTCTTTATAAATGTGTAAATTCCGTTAAATATATTTGCGGTTGATGTTGGCCCAGTGGTTATTTTCCTTGGAAATGGAGAAAGAAAGAGAAAGATGGCTTCGTTGCAGGATTCGAACTCCATGACCAGCTGCAATCGTAATTTCGTGTACTGATAATACTGGAAGAATGAAATACAAGTACCTGCAGGTATTTTTGAAGTTTTTAACTGTGAAAACTATATAAAAAATAATCAAAGTTAAAATAAATGTATTTCAGGTCTTCGTTGGAAAATTATTTTCCCAGTAAACCATTTAGCCTCTTGCAATCGCTGAATCAACTTGCTTTCTTGATTTTACAATAATCCTAAGTTTTCAGGGATAATCAGTTATTTACCATGAAACACTGTTTTGGAGATTAAAAAACAAACGAAACTGTATTAATTCATGGCTCCTTAACAGTGCTGTATTTATTTGCTTCCACGCTGAGCAAATTAGGCACAACGCCGTTTTTTTAATATTGAGAGAGAGAGAGAGAGAGAGAGAGAGAGGGATGGAGGAGGGAAAGGGGGATAGGTTCCCGATGGGTCGGAAATGGGAGCTGGATAGTGACAATTGGTATGAAGGGTTGCCCCTACATTGACCAAGGTCTGATATGTGGGGTTGGTATTTATTTGCTCCCCCACCGAGCAAATGAGGCACAAGGCCGATTTTTAATGTCAGGAGTGAAGGGGAAATGGGGACCAACTCCCCGGGGAGTAGGGGAGCTGGATAGTGACAATTGGTATGGAGGGTTGCCCATATATTGACCAAGGTCTGATATGTGGGGTTGCCCCCACATCTGGTCTTTGCTTGCAGTATCTGCCTGAACAGATGGTATTTATTTGCTCCCCCACCGAGCAAATTAGGCACAAGGCCGATTTTTAATGTGAGGAGTGAAGGGAGGGGGAAGGGAAAAAGGGGACCAGCTCCCGAGAGGTGGGAAATGGGAGCTGGTTAAAGGTCAGGCATGTGGGGTTGCCCCCACATCTGGTCCTTGCTAGTCATAGCTAGTCCTAGCTAGTCATAGCTTGCAGTATCTGCCGGAACAGATGGTATTTATTTGCTCCCCCACCGAGCAAATTAGGCACAAGGCCAATTTTTAATGTGAGGAGTGAAAGGAGGGGGAAGGGAAAAGGGGGGGCCAGCTCCCGAGAGGTGGGAAATGGGAGCTGGTTAAAGGTCAGGCATGTGGGGTTGCCCCCACATCTGGTCTTTGCTTGCAGTATCTGCCGGAACAGATGGTATTTATTTGCTCCCCCACCGAGCAAATTAGGCACAAGGCCAATTTTTAATGTGAGGCGTGAAGGGAGGGGGAAGGGAAAAAGGGGACCAGCTCCCGAGAGGTGGGAAATGGGAGCTGATCAGGCATGTGGGGTTGCCCCCACATCTGGTCTTTGCTAGTCATAGCTTGCAGTATCTGCCGGAACAAATACACTTTGATCTTGTCCCCCGGCCACGGAGGGCCAGGAACGGTCATGGCTTCTCAACAGTCCTGATGAATACCGCCTCCATTAAACAGAAGACCATCAAATGTTCCGGATATTAGATCTATGTTTTTGCTACAGATTACGTAGGCTAACCTATTCATGTTATCAACATTTTTTTTCTTTACTTGTGTTATCTAAGCAAGAAAATTTGTTTACTGACAATTTTGCTGCATCTATATATGTTTCGGACGAATTCATAATACTACCTATCACCTCCCTTTTCTTTGTTACTAATATATTATTTATATATTTACATATATGTACTCATAATCTCCTTTTATTTATCAGTTCTTTAAAAAATATATTTAAAAATATTATACATATATCCACGATATATCTATGTATCTACATATTCGTAAAGGTAAACGTGTCTGTGTGTTTGTCTGGGTACATTCCCTATGCAATAACTCTGTCAATTTTAAGTCTACAGACTCGAAATTTGATATACAGGCTTCTAAGATTTGAGGAAATATTTTTAATGAGTTTTCGACCAGAAATGTGGCTATAGAAGGGGTCAAAGTTCTACGATCTTTGAGAACTCTACAATGCTCCTCCGCCAATTTTGGGTATAAACACTTGAAATTTTAGATATAGGTTCCTTGGACATGGATCTAACTTAATAACTTTATTTGAGCCAAAAACAATAAATGTAAAGGGTCATAATTGGGGTCAAAGTTTTAAAAAAAGTTGACCTCTGCGGTTTCTACCAAATTACTCAGAAAATTTCTGGTCTAAATATTTGAAATTTTACATAAAGGGTATTCAGAGATAGCGCAAGCTTTTTAATCGGTTTCGGTCGAACATTTTTCGTTACTAATATATAAATGTATGTATGTATGTATGTTTTCATGTCTGCCTATAACTTTTGACAGAAGCAACGGATGTTACCAAGATCAGTATCGTTTTGACGTTCTAGCTTTCAGACGACAAGTATCGAAAAATTGGCTAAAAACATTAATATTTTCACCTTCAATTAGTCACTTTTCTACAGGGAGGAGTCGCTTTTTTCGCCGATATTTTCGAAAGCCATCCCCTCTTTTCGATTTTCTAGCCTTAATTTAAACATAAGTCACTTACGCTTTGGCAGTGGTCGTAACAGAAAAGACGTCAGAGGTTTCCCCCCTTCTTTTCCTCCTTCGCGGTACAGGTTCGAGCCTGCCTTCCTACTACCACTTTTTCTTTCATTTTTTGCTTAACATACACATCCAAACACCCGGGCTACGCAGGGCTGAAATAGTAGTCAATATATTTATAAAAGTGAACATATCTGTGTGTCTGACTCTGTCGGTCTGTCTATGTACATTTCCCTACGCAGTAACTCTGTCAATTTTTAGTCTACAGGCTCGAAATTTGATATACAGGGTACTGAGATTTGGGAAAATCGATGTGATTGGTTTTCGGCCATAACTTTGGCTGTTAAGAGGTCAAAGTTCAACGATTTGACTTATGATAACTCTACCAAACTCCTCCGAAAAATTTGGGTCTACGCACTTGAAATTTTAGATATAGGTCCCTTAGACATGGATCTTACTTAAGAACTTAATTTGAGCCCAAAACAATAAATTTTAAGAGGTTATAATAAGTGTTAAAGTTAAAAAAATTGACCCTTTTTTTGTTTCCTTGTTTTTTTTTGGCTCAGCATACACCTCCAAACACCCGGGCAACGCCTGGCTTATATGCTAGTTTATATATCTAAAAAGTGAACGTGTCTGTGTGTCTGTCTGCCTGTCTGTGTGTCTATGTACATTTTCCTTCGCAATAACTCTGTCAATTTTCAGTGTACAGACTCGAAATTTGATATACAGGGTACTGAGGTTCGGGAAAATCTATGTGATCGGTTTGACTAGTATATCTATAAAAGTGAACGTGTCTGTGTGTTTGTGTGTCTGTCTGTGTGTCTGTGTGTGTGTCGGTCTTCCTGTGTACATTTACCTACGCAATAACTCTATCAATTTTTAGTCTACAGACTTGAAATTTAATATACAGGGTACTGAGATTTGGGAAAATCGATGTGATCGGTTTTTGGACATAAATTAAGGTGTCAAAGTCTAACGATTTGACCTATGATAACACTTTTGTTTTCTTGTGTTTTTTTTTTTTTTTGCTCAGCATACACCTCCACACACCTGGGCAATGCCGGGCAATGCCGGGCACCCATGCTAGTATATCTATAAAAGTGAAATCTTCTGTGTGTGTCTATGTGTGTGTATATTTCACTTCCAAACTACTCTGTCAATTTTCAGTCTACAGACTCGAGATTTGATAATATAAGGGGTGATGATATTTGGGAACATTTTTAAAATTGTTTTTTGGCCATAAATTTGTCTGTCAAGAGGTCAAAGTTCAACGATTTGACGTTTGAAAACTATACCAAACCCTTTCCCAATTTTGGGCTTACACACTTGAAATTTTAGATGTAGGTTACTTGGACATGGAGCAAACTTTTAAATTGATTTGAGCCAAAAACAATAAATGTAAAGGGAGCAAAATTGGGATCAAATTTACAAAAATATTTGACCTCTGTGGTCTCTACCAAATTACTCAGCTAATTTTTGGTCGAAACATTTGAATTTTTTAAAGTGCATTCAGACATAGGGCAAGATTTTTAATCTGTTTTTGGCCGAAAATTTGGCTGCCAACAGGTCAAAGTTCAAAAGATTTGACATTTACAGTCTCTAGCAAACTTTTCAGACCATTTTGGGTCTAAAAAGTTGAAACTTTACATAAAGTATATTCAGACATGCAGCAAGCTTTTTAATCAGTTTTTGAACGAAAATTTGGCTGCCAAAAGGTCGAACTTGAAAGAGTTGGCTTTTGAAGACTACCAAACACTTCGCGCCAATTTTTGGTCTAACTTGAAATTTAAGATGTGGGTTACCTGGGCATGTGTCAAACTTTTAATATATGTATAAATATGTGCATAAAATTATGAACAGCACATAGGGCCCGAGCAAAGCCGGGCTGAAATATTTATATATATATATATATATATATATATATATATATATATATATATATAATATGAAGCTGAACGTCTGTGTGTATGTGTGTGTACGTGTGTGTGTGTGCGTGTGGTCACGAATAGGCTCCTATATGTTTTACAATTTAAAAAACTGATTACATATAATGATAGATGTATCGGGAATCAGGAATGGGTATGTTTGATCTGGCAGAACGGTGGTTCATAGAAATTGTGGGGTCATTATTCGCGCCTGGCCCCCAAAGTATAGAAATAAAAAATGAAAAAAAAACGTTTACAAGGGTTTTTGATGTAGATGTACGTAAGAATACTTTGATCAGTATATTTCAACTAAAATAGGGATGGTATAATAAAATTGTGGGGGTTGCGTTCGCGCCTGTACTCCATAGAATGTAAATATGTCACAAAGTTTAACAAGGTTTTTTAAAGGGAGTGATGGTCCACAATAACACCTTAATTGTAATCTTAATTCACGTTAGCTTTTATTTATTTATCTTTTAGTTGGATCATTATTGTGTCGAATAAATTCACCTCATATATTCACGTTCTTATTAAAGTGAAAGCAAAAAAAAAAAAGTCGGAACTTTAGACAATTCTCGACACAAATTTTGCATAACTCTGTTTTTTCCTTCTCCACTTGCACGTGGCATTCTTTCAAAAATAGATAAATAGATAAATAATAAAAAATATGAATGTTACTTGTTATCGTGTACAAAGAAGGAAAAGTCCTGCTCACATGATTACGTGTCTGTTTAAAAACATTTACATAACCTTTTTATTTTCATTTATATATCTGTTTAAGCTTTTTTGTCAGTGTACTAGAAGGAATTCAGTTGATTACAACCGTTTCTGCGTGTTCTTTACATTACAATAGTACAACCCTGAATCCGAGGGCGCAATACTACAGTGTTCAATACTGTAAAACTGAAATGAAGCTGTTCTGCTTGAAAATGGTGCCATTTTCTTCTTATTCATATTTATATAGATTCTTTGCTTTAAAAAACTTGTATGCTCAATCCGTTAAGTCCAAAGTAGCTGAGCAGCGGCTTGGTTCCCACCAGTTTTGGCAAATAGCAAACAAAATCCTGAACAGAAGCGTGTGCTCCATCCCAACTATTATCAATGGACCTGAGGTAAGCTCGTCAGCATCAGACAAAGCCAAACTCTTTGTCAAGAACTTTGCAGCTAATTCTACCCTTTGCGACCAAGGCCGCCAACCTCCAATATTTCCTCCTGTATAAGAAAAAACGCTATGTGATATACGTATATCTCTACGTGATGTTGCCAAGCTAATCAAAAACCTTGATTCCAGTAAAGCAACTGGTCCTGACGGTATTCCAATTATAGTACTAAAAAAACTTCAACCTGAACTAGCGCCCATACTTACAAAACTGTTTAAACGTTGTCATAAGGAGAATAGTTTCCCATCTCTCTGGAAAATTTCATCAGTATGCTCTGTATTTAAGAATTCAGGTGATCGCTCATCCCCCTCTCAGTACAGGCCAATAAATCTCCTGTGCGTCATGAGTAAGTTGCTGGAATCTGTGTTAAATACAGAAGTAATCAAACTTCTCAACAAAAATAACCTTCTTAGTGACACTCAATATGGTTTCCGTTCTGCTAGATCTACAGCAGATGTATTTACAGTTATATCTCATAGGATTTGCAAATCTCTCGACGGAGGAAACCTTTCTAGGGCAATTGCTCTTGACATATCTAAGGCCTTTGATAGGGTATGGCATAAAGGTTTACTTCATAAGATCTCTAGCTATGGTATAGCTGGAAATGTTTTCTCAATTATTAAATCATTTCTTTCTGATAGGTTCATAAGAGTAGTAGTTGAGGGGCAAAAATCAGAAGCTCACAGTATTAATGCCGGTGTCCCTCAGGGGTCCATCCTTGGCCCAACTCTCTTCCTGATCTACATTAATGATCTTACAAATCACATCCTTACATCATTTGTAGACATTTATGCTGACGACACTACCATTTATGGTAGCACATCTAAGAGAGTAAACGACCAAGTTCTCTTCAATTCTCTATCCTCTGATCTTGAGCACTTAGTACAATGGGGGAAAGGAGTGGCTGGTTACTTTTAATGCATCTAAAACACAAACTTCTCTCTTTACATCATCAACATTCTGATCCACATCTGGCATCAATTGAAATGAATGGCTCTCGTCTTCAGGAGGCCTCAAGTTTTGACAAGCTTCTGGGCTTGACCATTACTCCTGATCTTAAATGGAACACTTACATCAAATCTGTTGCCAATGCCGCTGGAAAAATGGTCGGATTCTTCTATCGATCCGGTAGATATCTCACTGCTGATGCACTTCTCTATCTATATAAGAGCCAGGTACGTCCAAGGATGGAGTACTGTTGCCACATCTGGGCAGGAGCTGCTAGAAATGACTTGTCCTGCCTTGATAGAGTTCAAAATATACTTCGTAGCCGCGTAGGAGATGTCCTTTTCTCTTCCCTGTAACCTCTATCTCACAGAAGAGATGTTGCGCGTTTGTCTCTGATGTATCGTTATTTTCATGGAAAGTGTTCGACTGAGCTTCAGTCTATGGTCCACCCTCGCCTAACTTTCACAAGAAACACTCGTCTAGCTGTAAACACTATCAATAATTCCCCCACTCTTTATCTGTGCCTAAACCTAAACGTAGATTCCATGAACAAAGCTTCTTTCTTAGAACTGCACGCCTGTGGAATTGTCTTCCGTTTTCCTGCTTTCCGGCTTACTACAATATGGTTGTGTTCAAGTTTAAAGTAAATAAGTTCTTGATGAGCCGTTCCATATAAGTTATCAAATTTACCGAATTTTCATTACTAATGATTACTATATTGTCCAATTTCTACTGTACACTCTTTAACCCTTATCCTTGAGTGACCTTTTGGCCTTGATAATGTGGTGATGCCTATGTAAAAAAAAAATATTATCATTTTTGATGACCTAAAGAAAAAACACCAACCAGTGACTTTTTATTAGAGAGTGAATAATTTTTTCTGAATTCATTATAGGTGGCAGTGTAAGTCTGAGATGCCAGTCTGACTTGCTATTTGCTTTATTTATTAATTCATTTTTTCCATAGTTTTAACTTTTCTGCGTGAGATATTATAACTCAACATGCACATTATTTGAAACTTATCGCATAAAGTATCATAGTTTATATTATATATCATTTTCATGATCATGCATTTATAAATGATGATTCATGTAGGGCATGATTTATAAGCAGTGTACATTAAATATGTTAACTTAAGCGAGCATTTGAAATAAGCGTACATTTAAATGAAAAATCAAGTCTTATATCATTTGAAGCTTAATTTAATAGGATCGTTCAAGCGATACATTATCTAAAGGGCGATGCATTAAATATGATAAATAGCCACATAAGCTGGACGAACATTCATTAAATTTTGCTATTTAAGCGTTACATCATTTGAGCTATGTTGAATTAAATAGGATTGTCCTTTGTTTTTATTTTCTTTCTTTGAAGATTGTAATGCTGGGCATGGGGCAGCTAAACTAGCTGTCAACATTCCCTCCTTTTTATTGAAACCAACCGAGAGCTCTTTTTAGTATCCTCGCTGTTCCATTATGTGGAATTGTCTGGATCTCTTTTGCATTTGGTTCACCAAGAATATTAGTTAGGTAACACTTCAGGTTTTTCATAAGCCCTGTAGCACCTGTAATAACTTGTATGGTTGATATCTCCCTAAGATTCTGAAATCTGCTGTGTACCTACAGCCTCACTTTCTTTCTCACTTCAAGCCAGAACTTTCTTTAGGAAGGAACTTTTCTCTCCTCTCATCGCTTTCTCTGCTTGAGCAAAAACACAATCGCCTATCCATCTGAGTTCGGTCTTTTATTCCTCTCCGGAATTCTCGCGGTTAATATCACCCACTTTCCCATAAAACTAATCACGTCTCTCGCTTCTTCTTCTTCTTCTTCTTCTTTTTCTTCTTCTTCTTCTTCTCCTCCCAACCCCTAAGTGTTGGCAACAAACAGAGCAGACTTTCTGTCTTTTGGATGTAAGTGCATTAGAAGAATTACTGCTATAGATTCCAGTTTCTTTTCATATCATACATGACACCTTGATATTTGGTCTGTTTCTCTCTTTCAGCTCTGTTTAGATCTCCATCATAAGGGACACTCACTTTAACCAAGGTTGCCATTCCCTCTGACTTATTCTATATACCTATGTCAGGTTTCACTGCAGCATTTTCAAGGTGGATTGCTGTACTTGAATACGATACATTAAATTAAAAACTTAAATAGCGACATCGATTGGACTAACATTAGCATTGGTCGCTGTCATTAAATCTATTGAGCTAGGTTGAATAAAATAGGATAGCTCATGTGGTACAGTATTTGAACTACGTCACATGAAATATGATTATTGAAATAATCACATCGGCTGAACGGATATGGCTTAAATATGATCATTTAAACGTTACATCTTTTGAAGTTCGCTTATTCAATAGCATTTTTCTCGTGGGACAGCATTTAAAATTCCTATCTATTACATTGTACACTTGATAATCACAACCGTACACCAAATAAGATTCATGTTCCTATTGCTCATGTTAATCTCACAACGTTTTGGCCGATGTAACCTCCGAACTTATTCGGGTGAATCTTTTCTAACCCAATAATTCCTTTGTTGAATTCAGGAATCTGTACGGAATTTCGAACTGAATCCTGTACCTAGCGGGTTTAGCCTGCTCCCACATCGTCCACAATGACCGGATAAAAGTCTTAAGTAATCTTAGCATTACCAGTGTTGAGGATTGACATTTTAACATCCAAGAGACTGGCACTTTTATCCGTTACGCCAGAAGTCTTTGCAGACTGAAACCTTGTAAAAATAACATACAAGATAAGGAACTAATATTAAGGTTAGTTATGAGATGTAAAGTATTAGTATTAGGGTTAAGGTTACGGCTTACGAGTTAGTATAAGAGGTCATGGTTAGGCATTAGGGCTGGGGTTACGGGTTGATTTAGCTTCGGCACCAAAACCAACAGAATATAGAATATTATTGAAATAGCTTCTTTTCTTGTTGACTTCGTTATGTTGCTGGCCAAATGCAGTTCTCGGAAATCCACCCTCCCAGACTTTGCGTTTTTCCTTTAAGAAGCGGTTCGTTTATTGCTAATTGCCCGAGGTGTACTTGTTGGAGAATGCCGACGGGATTGCCCATGTATGTTTCAGGCTAGAGTGATTTTTCCTAGGGATCTGACTCTGCAATCCCCTTTTTTCGGCCTTTGTGTTACATCTTCCTGCCATGTAAGATGAATAATATAAATTGCTCCAAAGGTGAAATTATTTTTATATTCTTTTCCCCTTCTTTTACTGCTTTGAATGCAATATGAGATGTAAATCCTATAATAAAGACTGGGTATCCTACCGAAGTAGACTTTGATATGTAAATAAAAAAAGCCAAAGAAAATACTCCTTAGGAATGTAGAATTATTTTGTAACTTGGACAACTAATAAAATAACCGAGTTAGATTATTTTAAAGAAAAGAAATATAAATGGTATAACTAATCTGTTATCATATATATAATTATATGTGGACCGTCCGCCATTGTTTGAATTTTGTCTTCGCCTATCTATCAACCGATATATCTATCTATCTATCTATCTATCTATCTATATATATATATATATATATACATATATATATACATATATATATATATATATATATATATATATATATATATATATATATATATATACTCGCAAAGTACCCGTCGTTGACTGGGTTCAAAAACAGCCTACAGAAAATGGACTCTGGTTTATGATAGGTTATGAAAAGGAAGGGTTGTAAAGAGATACCTTCGTATCAAACCAAAGCAAAATATGATGAAAGGAAAAACAAAATAGATAAACCCCATAATTTATTATACCATACATGTTCACACTGAAACACTTTTCACAATATTCTATGGATCTATATTAAAAAAACCCTTGTTAAACCTTCTGAGATATTTCAATTCTATGGCAGTCAGGCGCGAACGAACACCCCATAATTTTATTATCCCATATTTCTTCGAACTGAAACATAATTATCAAAGTATACTTACGAAGATAGATATGAAAAGTCTTTATTAAAGTTTGTGCCTATTTCCATTCTATGGAGGCCATGCGCGAACGCAGACCCTACAATTTGTCATTCCTTTCCATTTGTCGGCCTAATCAACACACCTGCGTAGGTGGGTAAATGTTGGTCGCGTAATGAACACGGCTGTTCACTTGAAAAAGATTGTCCGGATTGCGGTGGGTGGAAACACGGAGTCACTTGTTTCCCAGGTTAAATTACTATTGAAGCGTCGTATTACACCAATACCCCATCATTATACGGTCATATATATATATATATATATATATATATATATATATATATAGATATATATATATATATTTATATATAATATAACTACTTCATTTACTCACATAAAATTAATATACGAAAGTATAGATTTATGCGTAAACTTTAAGTATTTACTTCAAAAGTGCTCAATACGTAGGTAGAGCTAGTTAGTAATTTATAAAATATATATGGCGATTAAGCTACACTGAATATTCTGCGTTTCATCCACTATAGGATTCGTCAGGCTTATGCGCGAATTCTGTGGTTGTTTCTCGTTTTTATATATGTTGATGATTTTAGTTAGCCAATCAGCTTTCTAGTATCCACCACGCCCCTTCTTATCAGTCAATGGGCATGCATTTTATCGAACAAAGGATCTGTTTTAGAACTAGTTTAGTGGTTTAAGGCAGACGATTTTCCTCATTTCTGCTCTTTTTTTAATATATAAATATACATATGTGTACACACATACATGCACATATACATATATATATATATATGTGTGTGTGTGTGTGTGTGTGTGTGTGTGTGTGTGTGGTCGTTTATGTATATTCATGTTTATTTAATTTATTTATTTGTTTGTTTTCTATTGTTATTGTTAGTTTTAAAGCTAGTTTGTATCGCTATCCTAGAGTAATCAGCATCAGATCTTGAGTAATCAGCATCAGATCTTGTGGGATTATTCATTCTATATACCCTCACAAGCATATTCGATACTACGGATATTGGCCTATATAGAGATGACGGACTAGCTATAATAAAAAAGCTCCAACAATGTCAATATTCAGTGTAGCTTAATCGCCATATATATTTTATAAATTACCATATATATATGTATATATATATATATATATATATATATATACGTTTTATGTTTTATTAACGTATTTTTGAGCACCTTCTTCAGACTTTTAATAATTACCATTTCTACTAACTATATATATATATATATATATATATATAAGAGAAAGAAAATCCAAGCTGTAAGTTGAACTTTACAATAAAAATTTAAAAACAATTGCAAAGTCCTTATTCCGCTTACGGTTTTTTCATTTTCTTTCTCTTAAATAAGCTCTACTCTTTATTTCGTATTGAGCTTTTTTATTCGGTTGGGATTAAATTTTTTATATAAAAGTACTGTTATTTATATTAGTTTACCATTGCGTATATCAGGTGAACACCACATCCATTTGATTTAATATATATATATATATATATATATATATATATATATATATATATATATATATATAGTTTTTTAACGATAAATACGGTTAAATAGTGGCTTCGCCTCGAAGCCCGTTTTTTTTATTTACTTAGAAAGTCGACCAGAATTTATTTGGACGTACATAACATTTTATTTGTTTTTATTATTTTTAAAACCGTAATCTACGTACACCCGTGTTTCAAGGTAACTACCTCTCATCAGTGAAGCTTGACTATGTCTAGGAATCGAACTCCAGACCATGTTTACCACAATCCGGCGCGTTAACCGTTTCACCACGAACTCCCAGATGATTTTATTGTTTATTTTTATCGCTTATAAATTTAGATTTGTTGTTGTTGTTTTTTTAACGATACACACGGTTAAACAGTAGCTTAGCCTCTAAGCTCGTTTTTTATTAGTCGTGTGCAAACGACTCTATAAGTCACTCCATCAGTCGGTCGGTCGGTCTGTTCGTAACACTTTTGTGCTTGGGCTTTTTTGTTAAGATCAAAGGTCTGTTGTTAATAAATGCTTTCTTAGGTTTTTAAGTTTTTCTTGGCCTTTTGGCCAAGATCAAAGTGTAGCATCTGTCTTACTACATGCTGTAGTGCTGTACGTATTATGATATAAAGTGGGGGATCACTTTTCTGCATTAATTTAATGTAAAAGGAGCACCCACTTTATAACCAGTCAGTCTCAAAGCCATTCAAGTCATTCTCCAGATCGTTCAAGTTGTTTTTTAAGGATTCCAGTTATTTTTTACGCATTCAGGTCATTCTTAAGGTCATTCAATTCGACCTTAAGTTCATTAAAGTCATTCTAAGTCATTTACTTTTTATTTATTTAAGTCATTACAGCCTATTTTTTGGTCATTTTAGTTTATCTTTAAGAATTACATGTCAATCCTACATTCACGCATTTATTTATTACACGAGAGCACGCGACTAATGGCTATCTTTTTATATATATATATATATATATATATATATATATATATATATATATATATATATATATATTGGTGATGGAACGATTTCAAAATTTTTCCCGATTCCGATACAATTACTGATTTCGTTTTTAATTTCCGGTTCCGATACGATTCCCGGTTCCGATTCTAATAACAAAAACGCCCGATACAACACAATTATAGAATGAGTACCTTAAATGGCGTCGATTTAAGTCTATTTGAGAAATGTTCCGATATTTGGAGCTTTACTTGTCGGAGAGAACAATGAGTTTTAGATATAAATTTACCAAATTATATTATTCGAAACTGAACTAATAATTTGTTTACGTCAAGAAATGTCGAGCCTTACTTTTGAACAAAAAATGTCCACATGAGAGGATCACGTCTTAGGAGTCTCGATAATCGCTTAAAATAAAAATTAAAGAAAATAGTGAGGTAGATATAGTTTTGGAACGATCCCACCCTTCCAAGTGTTAAAAACTTTTTTTTTTTTTTAAATAAATACATGGTTTCGTTTTTCGTGTCTTCTGTTCAGTTTCGTTACATAATCAACCGTCTCCTCTTGCGGTAGCTTTATTTTTTGACATTACTTAAAAATTATACAAATTTATTTTTCTTTTGGAGTGGGGGCTCTTTTTAAATCTAGATCCACCTCGGTATTTTCTTTACTTTTTTTATTTTTGAGCGATTATCGAGACTCTTAAGACTTCATCCTCTCATATCGGACATTTTTTGTTAAAAAATAACATAACTTTTATATAGAGTGTTGTGGTTCTCAGTTGATTACCTGTGTCTAAAAAGGTGATGATCATATTCTGTTGTCATAGCCCTAGTGATTACTATTTCAAATTGCTATATTTTTGTTCGTTTTACGGCTGTTGTTATTGTTGTTATTATGGTCACTTTTTTACGCATTTTGTTTTCATATTTTCTCTACTACTTTCGTTTAGTATTTTTAAAAAATCCTATTTTCACCCCCCAAACAAGGCATAGTGCCACTTTGATGTAGGGGGCTACTATCGGGGACATAAGTTGTAGCGATAGTATGTAGGAAGTTGAGCAGACACATGTCCGGCCCAGCTGAGAAAGCAGGAACTACAAAGGGAGTTCCAGAGTCTAGCAGTTCTGGGGGAAGAAACTATTAAAATAAAAAGTTTTCTTACATCTAGGGATCTCTACTTTGTATGGGCGGGATTTTGCTGCCTGTCGGGTTTGTCGGGGGTATTTACGTCGAGAGGATTCAAGGGCTTGTAGTTCGTCGGAGCATCTACCATTAAGATACTTGTAGAACATGTAGAGGGATGCAACATCACGTCGATAGAAGAGAGGTTGAAGCTTAGATGACAGATATATGTAAAGATATATTTTAATTAGCATTTCTAAGTATTCACAACAACTGCAAAATATTTTAAACTGTTAACGTTCTCTCGATATCATGTAAGGATGACAATGTTGTCCACATATCATGTGATGAAAACGTTAGTGTAGCAGGTATATACAATTACATTTGTTCACCTTGGCTCCCATTCTCCAGTGATTTTTCTATCAAATTGCATTTTTCAAGGACAAGAAATGCTTTTTGACTGGGGTATTTTTTATTGTTGTTCATTTCTGAGTTGGTAGCTAAGTATATATATATATATATATATATATATATATATATATATATATAGATAATGGCACCATGTTCAAAGGTCAAGAATTTAAGATCTACTGTGAGTCACTGGCCATAGAGCATATCACAACACCAACTTTTAGCCCTCGATCTAACGGACAAGCTGAAAGATTTGTCGATACTTTTAAACGAGCGTTAAAAAAGAACGATAACATCGACACTGAAGAAAAAAGTCTTCAGAAATTTTTAGCAGTGTACAGGATAACGCCTAATCCGAATACAAATGCAAATTTATCCCCAGCGGAAATAATGTTTACCAGAAAAGTGCGCTCTGTGTTCGACCGGTTAATTCCGAGTAAAAAAGTAAAAAAAAAAGAAGGACGGGGATAAAGTTTTTTTCAACAATTATCGGGCAGGGAAGAGTTTTTGGGGAGAAGGCATAATCTCCAAAAGAATTGGAAGAATGGTCTACATTATAAAAGGTCAGACATTTTCCCACAAAAAAACATATAAACCAACTCAGACCCCGATATATTGAAATAGTTAAAAACAATGAAGTACCGATGGAAGTACTGTATGACATTTTTCACATAGAGCCTCCAAAAAAAGGAAGCACCAGTAACTGAAAATACAAGTCACTCTCCAAAATCAAAAAATTCGCAAACGCAAATTTTAAGGAGAAGTGAAAGAAAAAGAAAAAGAACTGAATTTTTTGGACAAAGTCAAAAAAGAAAAAAATGGTGAAGCGAAATTCTAGGGAAGAATTTAGCTTGGGAGGAAGGTGATATAATGGACTGATCCAACACCCCTCAAATGAATGGACTGTTACGTCTATAAAAAGACAAACAAACTCTCCTCACGTGGGAGACAGAATTTAGTACTAAGCTGTCAATGGACGCTTAGAAATGTGTGTACCTTTTTACCTAAATAAACCCTTTCTGCACAACCCCAGTAATGACTTGTTATTCATATAATCTACGATATAACAATATATTAAATCGCAACTTTATAATATATAAAAAACAATAGAACATTAACTCTACAATAATATTTACGGAATCTGAAAGAATTAAAATATATTTAACCATACTTTACGATCGGGCTTTGCCGGGCGTTCGTGCTAGCTTAGATAAATATATTTGCAGTTTTAACAAAAGAGCTACAATAATATCAGAGCGTCTCCATTTACACTGGGCATCTACAGAATACCAACATCAATATATTACATATGAAAGAGTCGACTGTGGAATTTCCACAGGTCCAGCTAGTTATCTATTATTATATGAAATGTGAATTGATCAGCGTTTGTTTCCTTAAGATTTTTTTCTTACATTCTGTAATATGATTTAGTTATACCTGGAAAAATTATGTTTAAATTTAATTGTTCTAATTAACCATAATTTACAATTAATTTTAACAAGACCAACTTTTCTCTCTTTGACTAGGTATTTCCTCCACTCTATGTTGTCGCAACCAATCTCGAATACGTAGAAGCTCAGTTGGGAATCGACTATGAAAATAACGAGTATCTATGAGTATGAAATAACATTTGTCTTTGAAAAATTTTATAAAAATTATTCTTTGTAAAAATTGGCCCTGTCGGTGGGGCATTAGAATACGCCGACTGCCCCCAAGCAGAGGGTAAAAGTCCCTCAATGGGGGTCCTGGATATGACCTTAAACTATATCCAGTGGTGAGGCCCCAGCTTGCGGGCTTTGGGGAGTGTGGAGCAACCCTTTAATTACCATTGTTCCCAGGTCCACTCTGACCCGGAGTGGTAGTACCTGTTAGGGTCCCAACTATGGGTTAAATAGAAACCGACGTGAAAACAACAAATATATTCTATTAGAAAAAATTTTTCTTCAAAATCTTTGGATTCGACATTAAATAACCCGAAAAGGATTGATATGCCGTAAAACAAAAACAACACAACAAACCAACAACCAAATCTTTGTAAAAATAAATCGTTGTTTGTCAAATTTCCCGCTTTACTAGCGACCACTCTGTGCAATGATAGATTCAGATGTTGAAATGGTTAATAGTGAATGGAATGTTTTTAAAATGGGAATGGAAATTTTGTTAACGTCTTTTTATTAACTTCTTTTATTAACTTTTTTGTGAGATGATATTAGGATGAGAATGTCGTCCACACATCTTGTGAAGAAGACGCTGGAGTGGCAGATATGTAATGTACTCTGTTCTTATCCATCTGTATGTAGAATTACATCTAGGTTGAAACGTATAACAATGATTTAGTTATTCCGGTACTCATGCAGAGAGGGATCCAGACGTAACTTAGCGCACGCCCGGCTTTCCTCAGAACATGACGTCAGCAGTCGGAGTAAGCCGAGCGTCTCCGAGGAAATTAAGCCGTCTGACGTAACATATAGCTAAACCAATGACAATGTAGCGCGATGGTTTTCAAGCGAACCGCGTTCGCGCGAGTTGAAAATTCACAGCCGCAGACGACAATTTGGAAGAAGAAAAGAAAACAAATTAGTAAATAATAAAAAAAGGCACACCAGTTCGTACTTTCTCGTCAGAAAAAAAAAAATAATTTTACAGCCTTAAGTGAGCAGCTGAAAACATCAACCGGAGTCCTCAACTTTTGCCAAGAAAAAAAATTACTCGCACGGACGAAAACTTTTGCATCATGTGGACACAGATGCAATCTTATTATAAAAGGAAAGGTAAGCGATGGCTATGCCTGGAGGCGTCAGGCTACCAAATGCCGAACCTTTACATCCAGCTGGACTGGTACCGTTTTTTGCCAAGTCCAGGCTGACAATTGCCATCATAATTAAAATAATCTATTTGTGGGCGTTCGAGCGAGCAACACAGAAAGACTTCCAGCGCGAATGTGAAATACGATCTACGCACACACACCATTAACGGTCTGAGGAAACAACAACAATATCTGTTTTAATATAAAAAAAAAATCCCACCCAGTTTTGGTTCAATTTTTCTAGTTTTCTAGGTTTTTCTTTGAAAAGAAAAAAAAAGACCCCCCCAAAAAATAACAAACAAAAAAATAAAAAAAATTTGTTTTCAATTTTTCTTGAAAAAAAAAACTTTACAAAAAAAATCCTTGAAAGTATGTATTTGACTTACCATTTAACCTTTTCTCGAACAAATTTTTTTAATATCATTTATCTAAATTTATCGGTTCGTTGACTGTCATGGCTCTTGTGAGCTGCGACGTTGTTTGGCTGTGGAATTTATTATACAATCTCTCACATTCTGAAAATCCTATTATATGTTGCACGTTGGGTTAAAGCACTGCTGGATGGCGTCGTCCCTTCGAGTTAAAAATTCCTACTTGTGAGACATCGGCAAGGGTGATTGATTGGTTGGACGGCCGCGTCCCTTGTCGAAACGAAGTGGGTTCATTTCACAGTCGGATTTCGTCGCGGTTTGCTTTATCTGTGTTGGTTAATAGAAATTCTTGTGTGCGGGGCGTTTGCTCAGTTGGTAGAGTGCTTGCCTCGTATGCAAGAGGTTTGGGTTTCGAATCCTGAGCTCGGATGTGTCTAACTGATGAGCCCAAATGAGGGCGAAACTCAAGTCTTGGACTTCCGGTTCGTTGACTGTCATGGCTCTTGTGAGCTGCGACGTTGTTTGGCTGTGGAATTTACTAAAAAAAACATATATATAGCAAAAAAGAACAGATATTATTATAACATTTTTCTTTACAGTTAATAAAACTTAAAATTTAAGGTAGGTTTTCTTTTCTTGTTATGCTTTCATCGGCGATGCTCGGCTTACTTCCGGCTGTTGGCGTCATGTTCCGGGGAAAACTGGGCGGACACTGAGTTACGTCTGGATCACTTTCTGCATGGTAAAATATTATCACAATAATTTAATAATATCAAACATCAATGCCAGTTCACACTACAGCAATGACTTTTATTTTTTCTGCGAGCACCAGGTATTCTATAATTTCCTGTTCCTGGCAAATACACACCCAAAGCGATCGCTTATGATATCATGCTGGTTCGACACATTAGGTTTATTTCTTTATTTATTTGCAGGCTATTATCCTCATCTTTATAGTCGCTGTTTCACGACGTTTCGGCCAACTATTCCTCTGGTCTTTGTCTGGTTGTTAACTGCGACAGGATAGGAATGCTGAATCTTTTAACTGTATCTTCAGTAATTACTGCCTTCCATAGTTGTCGTCAGAGGATTAGTTGGTCAAAACGTAGTGAGACAACAACTATGGAAGGCAGTAATTACTAAAGATACAGTTGAAGATTCAGCATTTCTATCTGGTCGCGCTTAACAACCTGACAAAGACCAGAGGAATAGTTGGCCGAAACGTCGTGAAACAACAACTAAGAAAGATGAGGATAATAGTCCGAAAATAAATAAATAAAATATACAAATTACTCATCTCAAAAGAGTGTCAATAATTAAACATAAGGTTTTATTGTGAGCCCTGCATCGAACGATGCAGCCAAACTTTTTTAGATTTTTTGGGTGTAGAATCCCTCCTTCATTCGTTGTTATTCCCAGGTTCACAATGACCCGAAATGGTAATAACTATAAGGGACCCATCCATATATCTATAAAACAGAAGATATCGCTTCTAATCAACGCATTGTTTACAAAATTCACTCATATATGAAAATTTAATCTTACAAACCTATCGTATGCGAAACATATGTACAGTTTCAACATAAAATGAACTGACGACGGTTGATATACCGTAAAATAAAACGACGAAAATATTTGTTTTATAAACGGGTAATATGTACCGCATAATCACTTCCATAAGACCGCCGAAGTTAGGTGACCTTCAGGTTTGTCACTACTAAAATGGGTGACGTTTTAGGAATACTAGATGCTGTATGTGATCTCAGCTTATATCGGCATAGTTTCCTGACGTCCTGGGCTTTTTTTCGCTAAAATCAGGCAGTGTCATTCAGAAAAACAATTCAGTTAGTGATTTCTGAACTCTTGCCCCACAGTCATATGTGCAGGTAAGATTCTTTATTAGGACTGCTGTGAATTCATGAAAGCAAATTAATTCAGTAATCGAAGGACATCAATTGACTTACTGGCAAAATCCATTACTAAAACATTAAAAATGTTTATTTTTATTTTTATATAGTTTTAAGTGTAAAAATCTCACAAGACTCTATATCTCTCCCTCTCTCTCCCTCATTCTCTCTCTCTCTCTCTATATATATATATATATATATATATATATATATATATATATATATATATATATATATATATATATATATATATGATTTTCAGAATGTGAGAGATTATATATAATAAATTCCACAGCCAAACAACGTCGCAACCCACAAGAGCAATGAACCGGAACCGAAAGTCCAAGACTCGAGTTTCGCCCTAGGTCTTATCTGTGGGGTTGCCCCACATATGGTCTTTGCTTGCAGTATGTATTTATTTGCTTCCCCACTGAACAAATTAGGCACAAGGCCGTTTTTTAATGTGGAGAGAGAGAGAGAGGGAGGAGGGAGGGAAAGGGGGGACCAGCTCCCGAGAGGTGGGAAATGGGAGCTGGATAGTAACTGTTGGTATGAAGGGTTGCCCCTACATTGACCAAGGTCTGATATGTGGGGTTACCACACATATGGTCTGTGCTTGCAGTATCTGTCGGAACAGATACTACACTTTGAGGTATTTATTTGCTCCCCCACTGAGCAAATTAGGCACAAGGCCGATTTTTAAAGTGAGGAGTGAAGGGGAAATGGGGACCAACTCCCCGGGGAGTAGGGGAGCTGGATAGTGACAATTGGTATGAAGGGTTGCCCCTACATTGACCAAGGTCTTATATGTGGGGTTTCCCCCACATATGGTCTTTGCTTGCAGTATCTGCCGGAACGGTTTTCAAACAATGTTACGAGATTTTTTCAATGTGTCTTAACTAAAATGTCCAACCATGCAACTGAAGATTCTCGCTACCAGAAACGGGACCAGGTTTCTCGTTCGTCTACAAATAAATTAAATAGCAATTTAAAACATTTTCTCTAACAGTTTTATTGTTCAGTAAGTTTTTTTTTAACATGTTTTTCTTTATTTCCTGCGTTGGTCTTGTGCACTGGATGACACGGCGCTGATTTAATAAACATTTCTCTGCACGCGTCAGCAAGATTTCAAACCGCAACGGATATCTACCGTACAAAAAAAAAAGAGAAAAATAATGTACTTCTTGTCAGAACTAATAAAACTTGTTTTCTTCTTTTATTCGTTTAATACTATTTTCCATGTTATTGTTTCTATTTTTCTAAACAAATTTTTATTCATATTTTATTGTTATTGTTCTCTTTCTGTTTTTTTTTTTCAATTTCCTTTCTTCTTCTTACCTTTCATTCCATATTTCTTTCGATTCATTATTTCCCACTTTGTTTTGTGGTTATTTCGTTTCTTTTTGTTACTGTTTTTGTTTTTCTTTTCATTTTTCTTTCTTTTCCTCTCCTTTATGCTTACCATTTTCTATATTTCTTTTTGTTTTCCTGCGTTTTACTTTATCGCCTTTCATCCTTTTTATTTCCTTTTTGTTTTCTTACTTTCCCTTCTTTTCATTTTAATGTTTACTTCCGTTTTTTTTTTTTTACTTCTTTAATTCTCTTTTTTCTTTAATTCTTTTTTTTTTTTGATACAGTCTTCCTTTTTTTTCTCGAAATTTCAACATGGAAATGTTTTTATGTTGTAGATAAATAACAAAATGGCGGATGTGTATCGTTTTAGTTGTTCACCAATGAAAAAGGTAAAAGTAAAAAAAAACAACGTCTTTTTCATAAACGATTTCTAAGGAAAGTCCATATTTTTCTTTAAATCTGACGATTCTTTTGTTGATAATACTCAAGCTTTGTTTTTTATGAAAGTCTCATAAATGAAATAAAAACTGATAAACGGTCGTAATCGTTTGAGATTCAAACCATTTTTTTTCTTTTTATAGGTTCGTCTGTTTCAGAAAATATATCCATTTATACCTACTCTTAAATGCAATTTTAGAACCGGATTAATTTCTTCATATCCATTGAACATTACATTTTACTTTGCCTACATAACCTAAATTATGTATATATTATATATATACATATACCGACACACACACACACACACACACACACACACACACACACACACATATATATATATATATACATATATATATATATATATATACATATATATATATATATATATATAATAACTAATATATATATATATAATAATGTATTTTTTCTTCTTAATTAAGCCTCGTCCCGACAGCCGAGTTTAAAATTTCTTCCATGTCTTTTTTTACGCACATTTTATCTTTCTTTTAATAATATATTGGAATTCATTCCCTTTTCCTTGTACCTATATGTGAATATTCCACGGATTTCTGACTTTTGGATTGTTTTGGACCATCTTCCAATTACGCGATTCCCTTCGATTCTACTAGTGCGAATGGAAATTTTACTAACTTTCTTCATTCTGCATTTTTGGATTTTACCGTCAGTGGATAATTTACCCTTCACCAGACTATCCATTCACGTGACATCACTTTTTTATTCACCCTATTCCCTCTGCTTCATTTTATTTTTTTGCTATGAAATAAGATCTATGGCTTACTTGTAGTTTCATCAAATACTTTTGCAAGCAAAATCCGATCCCCCATTTTGCTAAATCCTACCCTCTGATGAGAATGAAGTATTTCTTCGAAACTCCGCGGATTAAGGACTACCCACTTATTTAGTTTTTCCTTTTTAAAATTAAATATGTTTTTAACTCTTTTGCAAAGTGTTTTTAACGTGTTTTATTAAGTATTTGTTCCTCTCTCTCTCTCTCTCTCTCTATATATATATATATATATATATATATATATATATATATATATATATATATATATGTATATATATATATATATATATGTACATCATTCAAACACAGTAGTATTTGAATATATGGTTATGTGTTGGTTTTACTTTTTTTTTTATTACATTTTCACCCCAAACAAGGCACATTGCCACTTTGGTGTAGGGGGCTACTATCAGGGGTACTACGTAGGGATTAGGGCAGCGAGATGTTGGTTCACGTTGCACTTGAACTTATGCATGTCAGTACAGTTGGGGAAGCAGTGACCTGGAATGGAATTCCAAAGTCTAGCAGTTCTGGGGAAGAAACTACTGGAGTAGAAAGATCTTTTACATCTAGGGATCTCTACAGTGTGGGGGTGGGATTTTGCAGCTTGTCGGGTCTGTCGAGGGTGTTCACGTCGTGGGGGCACAAGTGCTTGCAGTTCTTCAGAGCATTCACCATTATAATACTTGTAGAACAGGCAGAGGGATGCAACGTTTCGACGATGGGACAGAGGCTGAAGTTTAGATGCCAGTTTAGGGCCTATCAGATATGCGACTCTCTTTTGAACCCTGTCAAGGAGCGAGAGACTAGTTAATTAGGACTGCTTTAAAGCTTCACTGTTCACTCATTTTTCGACCAAATTTCAAAGAATTATTAAAGTTTATAGATCACCTATTCAGCTATATTGTGATTTTTTTTATTCAATTGTCGTTTAGTAAAACAAAAGTTAGAAGTAGCAAGTGGAACAGAGAGAATGCAAGAATGGAAGGGAGATAATTGAGGGGATTATATTGAAAGCAGATGAGTGCCATACATTCTTATTACATATGTGTATGTAATGTTTATGGGGGCAAAAAAATGAGACTAAAATTAAACAATAAACAAGTGGTTTTACTAGAAGCTTGGAAAAATCATGGATTGTAATAGAAAAATGCGAGCATGAAAGTAATATGGTTAAGCTTAAACATGGAAAAGCAAATGGCTAGTTGGTGAAACTGAAAAAGAAATGCTCTAGATATTCTAGTAAAAATATAATAAATTTATGACTTAAAATATTGCAGCATTATTTTTTTAAATTCAATTTTTAATATTATGTAATCAATTCGTAATGCTGCAATATTTAATTTATAAATTTATTTTATTTTTTACTGGAATATCTTGGAACATGTGGTATATTAAATCCAAATTCATGAAGCATGAATGATGGAAAATGCTCTTAGCCATATCCTCGGGCATTACTATCAAACACAGTCACAGGAAATGATGGATATATTTTATACAGGAGAAGATCAGTAGAAAATGGCGGTAAATTAGCCATCATACAAATGTGAAAATGGTGACATTGAAGTATGTGAATAAAGGCAGCGATATGGCAGTTTTTGGTTTGAAAACTCAAGGAAATGATAGGAATGCAAGCATACATATCGATGAAATTGCACAGTTTCAAGCTGGAAGATATATAAGCAGTAATGAAGCTGTATGGCGAATTCTTTCATTTCCCATAAATGAACGAAGTCCGGCTATTGTTCACTTACCTTATTTAGAAAATGGACAACGCGTTTACTTTACAGCTTCAAATGAGCAACAAATAGCTCTTAATCCACTGGTGACAACATTAACAGCTTTTTTCACGTTATGTCAAAATCACGCATTTGCATCAACACTGCTCTATTCGGAAGGGCCCATGTATTATGCATGGAATAGGAGTAGAAAATTATTAGAACGACACAAACGAGGATATAGGGTGGACGGACACCCTGGAACATTCAAAGAAAACACAATAGGCCGACTGTATATTATTTATCCCAAACAAGATGAATGTTTTTTTCTTCGCATGCTGTTGGTAAATGTCCCTGGTCCAACGTCATTTTAGCAATTAAAAATTTTCAATGGTGTTACACATGCCACTTTTCGCAGTGCATGTCAAACACTGAATTTATTGGAGAATGACGGGCACTGAAATGAATGCATTAATGATGCATGTTACACATCGCATCCAATTCAAATTCGTGCATTGTTTGCCATCATATTGACAACTTGCCTCCCTTCATCTCCAATAGAGCATCGGTTTGGAAGAAGCGACAAGGTATATTATATTTTACGTCAAAACGACGGACGTTCAAAAAATGATGTTTCTTATTTTTTATATATCCCCAACATAAATCAGTAGAGGTTGCAAATTGAATTGTTACGATGATTGAACTGCATTCACGATCTGAAAGTTTCATATATCCGTTGTTGACGGAATGAGACTCGCCAGATTTTATGGTATCAATCTCGTTTTCATAGCTCTACAAATTTTGAGTTAATGAAAAATAAAGCTTTACTTTTGGAATAATTCATGTATGACAAAACGCGCTAATGACGCCCATGCACAGCTACCGTTCACTAAGTGCATGGTGATGACCATGTAGAAACAATAAATTTTTAAATACAGGGCTTAATTAATAAACAGAAAAAAAAACACTAGCTAATTAGCATAATAGAAAATTTTTTTTAAAAATAAATAAGAAACGGGTTATATTGACTATAAAAATACAATAATAAATAATGGAAAACCAAATGCAAATTCGCTGTCAATTGTTAATACATAAATAACGTTATTATATTTATTACATAGCCATTCTTTGCGAACCCACCCTTATTAAGAATTTCTGGTCAGCACGATTCCTGGTCATTTGAAGTATCCACCATTTGGAAAATAGGACTTTCCTGGAAATATATCATGGGTTACTGTCACACAAAGTACTTTACTGCGTAGACTTTTGAGTTTTCAAGCAAGATTATATATATATCTATATCTATATCTATCTATCTATCTATCTATCTATCTATCTATCTATATATATATATATATATATATATATATATATATATATATATATATATATATATGATGGACTCTCCCGTCGATTTCAACGTAGGAGCTTTCGCCACATGTAAGTTACTTGGAAATACGCACAGATGGTTTGGTGTTTCTTAATAGTAATGAAGGCTTGGTGTAGAACCAACAGCAAGTGTTATTATATATATATAACAAGTGATATTATATATATATATATATATATAACATTTGATAATATATATTTTATATATAAAAAATGATGTTATATATATATGTATTATAAATAACAAGCGATATTATATATATATCATAGATAACAAGTGATATATATATAACAAGTGATATTACATATATAGATATTATATATATATATATATATATAAGTGATATTAAATATCTATTAGGTATAACAAGTGATAATATATATCATATATAAAAGTGATATTATATATAAATATTATATATGCCAATACGCGAAAGAGCAGGACACAAAATATTTTAAATAATAATAATAATAATAATAATAATAATAATAATAATAATAATAATAATAATAATAATAATAATAATGATAATAATAGAATAACAATAACAATAACAAAGACTTTCGTTGACGAGGACTACTATTGACTATAACCAGTTATACATTCCTTTTGAAATGTTCATCTCTATTTTTCTCGTTATATACTGAATATTTGTTAATGAAACCTATATGAAATATGGTCCTTATATCATTTTAAAGATTTTCTATTCTGAACGAAGTTTTATAAAATTTAATCTAAAAATGTTATTTTAAAGTTTTTGTAAAAAATATTCAGATTTTCTCATTATTCAGACCTGTATTACAAAGAGAGGGTTGCAAAAAATGAGTTGTGGTGTAAGGAGAAATACAAACTGAAACAGAGAGAATATTCAGACCTGTAATAATACAAAGATGGGGTTGCAAAAATGAGTTGCGGTGTGAGGAGAAATACAAACTGAAACAGAGAAAATATTCAGACATGTAATAATACAAAGAGGGGATTTCAAAAATGAGTTGTGCTGTGAGGTGAAATACAAACTGAAATAGAGAGAAGGAAAGTTTTAAAATATAATCTTAAAAAGAGAAGATACAAGTTAGAAAAGCATTTCATCCAAGGCATGAAAATTGTTAAACAAAATGTTTTTACTATAGGCTTTAAAAATAAAGGTACAAGATTCAATTTGAAATTTATTTATCTTCAAAGTGCACTTTTATAAATTTTACAAAGTAAGGTATAAAAATTTAATTTAAATTGAATCAAAAAATTACCTTGGATTAATTTTATGTAATATACATTTTGTTACAATTTAAAAACATTACCTTTCATCTAAAAATTCGATATAAAATTTTGAATGATTTTTTTAAAGTGAAACAGAATGTACATTACATAAAATAAATCTAAGGTAATTTTTTATTCAATTTAAGTTGAATTTTTATACCTTACTTTGTAAAATTTATAAAAGTGCACTTTGAAGATAAATAAATTTCAAATTGAATATTGTACCTTTATTTTTAAAGCCTATAGTAAAAGCATTTTGTTTAACAATTTTCATGCCTTGGATGAAATGCTTTTCTGACTTGTATATATATTATATATAACAAGTGATATATATATATATATATATATATATATATATATATATATATATATTATTATTTAACAGGTGATATTATATATATATTATTATTTAACAGGTGATATTATATATATATATTATATAACAAGTGATATATATATATTTATATATATATATTATACCACTTGTCTTTTGTCTACCTCCCTCAACACCGACAGTTTTCCATTATTTGCACTGTGATAGCCGTCTAACGCTCCGCTCTCTCTCTCTCTCTCTCTCTCTCTCTCTCTCTATATATATATATATATATATATATATATATATATATACACGTAATGTGTCATATTATTATGGCATGATATCGGTCAGTATTTATGATTTTGTTTATTCTTTCTACACTATGAAAAGGAAAGGAATAGCGAAATAGTTGAGCTGTGACGTCATCATGTACCCAAATGAACCACAACTTCCGATGGCAACTGAAGGAAACAGATCTCGGTGAAAGTGTTAACTATAAACACAGAATGTATAAACATATTTCATTTCTCTTCACTGAATTGTTCTCTCGAGTTTACATCTGTCATGTGGAGTCTGTTTTTATAATTGTGTGTGGGTTTATGATCAAACTTATACAAACACAACTGGCCAGATATCCGCTGAGCTAAAAAAAATGTTTTCTTCATCTCCAAACAAAATATATTGCTACTCAAACGTAAACACATACTTTTATAGACGCCAGAATTTTAGGAGGGAGACAACTTGCTTGGGGAGTTGAGCAGCACGATGTTGGGTCACATTAATATTTAAATTTCTGTATTTTTGAAAACAGTGAGCAGGTATGGGATTTTAAAGGCAAGTGATCCCAGAAAAGAAGCGGTCAGAGTAAAATATCACCCGACGGCTACAGACTTCGACGGTGATTGGGTGGGGCTTTTCTGCTACTACGATGAGTGAGGAAATCGTTATATAGTCGAATAAAACTGGTTACCGCTAGGAGCATTACGTTTCTTGGGTTCTTTAATTTTCGCTGGTCGATTTATACGACAGGAAAGTGGACACCCATCAAAGTGACGATAACCGTCACCGCAATATTCTCTGGTCACGCTTAGTGGCGCAGATTGCTGAAAATTTTTTCACTTGGTGCTTGAAGTGAAAGATTTATTATGGAATATTGAGATAACCTGATCCACTACTTATGTGTCACAGAATTGTGTCTGCCTTTAGTGCAATCGGAACAATCGCTGGTGTTCATATACTTCTTCCAGTTCAGTTTTTACGATATCGTAAAATCTTGTTAGTATTATTTAGAGCGTCATTTTCACAAGGTTTTGGTTGATAAAACCTCTAACCTTCTTTGGGTGTATTTTGTCTAACTCGGCAATATGGATTGAATTTCGAACGGAATCTTTCCTTTATTTACTTCCCGGGGGTAGCATGGTCTTTTCCAATCAGCCATGACTGGATAAGGGCCATAAGTAATTCGCATTTGTATTTTTCGATCGCCCACACGGAGAATTGAACCTTCAACTTTTAGGAGAATATCGCTTTAACAATTGAGTTTTCCAAGTACTCTAACCACTGCGCCACGTATCTTTGTGTAAGAAATTCCGTCTAAATTCTCAAGTTCAACAGAAACCTGCCGGAGTTCGACAAGATATACATGAAGGAGATTGAAAATTATATCGACCGAAATGTTGTGAAAATGACACTCAAGATAAGAACAGTAGATCGAAAAATCCAAACAATATCAATAATGAATCCTCATTTTAAAAATTCAGAAACTTAATATAAAACCTTGGGTTTGGTTTCCTCTGATTCTTCGTTACTTCAAAGAGTTAAGTATACTGTAGTTGATTTGGTAACTTATCAATACCCAGAAGGCTCTAGATGATTAGGGTTTACGTGTTTATCAGGTTGGCGGTGAAGCAACGCATTGTGGATTAGTAACGATAGTTTACACTGGTCAGAATTTGATTATTTAAAAAGATAACTCAGCAAGAATTTGTTCACATTAGACTTGAAAACGACTAGGTGGTAATGAGCTAGTAACCAGCCCCGTGGGATTTTATTCCACATGTATGTGGTTCTTGGTAATAAACTTTACTCATTGGAGTTCGTAATAGGTTTCGTACTCTTTAAAAGTAAGAAAGGATACTCTAGGCGACATCTCCCCAGATGTGGCAACGGCACTATATTTTATACTGATGCAAGATTTCTTCTGCATTATTGGAGTCGCCATTGATGGTAGATATACATATTCCAGTATTTCTTGCTTGGTGACCTTGTCCCCACAGTCAACATTCATAATATACATTAAATGACGCGACGTGAGACTTTTTCACTTCAATGAGGCTTATAGTTTATATGTCTGCGTCATAGACACGGTTTGTCCGGACAACTGTTTTGTAGAGATTGTACTCCACTCAAACTGTAACAACCCGGTTTCTCCGTCGTGTTTTCTAAAGTTTCTCATGTGTTGTGTTGGTGTTGCCCATCCTAAGCACGATTTCTTTAATCAACCCAACGTTTTACTGGACTATATCTTCAAAGCGGATGAACTTAAAGAAGGCGAGCAGAAATTTAAGAGAGTTTTATTTTGTAGCTTGATTGTTGAACTGATACAGATAGGCCCACCCGCCGAACGACAAACAAGCACGAGAGAAAGAAATTGAAAGCTAGAAATAAGTAGAAATTGATAGAGAAGGTATTAAGTACCAAAAGATTTAAGAAAGAAAGAACAAAAGAAAAAAAATAATAATACACTGCCCCTTCCCCCCCCCAAAAAAAAAGAGCGAGACCAAACAAGCAAGTAGAGTCAAGGAGGAAAGAAAGACCAAGGAACTGACCAGCCCTCCGCCAGATAAGCGCGAAGAGAACTGGGACCTCGGAAAGGCTTATTGCCACTCAAATTCCAGTGGAGACCAATAGCCGCTGCCAGGGAGAAATCAATGGCGAGCAGCTGTTGCAACAATGCAAATTTATTTGCAACTGTTGTTGAAAGAGGTGGAGAGTACTGAAAAACTGGGGAGTCTTGTCACTCAGCTTCCAAAGAACACCACATGCTGTTTTCTGGGAGAGATCTTTGAAGATCTGTGTGAAAGCTCCTTGTGAGCTAATAATAATAATAATAATAATAATAATAATAATAATAATAATAAGTTCTACACCCCCATCACGCATCCCCTCCCATTGTCTCATCACGATCCCCCCCCCCCAAAAAAAATGTGATACCAAAGAGCCAAGAAGGGTCAAGGAGGATGGAAAGGCCGAGAAGAGAACGCTGACCAGACCTCCGCTGGACAAGCGCGAAGAGAACTGGGATCGTGGGGAGTATTCATGTATAGACCAATGACCGCTGCCAGCGAGAAATCAATGGTAAGAGACTGTTGCGATGACGCAAATTTATTTGCAAATGCTATCGAAGGCGGTGGAGATAACTGGACGTCTGGGGAGACTTGTTGTCACCCAGCTTCTAGAGAACACCACAGCTTTTCAATCAGATGTTTGATGACTTGTGTGAAAGCTCCATGTGAGACAACAACAACAACAACAACAACAACAGCAACAACAACAACAATAATAATAATAATAATAATAATAATAATAATAAAACAGAAAAATAAAATAAGCGAAATGAGCAAAAGAAAGTAAGAATTTATGAAAAGAAGCGACAAATATACAACGAAAGAAATTAAAGAAAAAGTGAATAAAGAAAAGCAGAAAGGGGTCTTAGAAAAACAGGAAAAGTGAAAAACAATGGACTCGAAATTGAGAAAAATGAAATTATTTTAAAAGAAACGAATAAGAGGAGGAAGGGAATAGGAAAAAAAGATAGAAAGAGAGTAGTTAATAATTAAATAGAGTTATTGCAATTTCACCGGACATCCCAATCTTCAGAATTTTATGAATACAATCCGCAACTTTCTTAAATATTTGTAATGAATTTTAGTTTATTCTCTGTCGCTTGGGACGCCATCTTTAGTGAAACAAGGGTCGATGAGACAGACTATACAGGTTATTTTTGTTTCCATATTAAAATAATACAAATAACCCTGTGTTTAGTTTTGCCGTCGATGGGAAGCAAGTAAATAGGAAGCAGTTTTTAAAGAAGAAAAGGAATAAAAAGGAAGAAGGAGGCCATTTTGAATGAGGAAGAACCATCTCTTTCTCCCTCTGCGGAACATATGTTCGTTGCAGTTGTTCTAACCTTGCCCCACTTAAAACTCGGGAGATAAAAAAACACCGATCCTTAACGTAAGGTCATTACAAAGTCTGAGTATGTGTTTTGTTTATATTATCGATGGGAAAGAAAGGTCGCGTGTGTTTCCTGGTCATAAGTCGGGACATTTGAGATAACAGCGTAGAACTGAAGAATGATGAATGATTCGACTTATGATGGCACTTATAGACACTCACATACATTGTTCGCAGACATACATGAGTTCCATTAACGAGTTCTTTCAATGCGCTTATATATGATCTATGTATGCATTTATTTATGTCAGTGTGATTCGTCTGTTTGTCTATCCGCCCCCGATACCTCTTTCTCTCCTTTCTCTCTCTCTTTCTCTTTCTTTCGGTCTCTGCCTTCCTGTCTGTCTGTCTATCTCTCTCTCTCTATATATATATATATTTATATATATATATATATATGCCTATATTTGTATATATATATGTATATATATATGTACACATATGTATATATATATATGTATGTATATATGTGTATGCATATTTATGTATATATATATATGTATATATATACATATATGTATATATATATATGTGTGTGTATATATATGTATATATATATCTGTGTGTATATATATATATATATATATATATATATATATATATATAAAACACAGGAGAAACCCGGGATACGGCATTAAAAATTAGTAACAAAATACAGTACAGTATATAATACACATGTACATGAACAAACAACATGATAAATAACATCTAAATGCGGGGGGGGGGGGAAATACCGTAACCAGGACCCGGAAAACATCGTATCCTGAAAAAACGTATTCTAGGGCCACCGTATAATGTATAGGTCATCATTAAATAATATATATACACATAAAGAGAGAGAAGATCACAGATCTTCCGCGCACACACACACACACACACACCTACAGACATGTATGTGTCAAAATATTAAGTGACCTTATTTTAACACACGCGTGCTTAAATAACTTTTTCTTATTCCTATTTTAGATGTTTAATTAGTTTAGTTATTCATTTAAAATTCATTTATTTTAATATGCTGCTGTATAGTTATGCTAAAGTACAATATTCTGTGTATACAGTTGTTTACCGTTTGACTTCTACAGTGAAAGACGTTTAAAGTTTAGAAATTCTAATTTCTAATTCAGACATAATCTACACAGATCATCCAACTTTCTACATATGTTGGCCTGTCGTATTACTTTCACTTTGTTTGAATTGTTTTAATTCGGCGTGTTTTTTTTTAATTTTGTTATTCAATGTATTTTTATCGTCGTAATATCTGATTTACAATCTAGGGAGAGTATATCCATGTAGTTTTTTTCTTTTATTTTATTTTGATAACTATTAGTGTCCTCTTGTTCATATTTAATTTCAATATTTTGGTGGCCACTATTTTTCCAGATGTTTTGTAAATGTTTTTAACTTTTTAAATACGTTTTCGTCAATAGAGTTATTGCTAATCTTACGTGCCATAAAAAATTGAAATCTGTTTTTTGATTGATTGGGGATGATTGAACTTTGTGTTTACTTATATTAATTATTTGTATTTATGTTTAGAGCGACATCTAAAAATGCTTGATCTGTGTAAGTGAATAGGCATTCTTGTGTGTGTGTGGCGTGTTTGCTCAGTTGGTAGAGTGCTCCCCATAGCAAGCAAGAGGTTCGGTTTTCAAATCCTGAGTGAGGATGTGTCTAACTGATGAGCCCAAATAAGGGCGAACCTCGAGTCTTGGACTTCCGGTTTGTTGACTTTCTTGGCTCTTGTGGGCTGCGACGTTGGTTCGGCTGTGGAAAATAATCATATATTCTCTCACACTTTCTGAACATATCACTTGGGCTCATCAGTTAGACACACCAGAATTCAGGATTCGAAACCCGAGACCCTTGCATGCGAGGTTAGTACTCTGCCAATTCAGCAAACACGCCACACACAAGAAGTCTATTAACTAACACAGATCAAGCAAATCGCGGTGAAATCGAATAGCGGAATGGACCATACTTCGTCTCGTAAAGGGGTGCATTCATCGCCACCAACTATAACTCAAGGAATTTTAGTAGGAATTTTATACTCGCTAAGGATGTCATCATGACAAGCTTGTCATGATGACACATTTAGCGAGTATTAAATTCATACTTTTTAGACATCAGCTTGGGCTATAGCTCGTCGCGATGAACACATCTCTTGCCCGAGACGAAGTAAGTCTATTCCACTGTCGGATTTTCGCCGCGGTTTGCTTGATCTGTGTTAGTTAATAAACTTCTTATGTGTGGCGTGTTTGCGCAGTTGGCAAAGTGCTCGCCTCGTATACAAGAGGCTCGGGTTTCGAATCCTAAGTTGGGATGTATCTAACTGATGAGCCCAAAAGGTGAAACTTGGGTCTCGGACTTCCGGTTTGTTAGCTGTCATGGCTCTTATGAGCCGCAACGTTTTGTGGCTGTGGATATATATATATATATATATATATATATATATATATGACAGAGAGACAGAGGGAGAGAGAATAAAGATGAAGTCAAATTAAGCTCATTTGATACCAAGAAACACTACAGAAATATTACATCGGTTCAGACATTATTATATGACTAGCGGGGGTACCCGGCGTTGCCCGAGTGTTTGTTTCCGGGACGGGGGGGGAGTTTTAAAAAATGTTATGGTAGGTAAGTAGGAAGGATCAAACCCGGAGTCATGAGTAAAAGTAGGAAAATAAAGTGAAAAAAAAAAAAACCATCTGCAACGTTAACAGTTCGGCCACCAAGAAAAGTCCATTCCAGTTGTTTAGGAAAAAAAAAAAAAAAAAAAAAACGACTACGGTAGGTCGGCGCGAACGTGAAAATATAATGTGAATTGTCCAGCACGCTAACCACTACGCCACAGAGCACTGCAGCTTAGTTTAGTGATTTTAAATAACTTCACATGAAAGAACTACGAAGCCAAACCGGTGTTCTCTTCTCAACTGTTCCTTGTGAACGATCCCCAAACGGTGTTAAGTGGTGGCAGGGGGAGGAGGAATTTATTAGAAAGAAAATATTTTACCACTTCCATTGATCTTAACCGATTTTTGCCGTGACTTCTCAGCAGAAAAAGTATAGAAATCTAAGATTATCGAGGAATTTGAGAAATAATAAGCCTATAACACACCTCAGATATTGTTCTGCCGCTTGTGCATATTATATTTGCATGCAATATCTTGATTTTTAATCCTATTAAGGTCAAAATCAGACGGGAAAAATGAGTTCATTTTATTTATATAGAAGAAAAGATAGAAGAATAGAAGATAGAAGAAAGAAGAGAAGAGAAGAAGAAAATAGAATAGAAGAAGATAGAATAGAAGAAGAGAAGAGATAATTTAAAAATTATTCTATGACGATTTAAAAATAAGCAAAGATCTTTACATATTCATTTTCGAGTACACCAGTTTCTAAAAGTTTAACATCAACAAATATTTCCCTTCACGATAATTCTCGAGACAAAATTGATTGTATTTTCTCATGTTTGTTACGTTTTTTACCTATTTATTATTGAATTTAATTCCTACAGTCAGAAGTGTTATATGGGAGGCAGGAGACCCCCACAAGAGAAAGAGGAGAGAGACGGCGTGCCAGTAACAAAGAAAGAGAGACAGTATGTGCGAAAGGAATGAAACGATATAAAGATATAGTGAAAAGAGAGACATGGCAAAAAAAAAAACAGAGAGAAGGAAGAGAATAAGAGTGAAAGTAAAGATAAACTAGCGTTAAAACGCACATACACAGACCCATTTACACACACACACACACACACAATTATATTTCGAATCTCACTAGATTCAGCCACTCTGATGAGTCGTAAACGACGAAACACATGTCAGTTGATAATTATATTCTAAAACAATATGCCGTTCCCCATATGGTGGTACCAAATTGATTAAAAGGAAAATTATTCCCAACTCGCATTTAGGTAAAAATGAACTTTCGTAAACAATTGATTTTGGTTGGTTGGTTGTTTTTGTTTTACGGCATATCAACCCTTTTCGGGTTATTTAATGCCGAATCCAAAGATTTTGAAGAAAATTTTTTTTAATAGACTATATTTGTTGTTTTCACGTTGGTTTCTATTTAACCCATAGTTGGGACCCTAACAGGTACTACCACTCCGGGTCAGAGTGGACCTGGGAGCAATGGTAATTAAAGGGTGGCTCCACACTCCCCAAAGCCCACAAGCTGGGGCCTCACCACTGGATATAGTTTAAGGTCATATCCAGGACCCCCATTGAGGGACTTTTACCCTCTGCAGGGGGGCAGTCGGCGTATTCTAATGCTCCACCGACAGGGCCGCGTAAACAATTGAATTCGTTCAAAACGTTCAAAACGTATCGCAAAAACAAAAACAAATAACACACACACATATACATATATATATATATATATATATATATATATATATATATATATATATATATATATATATATATAAGATGGAACGATAAAATTGTCGCAATAGCAAAGACATGATTCCATTTCTGTTTGATTAAAACCAGTTTTCATTTTTTTTGTTGCAGACCATCTACTAGTTGGTCAGTTGTGTACAAATCTCAAGGGCGATAGAAGCCTTCTATCATGTCTGAAAGTAACGCAGTGTTTAACGAGCGAGATCGGGGATGCGACGCCGTAGAACATGCTCCTTACCGACACAAGTTATGACGATAGCACCATTGTCAGCACCCTCAAAATGCAAATCCGGCCTGTTCAATGCTTGAGGGCACAACTCAACGAAATTTTTGGTCACATTTTGGTCTTGATGTGGCTTTAAGTGAGGGCCACATCATGCCACCTCACATCTTCGAAGTCGGCTTGAAAGTTAACAACAAAGTGTGTCTGGATGTGCTGAAGAACATAGTGATACCCTGGTGCAATCAGTTGGCCACTGGCAGACTCGGTTTGTGGTAGAAGGACTCAGAGCCGGTCCACAAGTCCACAGAGACTCGGCCTTGGTTTCAGAAGGAGTGTTATGACTTTGGACCTTCTTTCCCTGGCCCACCTTCTCCGACCTGAACTCGCTGGACTATTTCGTTTGGGTATCTATCGAGAACATTACCAACATGACTTTCCACAACACTAAACCCAGCCTGATCGCCACCATCTGCAGAGTATTCGACGAACTCAAGTCGGCGCTAGTGAAAAAGCTGTGCTCCCAAGTCCGGACCAATATCGGGCGGTGATTGAGCAATATTTAGTTTTATTTTGTTTTAGGCAAAGGGGTGGAAGCTCTTCGAGAAAATTCGGCTAAACACGATTTTAGTTGAATCTAAAAAAATCTAAAAGCTTAAATTTTGTATGGACTATTGCTATGGAAAGTTGCAGCGAATTGATTATTATGGTATTCGTTCGTTGCACCGTTAGGGATTAATAGGGATTTGTAACCGCAATACCACAGTTACTCTAAAAGTTTTCTCAGAAAGTGTTGGGGTTATTTGACTGAAAACTTTTATGAACTTTTATCGTGACAATGTGCAGCGAATTAAGTATTTTGGTATTCGTTGGATGCGTCAGTGGTTTAATAGGGATTAAACGTTATTAGTATTTAATGCGAAAATAAGCACATATTTAAGCTTATTCAACCATTAATTTGTCATAAAATTCTCATTTTAATCAATGGCTATAACTTTTGCACTTTTATAACGTGCCGAAAAGTCGAGATAGATAGAGAGAGAGAGAGAGAGAGAGAGAGAGAGAGAGAGAGAGAGAGAGAGTGTGTGTGTGTGTATGTGTGTGTGTCTGTGTATGTGTGTGCGTATATACGTGCAACGTGTATGCAAACATAAAGAAATAGAAAAAGTAAGCCCACTCCCCCAAAAGAAGTGCCTGAATAATAAAGCAGAGTTTGTTCGTTGTAAAAAGTATTTACAAACATGTTGAATGTATCTTAATCCAGCACACTGTCTTAAAAGATGATCGCACATTAAACCAAAAAAAAAAGGTCGTTTGAAAGATTGGTTTACACTTTCTCGTTTTTTTTTCTTATCAGATGTTTTCACATGAACAAAATGCTTACTGTCACGAGGTCATGCGGATACGCGTCACGTGGTGTGGGTCACGTGATAGGTCACGTTCATCCGGTTTACCGCATGCCCATTCACAGATTCTGCAAACAGATAGTAAATACTTTGACTTCCTTTCGTTGCTAGTGTTTTCTTTTCTTCCCTCGCTGTGTGTCAGAATTTCTAATCAGATGAAGTTCATCCTATCTTTAGTTTTTTCTTTTCTCTTTTCTTCTCTACAAATTGCTTCTTTCTTTTCTTCTTTTCGACATTTTTCCTTTTCCCCTTTTTTCTTTTTTTTTTGCCTTATTCGCCGTTTTTCTTTCTTTCTTTTTTCTTTTTTCTGGTACATGTCGTTGTTGTGATGAATCTCTAGCGGATGTACTTTACTATCGTACAGTAACAGATATCTTGAAGCCATCACGGCTACCATAGTGATGGCTATCTCGACTAAAACAAAATCATTTTCAGTTGCTACTGATTCTAGTCAATCAACACCGATGACTAATCACGACAACTTGTTACCTTCACCAAGGCGGTTATGTTTCCAGTCAACTTTGCTGTTTTGTCACTGTCTTGGTTTGTATATGTACAGTCTCCAGTTAACATTGCCTGATTAATCGTCATTAAACTAAGTCAAAATTCAACAGATGGTCTGACTAGAATCAGTTTAAATTAGAGTCAAGTTTGTCTGCTGTTATTCACTTCCGGTTTCTGCTGTCTATTTGAGTGGATATTTAGGCATGGTCAAGCGGGTAAGAAAATCGTTCTTAACAGGGGAAAAGAAGAAAGGAAGATGATCAGAAGGGATCATATCTTGTTCGTCATCGTCGGCCTTCTGCAGAGCAGAAACAAGTCGTCAGAAGAGCAAGCAATTGTCACTATAATCGTTATTAAATTTTAAGATATCAAGATCAAGTTCAAGATGGTCACGGCAAGGGGGGATAAACCTTTGGCGATAACTTTTGTAGGGACTCACAACTTGGTTCTATTTGGTGCCGACGGAGTCTCGCATTGTATATGGCTTTGATCTTTACTCTTAATCATGATCTTGAATATTTTGGTTAGTGTCGAAAGTTGTACGGAGTTTCCACCACTGTTTTCGTTTGTTTTTATTCAAATTTAGTTTACGGATCTGATGATCTTTGATTAGAGTAACCATCATGTAAAGATTCAGCCAAATTCTGATAAATTGGTTTACGAACGTTTTCACGGCATAACTTCTAGAAATACTTCATAAAATATTTCAAATAAAAACCCAAATTCAGCTTTGGTTAATCTTTATGTTGTCAAGCGGTGGTATGCAGTCTCAAGACTTGCTTTATGTTTTGGTTTGACACGTTATATCTTTTTTAATGGCATGGTGTGGAAAGCAAGGTTTTTGTTTTTCATGCTTATTTTAAATTAGAATTTTATTTTTATACGTCCTGTTAGACGGAATCCCAACCCATTTCACACATCAAAATGTCTTCTGACGTCCTCGATGATGTCACGTTATTCCTACGTTTGCAGACTTTTGAAGTCTGAAAATGGCGATGATTGCTATCCCGACTGACAGCAAGCAGTGCTGAAAGAAACTTTTCAATGGCTGCTAAGTTTATTAATATAACAACTTGTTTTTTAATTATTCTGCCGCTGCTGTAGCACTACGGCGAAAAGATATTTGTCAACATATGTCGCATTAATTTCCGTTTTGTGACTCGTTTCATACGTCCTGCTAGAATGCTCCCAGTCGCTTCCTTACTTATAGAATCTTAAACTTCTTTTATGACGCCACTCAATACATGACTTACATCCTTTTCACTCCCTGTCTTTATCTGTTTACACGACACGTTCAGCAAGGCTAACTAAATAAGCTTCTAGCCTCCAGAGAGAAACAATTGGCCTTTAATGTTTACAAAGACATTAAATGTATTACAAAAAAAACAAACATGAATAAATAAAAATAAAAAAAGATAAACAATATATGCAATACTCGATATTTAATACATTGTATTTTTTTCACCTTTTTCTTTTTATGTGTGAAATTTTAGAAGTAAGCTTGAAAGTATAATCTAACATCTTAAGGGTTAGACAGGAAACCGTCATACAAGAAATAAACGCCTAGAACCCGCTTCCTTATGAATTTAGAACCACGCGTTTGGCTTTTCTTCACAGTATTGAAAAATGTATGAATGTATATATATATATATATATATATATATATATATATATATATATATATATATATATATATATATGGGAGAACTGCCGACTGTCAACACGACGGTTCTAGGTTCAATCCTTGGCTTGGGATAGATGGTAGTCTAGCGGCATTGATGAGTTGTGATACAACGAAACAGGACTGTATGTCGATGACTACAAATATATTTTAAGCCCCCCTCTTTGGGTAGAGCACTGTCGTAAATAATCTCACCCGCTACTTAATTGGCTGAAAATGCGAAGCTCGTTGTTTGTTTACGAACTAGCGATTTGAGCACTATAAAAGTGGTGGTGGGTGTCTATTTAAATAGACATTCCGAAAGGTTATTTCCATGGTCGAGCGGGAGAACTGCCGACTGTCAACACGACGGTTCTAGGTTCAATCCTTCGCTTGGGAGAGATGCTAGTCTAGCGGCACTGATGAGTTGTGATACAACGAAACAGGACTGTATGTCGATGACTACAAATATATATATATATTTTTAATGTAAATAGCTCCAGACAATATGTGAATCCACTTGATATAAGAACCTTACAAATACAAAATGTGATTATCACAAAGACAGGTCTTAATCTTGAAAAGACCACGATTGTAGTGAGTTCTACAAGCTTGCAGTTCTACTAGAATAGGAATCTGCAAGTTTCAAAACTGTGAATTGATGATGTCACTAGACAAGAGGGTCAAACGATCTGGCACAATGCAAGAAGGGAAGAGACCAGACAATTCTGAAAAACACATGTAATAATAGTATTCATAAAAATCCTACAGCATTGCATGTTTCTACATTAAAACCTTTCACACATACAAAATATGAGATGGTTAAATTAGCAATTATTCTGACACAGCGAGGGAAGAAAAGAAAATACTCGCAACGAAAGGAAGACAACGTATTTACTATCTATTTGGTTGGCATCTAATTTGTATATCTCTAACATAAAAATGCCAGACTTTATTTTAAAATTAATTGTTCTAAATTAAATTTATCGCTTCTTAAACAGTGCCCTTTTGCATTTCTAAACGTGTCATGTCATGTTTTCAAAGAATACTTAACGGACAATTATTGTTACGATAAAAAAGAGAACATTCACTTTTTTGTAAAGCATTAAGTTACTGCAATTTTTAATAAATAAAAATGAGACGTATTTGTTTTATTCATTTAAAGAAAATTTAGCTTCAGATTGTAAATATTTTTACGCGGAAAAAGAGAGGCTAATTAAGTTTATATATAATTGGACCGAGAGATAATGTACATGTTTATGCAGAATGCCCGGCGAAATCTTGCTAGTGTCACTATATTAATAGAGGAGAGTAAGTACTGATTGGTTAAGTTGAGTCACGTGTTTTTGAAAAGCCCACAATTAAAAGACAGTAACTTAGTAGTTACTTGTCGAATATCATAAAAGTATTCGTAAAATATCCCTAATATAAATTTAATCTATACTATTAATAAAATTCTAAATGTCTATTTATTTATTTATGCGTGTGTGTATACCAATAAAACTTTCAAACCGAACTGAAAAAATTATTTTTCCCTGAAAGGTGTGAGTCCCTAAATTGTCCTTATATGGTTCGTAATGAACAACGCCGAGTCAGACACAACACCTGAAATAAGGGTTTTTGGATGGTTTCGTGCACATGTTGAAAAAGTTACCTGCCCATGTCATCTCCTCTTATAACAAACACTCATTACTTTTGACTGCTTTCAGAAGACATGTCCTACACTTCATCACTGTGTCTGGGCGGTGGCAGTGATTTGGTGTCAGACCTCCAGTCCCTAGCAAATGCATCCATGATTGGACGGATCTGGCATCACGCGGTATTATAGCCACAATCCGGCAAGCAGGACTCTGCTGAAAATCCAGGAATAAGCACAAAGATATATTATTATCTGGTCGCCCTTGTTACTGCATATACAAGCGAATATATGCCAGACATGGAATCATGAATAAATTAATTAAGAGTGGAAACCATCATACCTATGTATATTCTAGGCCAAAATTTTCCATACATTGTATACAACAAGCAAGATTTGCTGCTGTTGGTGATGGTGGGAAAAAGCTGCACTCTTGCAGGTTTGGTCAATAGCTGCAACTAATGATGAGGATTTCATGTACACAATATAATCCTGAGACACAATTTAGGTGAGCTCTATACAGAAGTCTAACTCACCTGTAATAACAAAGGCTATGACAACAGCATATTCTTTTCGTTGTTTTTATATATCCATTGATATCTTATATATTTTTATGTAGAGTGATGTGATCATCGGTTGATTAATTGTGTCAGTGTCGGATATATACTCAAGAGTAAAACCAATGAACAGAATATGCTGTTGTCCTTGTCCTAGTTATAGCAACCTTTGCGTTATTATTCTTGTCCACTTATCACCCATCATGGCATTGTTACTTACTCACTTTTCACTCAGCTTCTTCGTCTGCACATTCACTACTTTCACCAATTATTTTGAAGACACAAAACGGACTAACATGTACAAAAGTTTATCCCATCATACTCTAATATATGATTTTACTTTAGTAAACTTTCTCAATGGTTTGCCTAATTATTACTTTCACTGTTTTTTTTTTATATTTAGTATAACGCTATCTAATAAATGCTTATTTTCAACAAAGTTTCCTACCTATACATTCTGCTAATATTTATTACGTTAAACAGACTTAGACACACTGGCTTAGATGCATGCAGACAAATCAGACGACAAATATCGACCATCTCACTTTATTTGTAAATACTTTATTGATTTGAAATAAATTTATGAGATTAGACAAAATGTTTGGTTATTTTTTTTCTTTTAACTTTTATATACTCAATATTTACTATCTGTTTGGTTGGCATCTAATTTGATATCTCTAACATAAAAATACCAGACTTTATTTTAAAATGAATT